>NW_009259319.1:2902437-2918219 GCF_000687185.1 Egretta garzetta
ATAAGGAAGAAATTCTTTACGATGAGGGTGGTGAAACACTGGAACAGGTTGTCCAGAGAGGTAGTGGAGGCCCCATCCCTGGAAGCATTCAAGGCCAGGTTGGACGGGGCTGTGAGCAACCTGATCTAGTTAGCGGTGTCCCTGGTCACTGCAGGGGGGTTGGACTAGATGACCTCTAGGGGTCCCCTCCAACCCAAAACATTCTATGATTCTATGACAGCAAAACAGAAGATACCAAGCTAATAAACTATGGTTTTCCACTCTTTACTCTGCAAGTTTCAGTGGAGAAACTCCACACCTTCCCTATGAACAAAAAGGGAAAGATTGTTTCCCCTGATCCCTTGTTGCTCAGCTGCAAGCCTGCTTTGGCTCATCCATGGGTCCCCAAACCACCTGCGTCCCTGGCACCCCATGGGGCTGCTGCTGGGCAAGGATGAGGGGAACAACACAGCTGTCAGCATGGTACATACCAGGTGTTTTCACAAGGAGCTTCCTGGAAACAGCGAACTAGCAGCAGCATAGCTTAAAACCCAAGCCTTTCTCCTTCTTTGTCTCAATTTCCCGGTACTTTTCCGTTGTAAAAGTGCAGTTTTTGAAAAGCTGCTTGTGAAACACTTTATGAGCAGCTTGTAGAAATTCCTACCTTTGGGAATTTGGCATAGGGCTGTATTTTCTCTTCTATTGCTGAACTCTCAAGCTTTGCTAATATTGACTACTGTTAAACTAACTTTTGGCCAGCTAGTCTCTTTTTATGTCATTCTCTGTTACTATGTCATGCTGGTTTTTTCATCTCACTTAGTCTTCATGAGAGGTATATTTCCCCATTGCACTGGATTTGCTTTAAGTGCTTCCTTTTCACCTTTGTTGCTTTGCATTTGCCTTTGGGCTTATTTGCATTTTTTTGTTTTACGTCTAAATAAGTTGCTTTCTTGTTAGTTGATAGCTTGCATTTTTGTTGTCAGCTTATTTTTTACCAAATATCTTTCTTGTCTTAAATCAGGAATATGTTTGTGTTAATAAAAGGGTACAAAAGAACTGTTTAACTTGTGGTTTCTATGAAACTATATGCAGATAGATGCTGTAAGTTAATTAAAAATGCAAAGACCTGTATTTTAAGTAAAAGCCATTTTAAGCAAAGCCATCTGAAGTGTGCCAGATATGTAAGGGAGGAAGCAAGCTTATCAAAATACGGTTTCATAGAATCATCAAAGGTTTTAGGTTGGAAGGGACCCCTAGAGGTCATCTAGTCCAACCCCCCTGCAGTGAGCAGGGACACTGCTAACTAGATCAGGTTGCTCACAGCCCCGTCCAACCTGGCCTTGAATGTTTGCAGGGATGGGGCCTCTACTACCTCTCTGGGCAACCTGCTCCAGTGTTTCACCACCCTCATTGTAAAGAATTTCTTCCTTATACCCAGTCTAAACCTACCCTGTTTTGGTTTAAAACCATTACCCCTTGTCCTGGCCCTACTAAAAAGATTTTCCCCCTCTTTCCTATAGGCCCCCTTTAGGTACTGAAAGGCCACAATCAGGTGTCCCCGCAGCCTTCTCTTCTCCAGGCTGAACAGCCCCAACCCTCTCCACGTGTCCTCACAGTAGAGGTGCTCCAGCCCTCGGATAATTTTTATTTTATTGTATTACAGTTTTGTATTGAAACTCATTGATTAACAGTGGAAATAAAACTTATAGTTAAAGAATTGAACCAGTTGTTCTTTGGCACTGCATTTTATAACAAAAGAGCTAGTAGACAGTTTCATGAACTGGCTAAATAAACTGAAATTATAAAAAATTGCAGAGGTGACACTTTCAGAGATGGTGTAATGCTGTAGCAAAATATTCTTTGCAGTTAACCCATGATGCTGATCACTTCCTTTCTTCTAATGTTCTAATGTTCAGCAGCAAGCGTGTTCTGACTGAATAAGGTTGAATTTAAAAAAGGTAATATTAAGCCTTGCCAAATTGCTATAACATAAACCTTCACATCTCTAAAAGTTAATTTTTTTTTCCCCAAAAGTAAATAAAAATGGGTCACCTTAGCAGAAATACCTTATGTTTCTACTAAACTGTCAGTATAAAGTTATCACTTCTTTCTGGCCTATCAGTTATGTTTATCAAGGAAAGAAGCTCAAAATGTTGCATAAATAGTACACATGAAATTAGCTTAATGGTGGGAGTAGATGATTGACTCGGCTGAAAATCAAAGTAGTGTTCTTCCCAAACCATACATCAATACAGCTCGGTTTCCTCCGCTAACAAAGTAATTGTGGTACAACGTATCCCCCTCTCATACTCTGGGGAGGATTGCCAACAATCTGCATCGAAGTTGATTTACTGCCTAAAAGGAGAATAATGATATGGATTTGTGGGGGAGTGCTGATTTATTTATTCATTTACCCACGATATACCATGGTAGGGATTGGATTATAGCTATAGGTCCAAGGTCTTGTCACACCAGTGCTCTGAGAAACAACTAATTTGTCCTGCTCCTTGCCAAGTCCCTGCTTCTCCACACTGTCAAACCCACTGGGTTGCCTTCCAGTGAACCCTGGCAGTCCATGAGGAATGAAACCCAGGAAGGCACCCCATCCTCCCAGTGCCTCCAGTTACCCTGCAAACCAGTAGCCTGCATAGCCTGAATTCCAAGATGCCCCTTGAAAATATGCCAGAACTTCCTACTGCACAGCCCAAATAATCACCATGCTACTTTGCACTCAAATGCTACACTAGTAACTGGTGACAGCTGGGCAAAAAGCACCTCATTGCTCATCTCTGCATGGGGTAAAAGTATGCACAGAGGTACAGTTTTGGCAAGAAACCTGAAATGTATCTAGACAAAGATCGGTGTTGGCCTGGACCAGGTAGGGAATACACAGATCATAGGCAAGTGCTGAATCAGACTGGATAAGCTAAAGGGACTGTCATGAAGTCCAAAAAAGAATACATGCCCAACGTGAAGGTGGCAAAATGTATCTTGCTCCACAAAGTGTTCTTGGAAGTTGTGAGCAGAGAGCACAGGCTATTCTTGACCACACTACAGATTTTAGCAGAATAATGGCAGTGCATATAGAAAAGAACCAAGTCCTAAGAGGCTAATTAGGATTTTAAGTACTTGGCAGGAGGAGTATGCAGAGTTGCCTGCTTTTAATCCAAAAAGCTGTGCATTAATTGGGAAAAATAAATCAACTTTGTATTACTGAGGGAAAAGATACAAGCTCGTAGTTCCTTATTAGCTAGAAACACATGTAGACTAAAAGCCAGGGTTTTTTGGTAATGGGTATTTTGATAAGAATCAGCCTCTAGCCATCAATCCCTGTCCCAGTGAAGAGGAGAGGGACCTGGATTGCAATTGCATCCTGTCCCCACAGTCATTGCTGTTGCAGGAGTCAATCCTGCACTGCCTCAGCAGCAAAGAGCATGTTGGCAAAAATTTCTCAGTCACCAGAGGCTGGAATTTAGCAAGATTAGAAAATGATTAAAGAGCTCATGTGAAGAGCAAGAGACAGATTATTTTCTACTAGGAAACCTCACCAATTCCCATGGTCTCTCCAGCATTAATCCAAACAGTAAAGAGCATACTGTCTTCACAGCATGCAGCAATTGGTTCCTGGCAAAGGATCAGCAGTAGCTACAACAGAGTTGGGAAAAACAGCACCTTGCTGAGGAGCACCCAGCCCTTGTTACCTCCAAAAAAAGGGTGAGGTGTCAGAGGCCAGGCAACACAAAGTGTTTCTGGACTGGAGAAGCTCACCCACAGCCCCCTGGAACATATTGTTCTTAGAGTTCATCAGAAAATGCTGCTGTGACACATCCACTGTGGGCACCGACAGGCAGTGAGAGTCCTACGCACCAGGCACTGTGTCGGTGAAGATCTGCCTCAGTGCTAGCAAAACCAAAAGGGAGCAGAAGGGCACGTGGCAGGAGCAGTGGAAATGGTCTTGGCAGTGGCCAGATTGCAGCTAGGGTGTTCTGGAGGCGGTGGAGTGATTTCTGACAAGAGATGGTCCTCCAGTCCTGCTAGCCTGAGTGGGACAATTTCTGGGAATTCTAGAATGGAACAGTGGGACACAGTCAGGGACAGGGCAAAATTGTCCATTAAAAACCTTGTTTAGGATTAGGGACAATTTGGGGAAAATGCTTACGAATGTAGTAAATCCAGGAAAACAGATACCGCAATGCAGAAATAAATTTATTTCAGACAAAAATAACACAGGAAAAAATAAGTTCTATATGTATTGTTGTGTTCTAAATTAACCTATCAGAGAAAACAATGAAGGTTCATTGACTAATGAATTAAAACATCCCTGTTCAGTAATGAAAAGAAATTAAACCAAGCAAACAATACATTCAACTAAACAAAGGTAAAATACTGAAAATATTGCCCTATGAAGTTTGATATAAAGCATTTATGTGACTGTCCAAATCTAGCAACTCTTCTCCCAAAAAGAGACATAAAGAGAGAGGAAGGCACAGTTAAGCCACAAATCACAGGAGGCACAACTAGACTTCATCCAGTGGGAGGCAAAGACACGTGTAAGAATAGACTGGAATAAACTGGGACTGTTTGATGAGAGAAAGGAACAAGAATGAGTGTAAAAGCAGTGAATGACTGGGAGGAGACAAAGTCAAGTATATTACAAAACAGATAAACTTTTTCCTAGAACTCAGTTGACTTTTGGGACTAAAGGCCACAGGACAGCAAAACCCAACACTTGGTGAGACTCAGAAAGTCTTTACAATGTAGCTAATGAGAACATCCATAGGGATCATTTGCAAACAAAATGGAGCAGATTTGAACCCCTATTTTTCAAGACAAATGGTCATTCCGCTAACTACTGTCTATTGACTAATTTATGGCAATTTTCCCTGAAACACTGATAGAAGCTGCTATCAAAAACAATACTAGATTGGATGAATTATTCATCTAATCCAGAATGGCAATTATATTCTGTTATAAGTGTAACCCCATTTATGTCCTGCTGTTTGTTGCATGCTACTCTGGTGGTTTTCTGGAACTCCTGATCCTCAGCTGTTTTTTCTATTGCCTCCTTTTTAATTGGATTTGGAATCTTGAGGTATTTTGAAAAAAGGGCAACAGCTGATAAGTGCTGTTCTAACACCATTATTCACAAACATGTAGTGATGTAGCAAAGCCAAAGGTGTTGCAGTATTTCTGTCCACTGCATGTCTTCAAAGTTGAAATGTACCAAAGTTACCAATTAAAAAAACCCAACAACCAACCAAACAACCAACAAAAAAACCAGAAAAAAAAGACGGCGTGGAAGCATGGGCACAAATGAAAAAATACTCTATGTATGAGCTATAAATTGTGGAAGCAATGAACAGGAAAGCTGCTTCCTCATCCCAGAAAACTTAAAACATTTCTCATTCTGCATCAGCAAGATGTCAGTGGTTTTTCCAGGAAAAAAAAGTAAACTGGAAACAAACATGCAAAGAACAATTACAGCAAAGACAATAAATGAGATCAGAAGTAATTGCTGGTTAGATACAACACTGACCCACACAGTTTCTTCATATTCATTCAGCTGACTACTCTGTCATCCACCCAGTGCCTGGAGGAGGAGTAATTTCACCACCAGTCTTGTTCTGGGTTAGGTAACTCTTGATACTTCCTGTTGAAGCTCTTCCTCTGTGTCAGTGTTTACTCCCTTTGCAAAGCAGCTTCAAATCTTCAGTATCCCCCATATGTGCCCTCTGGATTAGAGAGAAAGTTGGTGTCAGATACTCTCTTTCAAATTCAAAAATACATGGAAAACCAGGAATTTTTATGTGCTCATCTGCAGATGTAATACATGAGCACATGCCTTCATAGCCCATGAATAATGCCAAATGTGGCTACCATTTATTCACTCTGCTTCCAGCCAGTACTTTGTGGAAAGGAGCTACAGTCCAAATCTTCCTGTCATGCCACTCTCTGCTGGGCCTTGTGAGAAAGGCAGGGACCTCTTCAGGTCCCCTCCGTTGCTCTGCTTCGAGACTGTTACTGCGTCTGTCTCTACAGGCACTTGTTCATCACTTCTCATAGGTTCCCAAAACCAAAGACTCTGGCCAGCCTCACCGATCTATCTAGCAATCCCTTATTTTGTCACCAAAAAATTTTTCTTACCACCTAATCTGAATGGTCCTTGTCATAGATTTCAACCCGTTACACCTCGTCCCAGCAGGGAGAACAGATAAGCGTCATTGGTTTTGCAGCCATCTGTACATGTCCTCTCAGCTCCTGTACTTCATTTAACTGTTCCTCAGAGGTCATGATCTTTGCCAGATCAACACCAATGCTTTCTCCTGGCCTGGATCTCCTCTGTCTGTGCCCTCCCCAACCTGTTGATGCCTTTCTTTAGGCACCCTACTTAAAACCGGACAAAAGCAGTGCCAAGGAAACCTTGCCAGTGCAGTAGGGTACCAGCTACCTCTTCGTGCAGTTTCTCCATCACCTTATGAGGCCTATGTGGCAGTAGGGTCCTACAGGATCTGAGTCCCAACAGTGACCTTTCGCTAGACATAACCCCTTTGCACTGCAGCTAAGAGGGTGGCAAAAGCAAAGAGGGAACATTTGTAGCCAGATCCTCGCCTCCGAACTTTACCAGAAGAAAATAAGAAGTACAAGATGCAGTGACAGATAACTTCTTCTGAAAGCAACTGTCAGGGCACAATAAGAGTGTGTCAACAGATGGGAGAGAGTAAGACTCTGAAATGTCCTGACTCCTACACAGACTCCCAGATCAATCCCACCAGCACAGGAGAGGTGTAGAGAACATACCAGCAAACCCAGCCATTTTAAAGCCCAGCCATCCTCCCCGCTGAGGTACCACTACCATAAGGCACTGTGCCAAGAAAGCCATCAGCCTGCTAGGATTTTTTCACATCCATTTAACAAACACATTCTGTGCCACTTGCACTGACTGCTGCCCAGAGGTTAGTCAAGAAAAGAAGGGTGAACAGATGGGAACACAACTCCCAGGATACCACGTGGAGGCGAGACAAGGTCTGGTGGCAAAAGGGAATGAAACCAAAATCACAGTGGCTGAAAGGCTGTTAAAAAGCTCAGGCAGCAGGGACAAGGCTTGCTGTCAGCATCACTCTGCCACATTCCCTTGCTTGCCTTCAACCTGCATCTCTTCAGGTCTCATATCCTTATTTCTTTTCTCTTCCTAACTAAAGGTTAACAACTGAAGCAAAAGAAAATCTCTGGCAAATGAACTGTAGATCCCGAATTGCTTTGGTGGAGAAACAGCATTATGGGCAAAAAATTTTCAGGAAAAAAATAATTTTAGGAGTTCATAGGTAATGTTTTGCTGAAAAAATAAGTACCCAGTACAGGCTGTGACTTCAGACTGAAATCCACACATCTCTTGAGCCAATACTGTATTCAAGGCAGACAGCAGTGTAAGAAAAGCATCTGTGAATATCAGCCAATGTTCATCACTTGATAGAAACCTTTGGTTGTACCTTGAAACCAAGAATGGAAACCGAAAACAAACACCTCTTACCTACACCACCTCTTTATTTTCTTCTCTGTAGGAGGACAGGAAACACAAATGATGAATTTTCAATAAGGGTCTAAGGCATTACATTAATACACAGTAATTCAATTGACAAAATACTTCCATATGGCTGTAGTTACATGCCATGGAAATGATCATTCATAAAGGTCCTTGAATGCTGCAACAGCAACAACCAAGAAAAAGATCTAGATTGCATCAGCCATTCCACCTAGGAGCAGCCATACTTCCTCCACCACCACTTTCCAACCCCCTCTTTGCCAACTCCCAGAGTTACAACTTAGGCTTCACTGAATTATTAGCACCTCTTAATAGCAATTTCCATGCTTTGAGTAAGACATTTACTGCCAGTCCAGCAAAGGTTCTAAGCATGTCATCAGTCTAAACCGTTAAGACAACCTGCTTACTTACATACTTCGATGGATTGAGCTGTAGTTTTTCTGTGCAATTCAGAAAATTAAAGATATTCCCATTAGGACTCCACCATAAATTTGAGATTACCAGATACTCCTTTCGATCAACCAAATATCAACCAGGAAAATAATATGCTTCGTTATAACCCATGTTAGAGGTTTATAGTTTGTGTTGGAGAGTCAGACTAAGCAGGAACAGCTCAGACCTGACTCTGTTACAGCTTCTTCACTTAAGGTTCTTTTTTGTATTTCCAAGTATCTCTCACCCAATAATAATAATAATAATTTTAAAATAGCTTTGTATTTAAAAAATAAAGCTAATCCTGCAGTGATCCGTTCCATATTTCTTGTTGTTTACTTACTCTGCATAATCCTATATTAGCCGAGTCAGAATTGGAAAACAAAGTAAAGGTGAGGTTCATGCTCCAACATAGAGGAAAAGGAAAGAGTTTTTCAAAAGGGAACAACAACTGTAAAAATAGCCGGTAATTTTACTGCAGCTCATTTGTAAAACATGCAAAATGCGTTTAGCTCTGTTTTCTACAGCAGGTACCATTCTTCTGTCCCTGAGCAGTTATTTCCCTAGAGGAAGGGCACACAAGAACATACCCCCTGCATCATGGAGTATTATTAGTGAGATTGTGAAGAAACAGGGGGAGTCTAAATCACGGGATGCAATTGTGTCCCTAATCTGAGTATGATTTCAGCGGAAATAGCAGAAGACAAAATAATAATAAACATACTTCCAGTATTTCAAGATCACCCTATAAAAATGATCAGTGTAATCTGAAAAACCCCTTCCTTCAGATCAATATCAACATACAGTTTAGCTGACAAAGTCCAGCTCTAAGTCAAATGATTACAGATATAAGTTAATGAAACCGTGCTTCGGTGCTCAGGATTGAATGTGTACTTTTCCTGTTGAGCTCTGAGGAGTTCTAAATGCATAAATATCCAGACTTCTCTTCAAGGGGGTCATTGCTACTCATATTTCCTCCTAGCAACCATATATAGTGTAGATTGCAGACCTTCTAAATATTTCTAATAGTCTCACTGACAGCACCAGTCATTTCAGAATAGGTCAGGGCACCTAAGAGTTTTCTTATTGAGCTTGCACATGCTGTTTACTTTATTCTCACTGGACTGGGTAAGCTGATCAGTAGAACTTTGATCCGTTCATAAATTTGCTAGTTATATTTGTATTCCCATGGAGAAGGAGGTGTACATTAGAGAAATTTGCCAAGTACAAACCGATGCTAAAACAGAGAAATATAGATCCCTTATCAACTTAAAGCATGCATAATAATTACAAATTTCAAAATGGATAAAGGGATTAGAAATGAATTTTAAATTAGTTCTGATAAAAAGAACACTTATTAAAGATTATAAATACTTTGTTAGTATTGTGTCATTTTTGAAGGTCAGAGCACAATCTGTTTTCAGATCATTTGAGGACTGCCAAAAAACTATTTTGTCTCTAAGTTAGTGATATATTCAGACGATCAAACAATTGTTGTCATGACTATTACAGTCCCAATCTAAAACTGACCTCAATTTTACTCACAGATAGCTCTAATAGCTATCTTCATAGTAATTTTATCCAAAGAACATGAGAAAAAGCCTTCTAGATTTGTTTGCCGGTCATTCCACTAGCAGCTGTCTTACTGCAGGTGTCACACGGATCACAACCACAGGGTAAGCCTCAGCTCATTTTAGGTAACTCTCATGCAGTTCTGCTGAAGGAGGTGAGAGTCAGACGTGAGGGTTATGATGGGACTACAGAATTAAGTAAAGCAGATCCAACTGCAAGGAGACTACGTGGAAGGGGAAGGAGGTTCAGTCACTGTGTAGATGTCAATCCTTCCTTCCTGCTGCGATGAAGACACATGTGGACTGCAGACCACTTCACTGCTGGGGCTGTTCTTTTCAACACAGTGCCAGTGCCCATCTCAGTATTTTGCCTCAGTCTCTCAAATTGTTTCTTAGATCTAAAGCAGACAAAAATCAGTCATCAAAATCCAGAGCCACTGAGAATCAAAGAGACTCCAAGTTTAGTTGACTTTGTGCCTATACAACATACATTATTTTGTTCACATTATTTTTACCCCCTATTAACATTCCGGAGTTTAGGAGGATACACAGAAGACAACACTGTATTTTGATTAAGTGAAACTTTATCCATGTGATCTGCTGACAAACTCAGATACAGAAATACCTTATTTCCATAAGATGTGCAAAGGCATATGCATGTATGTGCATATGATTTGAGTTGGAGGAAAAAAAAAAAAAGAGGTAAACATGGAAAGACTGTGGGAAGGGTTTAAGACCCTTGATACCTGTGCAAAGCTGTCCCAGAGAGCACTCTGACATCCATTCCACTGTTGTTCAGAAAGCAGCATTTCTGGTACGTGTAGCCACCACGCATACCACAGAATCAATCACAGAATCACGGAATGGCAAGGGTTGGAAGGAGATCATATAGTCCAACCCTCCTGCTAAGGCAGGTTCACCTAGAGCAGGTTGCACAGGACATTGTCCAGGTTTTGAGTATCTCCAAAGAAGGAGGCTCTACAAACCCCCCTGGGCAGCCTGTGCCAGTGCTCTGTCACCCTCAAAGTAAAGAAATTCTTCCTCACATTCAACTGAAACCCCTTATGCTTCAGTTTGTGACCATGTCCCTTGTCCTGTCACTGGGCATCACTGAGAAAAGTCTGGCTATGTCCTCATGACATCCACCCTTAAGATATTTGTATGTGTTGATGAGGTCCCCTCTCAGTCTTCTCTTTTTCAGGCTAAACAAACCCAGCTCTCTCAGACTTTCCTCATAGGGGAGGTGCTCCAGTCCCTTTATCATCCTTGTTGCTTTCCTCTAACTCTCTCTAGGAGTTCCTCATCTTTCTTGAACCGGGGAGCCCAGAACCAGACAGAGTACTCCAGGTGGGGTCTCACCAGGGCAGGGTAGAGGGGGAGGATAACCTCCCTGACCTGCTGGTCACACTCCTCTTAACACACCCCAGGATGCCATTGGCTTTCTTGGAGACAAGGGCACACTGCTGGCTCTTGGTCAGCTTGTCATCATATGTATGAACACATAGGCCTTCCTTCCCCCTACAACAGATTTTCCCTACCAAGCTGCCATGCTGGAGTACATTATTATAGAGGTGCCAGACTGCCCTTCCTGGTATCTCAGCTTTCTGGTAACCTGATGCTGCATCCACATGTTGGGCATGTAGCAACTACTCTATGCCATCTGGACAAACCTTCAACAGAAACTCTGGACTGAAAGGAATTATTAGAACCTTAGATAAAATATTTCCTTTGCCCTCAGGCTTAATATCTGTAGGCATCAATCTTGATTAGTAAACTCAAAATTTAGATTGGGTAGAATTCAAGTCTCCTTATATTTTAAGAGCATTTGAATTAGGAAGACAAATTTAGGCCCATGCTTTCCTTCAGTGGTGTTTATGCAGTTTTCCTGTCTGTAAGCAGATGTTGTCATCAATGGTTATATCAAAGACCCTTTTGAGTTTAATATTTGCAAGCTATTCCCTTTTTTGTTTTGTTGGCAACTTGTCTTGTACATATTAATTACTGCAGACCTCTGCCAACATGTGTTAATATCTGAGCACAGCCTCTTTCAAAGGGAAATATCAAAAATTAAATTCAAATGAAGGATGACATTTTGGTCTGCATATTCCATGTATAATGGTTCTTCTCTACCTTCTAGAATCTTCATCTGAGGAAAAATGTAATGCTTAAAGAAAAATCCCAAACAAAAAGTTCACTTTGTTTTTTTTATATAATAACTAAGTCTCCAGATCATCTTTCCAGAGGCAAAAAGCCCCCCAACCCTACATGACAAAAAATACCAGAAAAGAAATCAAAATCTTTGAAGATATACATGCTTTACTTGCCAGGTGGTAACAGAGAACTGTGAGAAAAAATAATAAAATATATCTCATTCTTCTGCCCTTTTGCTTTTCCTGACTGCTTGCTTGGGCAGAATGCATTCATAAGCACTTCTGCTTCTCCCAGATGATGTTCACTGCTTTAGACTAATTTGCTCTCGTTGGCAGTTTTCTATGCACATGTCTGGAAGCAGCAAGGGCAGGCTGCTCTGCCACAGAAGGTGAACCAGGGCTGAGCATCACAAGGACAGCAGAAGCAACGACCCACTTGACAAGGGCACAGATCCACAGTACCTGAATGAGGAGAGTGATGTGGGGCCAGGATAGTGACCGAGGTGGCCAAGGGACCTGTGTCTGCCACACCAGCTCTAGCAATGAAGCAGGTCAATACAGGCAGCTAAGTCAGCGAGTCGGAGTCAAGGCACTATGGCACTAGGCACAGTGTCCCTGTAACAGAGGGCAAGAGCTCATCCCAAAAGCAGATCCCGAGACAAGGGAACATGAACCTTCCCTGAAGCCCTGGCCAGGGCTTCTCACAGCCGCACACCTGCCCTGTTGGAGCTGGCTGCCTTCCCAGGTAGCTGAACCTCCAGTAGCAGGGAGAGGCTGCTGATACATTCAGCTCTGACACTATGGTCACAGAGAGGAAGTCACTAGGACTACTTTTGGAAGGTATATAGAAGAAAGCTATGAGAACCAAGATGATTATTCACAGACTTGAGTTTGCTATATGAAGATTTTCAGTTTAATTGAAAACATTTTGGCAACCTGCAAGCTGAAGAACACTGATACGCACTAGTCTCAGGAGAGTTTTGGATGGAGTGCTCTGCTCTTTCTTGTGGTCTTCTCAATGCCCATGTTATAACCATACAGACTTCTTTAAAGTTTCCCTGAATTCACAAAAAAAAAAAAAACCAACCACCGAAAGTGATGTTAGATCAGCAATAACTCAAATACTCGTAAGACAGATGTCCTTGAGATTCACCGAAGTCAGCATGCCTTCTCTTCACCTGCTTTTCTCCTCTGGAGAGTCTTGATGTTACTAGCACTGTATTTGAAGGACAAAACATGGAAAAGACAGCAGCTGACTCAAAGACTTAAGGTTTATGAAAAGATAGGGGCTTGAAGAGACAAAGAGGGGCCTATCCTGAGAAAGGGGGACTGAGAGACAAACATTCTTTTGGTGCAATGCCGTAGACTTACAGACTGGTAGAACTACCACTCTGACAAGCTAGAAGCAGCTATGAGAGTCAACAACCTTAATGAATTTGCCAGTGCAGGGAAAATAATTGGCATAACCATTCTGGGATAGCTAATGAGACAGCGATATTCAGACATAGCACCCATATCTGAGCTCTACTAAAACTGAAAAACTGCATATCCTTGTTTGGAACATATTAATTAACATATTAACATATTAATTAACATATTAATATCCTTGTTTGGAACTACCCTGAATATCATAGTTATTTGTTATACTCCGCCAGTCAGTTTCCTGGGGTTAGCAAGCCCCTGGATGATTTAACCAAGCATAACTTAGACAGTACTTCTTAGTTTGATTTTATAACACAGCCAGTATTACTTTTCAGTGTATTTTCTTAACATTGGTAACCTTGGCCTGATATCTCAATAATAACATTGGCAATGATATTTATGTTCCCTTGTTCTCAGTGGAACTTGGAATTAGTCCACTAGCCATTTCATAGCAAGCTGAAAGATAAGCAGTGACTAAAATCAAAACACAGGAAGCTCAAAAGTTTCTGCCTTACAAGCTTTGAGCATTCTGTAAACAAAAGCTAAAGAGTAATTTCAGTCATTTGTCTAGAACCTTCATGAAATATTCTATTGTATATATGCAATTGAATAGAGGGTAGAAGAAGCAGAATCACATTACAAAATTTAATAAAGAATCACATCATTGTTATAATGATAGCTTAGAAAGCCCCTAAAATATATATTTATACTAATCAAATATCTCATATGACTTATTTAAGATCCTAAGTTTTATATGAAACGGACTATTAATGACTGGCATCCATTCTTTTTAAAGCAATTTTCTTGTTACTCTTTAAGAACTTTTATAATAAGAAATAGACCTTATTCCCTTGTTTGTGTTTTGTCTCCAAAAAACATATAGTTCTTCTATTAATTTTAACTGACAGATATTTGACATAACAGCATTTTGTAGATTAAAATTTGTATTTGTTTTCTACTGCAATTGACTTTCCTTTGTCAAATTATTTTAGTAAATTCTACCTCTGCTAATTGATTTTGAGTGCTGCCTATTTTTAGAAGATGCAAAACGTGACCAAGAGAGTAGAACTTCAGTGAGCAGCAGCACTGTGTTGCAGTCAGAATAGCAGTGAAGTTCTACTACCATCGATATGGCTGAATGCCATTTTGAAAGGCCATTTGGCTTTGACATTCCATTCAGAGTTGTATTAAACTACATTATCTGCACAATGAATCACATTTGTTGTTCCACCTTCCAGCATGTTTACAAGCCAAGGATTTAATATTGCAAACATTAAAACATATACAAATGCATTGACGTTATATAATATCTTAATAGGATTATATAAAAAAAAATCCCTTATATGCGTGAAGTGAAAGAGCAGGTTGTGAATGGGCCTTAGGCCACAAACCAGAACAGTGGTGCTAGACATTTCTGCCCCTTCTGTGTCTGAACAGGACCATCCATAGCTTGGGCCCTCATTGGGAGGGAAAGGCACCCATCTGGCCCCACTGCCCAGCATATAGGCAAGTGGTATATATGGGTCCATGGCACCTGCCATACCATCACAGATGGCACCACAACCTACAGTCCCCTGACACACTCAGGTAATTACCTCTTCCCACTACTCTCTGAGAAGAACTATAATGTCCAGAGGAATCTCCTGTGAAAGATGTCAGGAGATATCTCAAGTGCCTCAAGCTTGGAGCACAGGATGGATGTAACAGAGGAACTGCACACCAGAGGGGTTTTTGCAGGTGCTGTCTGCTCTCGGACAGCTCTGAGACAAACTATCTCAGGCTCTGCACTGGACAGATTGACTTCAAGCCATGCATAACTGGGCATGCACACAACTGTGCCACTACCATCCAAAGCCTCATTTATGTTTCTAATGTATTATTCCCAGTATTTAATCCACAAATAGTATGCAGGAGCTTATATTTATTTTGACCTGATGTTGGAGTACTATTTCTTAATGTAGGCTTTCACTCTGACCAGCATTTGTTTTGCACCTCTCTTCTCTCATGATGATTTCATCCTTTGGTCTTTTGAGCTCCATCTCCATACATTTGCCTCAAGGGGTTTTGCAGCTGCCGTGTATCAATAACCTTACAGAAGAGGCTGCATGACTGATTCACATCTATTGCTGCAAATCAAGGATGAAGAACTGAACTGGCTGATAAAAGTAATTGCAAAAAAAAATTCACAAGCAAGGCAACCAAATGGGTCATCGTCCAAAAAAGGTATTGAAATTAACTGGTGACTTCTAAAATAGGAATAAATAGGAATGTACTGATCTGCTTAGAATAAAAATAGAACAGAAAAAACTCAGTAGCTCATCACTGTATGCACAGTCTGCACAGTTGAACATTTGAGCTTGCTACTTTCATTGCTAAAATAAAATGTATACGGAATTCACAATAAAAGCAATGGACCAAGTCTTACATTCCTGACATCAATATTTTGTCTGCACGAAGGGTCCCATACACCCTGAACCCAAGATATAGCATCTGTATTTCTCCTGTGCTATTCAAATTTAGGTAATAATGAATTCAGTGGGTATTAAAGAACTCTCATCAGAACATCGTGGCATAATTAGTAAGACATCAAACAAACCTTTAAAAGAGGTTGTTTATGTTTTCTCTTTTCATTTGCCTTGTTCCAGATTATCAAAAAACCCTCTCTTCTTCCTCCCCACCAACCCCAAC
>NW_009259319.1:2918331-2938442 GCF_000687185.1 Egretta garzetta
CCGTTCTTCCAAGGCTTTTAAATTTTAACCTGTAAATAGAAATGGCGAAAGCTGGAGATGCAAATTAATCTACCATCTGATATTGTTTCTGAGTACCTTACTGACAGATAGGTTCTCAGTAAGAACCTGGCCAGCTGCAAGTTAGTTACCACATTGCATTTTCATAACAAAACATTCTCAGTCATAAAAAATAATCATTTTCATTTTAATGCCTGTCATCCCTATCAGCCCCAAACTGTTAATTTATGGTCTCAGGTCTCTAAATTCAAGCAATCATTCCTTCACTGCTGCTATTCAGTCTTGACTGGGTAGGAGCACAAAAACGATGCTGAAACAGCATCCATTTTTTGAAAGCTTAAGGAAGGATATTTTTCAGCCTCTAATGAACTATGTAGATGGAATTTGTATACACATAGCTGTGCCTGAACTCCTGAGAGTGCTTTTTGAAGAAAAAGGGTTGCTGTTAAAGGAAGTGATACGGTAATTTTTAAAACCAAATCACAAATAACTTCCTATCCTATCCACTGCACATAACTTCCATGTATCTAAAGGACATCTGTGAAGTTAACTCAAGCAGCACTATGTATCCTTCCCTTGAGTCTTGCATTTTTTGAGTGAAAGACAGCAGGATACATATTCCTGTGTGTCTTTCCCATTAGTCATTTCTGTTACCACATTTTTCTTAATGTCTTAACAAAAATGTAAAAATTAGTAAGAATTATGAGACTAGCATTTAATATTTCTGGAAAACTTCTGGAAAATTAACAAGATTTAGGGCTCAACATGCCCTTCATTAGATTTCCATCTCTATCTGAGGAATGAGAGATTTAAGGTGTAATATCATGACAACACTGTTATTTTGTAGGACTGGGGCACATACTGTCTTGCAAGTTGGTAGTAAGACTAACAACATGTTTGTTATGTGTTTCATCCAGTGTTTGCACTGCTGCATTTTCCATTGAATTTTAGCTATTATTGAAATATCTCAAAAAAAGTTAAGCTAAACAAACTTCAGACTTCTCCCTCAAATGAGAAAATTTGAATCATCAATTACCTGGATTTTTGATGAAGGAGCACAGATTAGTCAGATGTAACCAAAAAATGAACTGTGGAACATTTCTATGTATTTCTAAATTATAGGAAGACTATATCAAAACTGGCATTGGTTTTGAATTTGTAGAGAAATCTAAAATTATATTTCTTATGAGTTGGCTTGAATATAAGCAGAGTCAGCTTGAATATAAACATGAGTTTGTACATACATATATATGAGTTTATATATATTTGTGTGTATGTATATATAAACCATGAGTTTATATTCTGCAGCCCACTGCAAGGCTGACTGCAAGTCGGTGTCAGGCTGTGCACAAAACTGTTTGTATGTGCAGCCTTCAGCTGTTCACGTTCTGAGTGCTATGTTCATTTGGGAAAAATTGGTCTATACTAAATGGAATTTTGAAATGAAAGTTTGCTATACTAGTGGTGCACACACATATGTAAAAAAAATGGTTAGCAAATGCACCAAGCTTGGAAGATTTAACTAATTGAAACAAAAACATCAGCAAATTAGCAAGTCTTCTTCCTCCTCTACTTCCTGTCCAAGCAACTGTGTTACCAAAGTTGTGGAAGGGTTTGGTGAGAAAAAAAGAAACTGAACGAACTGCTGTTTCCATTATGTTTTGTGAAATTTAAAAAGTATCTTCTCCGCTTGTAAAATATGTCTAATTTACAGCAATAGCTCTGCCCTGTTCAGCACCCTGCTATGGCAATTATGGATGTATTTTTACACTTTTGCCCTCACACTTTGCTGCCATTAAAAATATACTCAAAAATGAAGCAAGCTTTTAACTTCAAAATTTAATTAAGCATGCTTTTTGTGTGCTGTGTGATCTTATGATGTGAAGAATATAGAGCATTATTTATAAACCACTCATTTACATTGTTTTTATAAATGTGCAGAAAAAAACAGTAACAAGGTGGTTTTATCACTTAGCTTTTAATGTGGTTAGTGAGACGTTTTCCCTTAATACATCACTTATCATCACTGCATCAAATTATATTAGTTTAATTTCAGTCTATCATTGGATCAGTTCTGTTTTCTTGTTGGCATTGCCATATGAAAAATCTGATAAATGTGCTTTTGTCTTTTATATATTACAGATAAACTATGCACTCACCTCAGTAAGATTTCAATGACTGTTCTTGTGTTTAGACTTCTTCTAGTTGCCCCATAGGAAACACCAGTGACCAGTGACCTTTTACTACTGTTTCTGCCCTGAGGTAAGACTCTGACAGTCTCTCTGACATGAAAGACCTATGGGTTCTTTTTGAAATGCACACATGCTTTAAAAAATATTCAAATTCTGGGCATCTATGCCTAGAGCAAAGAAAACAAATTTCTTCAGACCATGCTTCTGCCTGACTGCCCACACAGTGAACACAAATCAATTTGATAAGAGAAACAAAATTTCTAATTAATTTCGCTTTCAGAAAACTATCCCAGGAAAATAGAACTTACTTATTTACATACAAGGATGTGTGATTGTGCTGCCATCATGAAAGACTTGACAAAGTTAGGCATTACCCACACAGGAGCTTTAGGTAATATGTTGCACTGATGTAACGGACCTAATACTTAGTAGTGTGTGTATGAACTAATAGTAGATATTAACAATGACACCAAAGACTTGCAATTTTTCATTAATATATTACAGAGGATGCTGTCATCAGAACAGTGTCAATAAATGGAGAGAAAGCCTAAGAGAGGTATTCATTAATTTTGTTACCCTTGTGTAGAAAGGAAGTAGTTAAGAAAGTAAGTAGTATCGTTTATGGTTAACAGCCTTTTTCACATCCCACAGTGCACTGGTGTTGCCATCCCACCAGTGCAGCTGAGGGGGACAACTAAATGCAGTTTGCAACGTGCCCAGTGCAAGTCAATCCCTATCAGTATCACAGTTAACTTACAAGACTACCAGTCATTCATTCTTTAACATGCAGATCATTCAAACTAAGGGCCAGACATAAAACATGGGATTTTGGCTTACCATCCTCAATAGGATTGCAGTGTGACAATTTGTGTGAAGAAGTACTATCAAACCCTGGTAAATGCCTTGTATTTTGACCCCAGTAGTCTCCTCGTTAGTACAGCCAGAAGAACAGAAACTAATATTCAATGGCATTTGGCAACACAACTGCACATAATAGCCAAGTTCAACTCTGCTATGATATGGACGGGTTCTATTCTACTGTCTTCAGGAGTCCATATTCTTTTAAATAGCCTTAGCATGGATTAGTAGACAAGAGACAGAATCAAACTAGCAATTTGTGGAACTTCTATTTTTCAAGTAGGTTGGTATACATGAGGTTGAGTTTTTCCAACGGCCTATAGTCAAAGAAAAATCACGAAGAGATCATTGCTTGGTGAGAATATGTAAAGCCACTGACCAGGGTCAAATTTGCTTTGGTTTGCTCTGGTTGTTATGCTGAAAATTAGTGGGCCTTTGGGCAGATCTGCAGGAGAGTATGTTGTAGGTCTGTTTGAAGACCTGAGTTAGGTTACCAGAAATTTGTAAGGTATTGGGAATCTATACTGAATTTAGGAGTTCTTTAATGCCAGTTAAAATCTACAGTTTTGTAAATTATTTAAAGGCTAGTGCAGGGATTTTCTGCTTGTAGAAACATTACTGGAAGAAAGAGTATTCGGGTACTTGGAAGATCTGACTGCTCTGTTATTAGTTGAACTTTCCCCATGAAGAAAATTACCTTAGGGTTTTTGTTTTTTTTTTCCCCTCAGGCATCACACTGTTCGCCCACTGCCCTTATCAGAGTTGGGACACTGCAACATAGCAGGAGAGTCACTGAATATTTTCCCAGGAAAAAGTAAGGAAGATGTGTGTAGCTTTACAATTAAATATTAAACCCAGCGTCATTTAAATACAATACCTTTCTAGACTATCTGAAGACAGATCATTTTTTCCATATTCAGAGACTATCTGAAGAAAGATCATTTTTCAATATTCAGAAGCAACCATCAGCAGAAACAGGGTGGCGGTTTCTTGTTAGCAGTCCTCTTTAATCCTGCTCCTTTCTTCTTTTTCTGAAACCTAGTGCAGATTTAAGTGAAAATTAATCATAAGTTTTTCCTGCTTAATCCTATGGAGAATGTTCTTTTTGTAGCAATATACAAATAAATACTAGTGAGTAACAAAGCAACTGTACAAATACAAGCAAAAGGTCTCTTTTGCCCTGCCACTGAACGGTGGCCATGCACCCAGCCTTCACGTCATTTTATGTTCAGTCTTACACCATAGCAGTAACAAAGCATTTTTCCCACTTACAAATAAGTCATAATTTAAGACTCCCCTTTGTTCAGATACCTCTGGTTCTTCCTCTAATTCCTCCGGAATTTTGCTAGATCCTGATTCTTTTCTGGTTTAAGCCTAAAAATGTCAGTCATGCAAAACAACATCTCTGAGAGCAAAATTCACATTACAATAGGTGCAGCAAGGGGCAGTAAGAAATGTTGTTGTAATTCTTTTGCCAAACTTGGGGAAGGACCATGGCCTATGCCAACAAGTGGGAAACTTTCTCCAAATCACTTCCATCCATATAAATCTGAAATAACTTTAGGCAAGAGTCACAGTAGTTCATCTCAAAGCAAAATAATAAGAATGTTGATGCTATTGCAGCCTGATGTATTGATTGTGTATTACCAGCAGAAGATTATCAAACTTCAGAATAAAACCATGACTGTTCATCTGCAACTGTTGTTAATTAAGCTCAAGGAAAACCTGCATTTCATTTGTAGGTAAAGAAATTGATCAGTCTGAGCAAATTTTTCAATATCGCTAAACTTTACTAATTTTAAATTCCAATCAATGATTAAGATGGAGGACTGGTGTCTCAGGGAATCTGGAAACCAGTCAGATTTTGTTACATATTTCAAAATACTCCACAAAGCTATCATGTAGCCTGTAGACCACAGAACAATGGGAGAGGATTTTCTTTTCCTTACAAAAGGATTCTCTTCCAAACACAGGTAGTTGACTCAGTAACATGTATTTATTATGCTCTTGTAGACTGATACTTGTTGCATATCCTTCCACATCCAACAAGCTTGAAGAGCGATTTTTTTATTACAGCATACAACTACTTATATGAAATATGTGAGCTTGCATAAAAAGCTTCAGCAGCCAGAACATTCATTACAAATGGAAATGCAGAATAAGTCTTACTAAAGCAAGAACCTGTATTTCACTGTAAATAGCATCTTCACCACGAAGGAACCATCACAAACACTGGCAGGGCACAGAAGTATAGTTCTATGTGATACAAATTTATTTGTAGAAAACTAAATGAACAAGGTTCTTATTCTGCAGTGTTCAAGGATGCATTAAATTCTTATTAATGTTGAAGTACAATGACATGACAAGAAGTTAGGGAATTTATTTCAGAGCCTTCAGTTTTATAATCTGCCATTCAAGTGACAACTATTAGAGTGCAGACTCTGTTCCATCAATAGATGTAGCTCTTGTGATCAGTTGCTTTATATCTATGCATACTTGGGTTAACAGTGTATGTCAGTTGGCTCAGGGCAGATACCAGACCTTTGTAAGCAGAAGATGTGAAGTTTTCAATTTTGTGGCTGATATAAAGAGTGATATACTGAAGTGAAATGCTTGCAAATCTTTCGTTTTCCTTTAGTGACCAGATATAAATAAGAAACTAGACTCCAATAAACAGCATCAGGGTAATTTTGATTCTGGTTAGGTCTGATGTATCACTTCTCTTAATGGCTGAAAGAGAATTTCCCTGTTTCCTGTGAAATAATTCCTCTGTAATAATGAAGTTTTTCTTCAGAGAGTTACAGAAGTATTTACCAAAAGAAAAATTACAAAAGCTTACATTTTTAGAAACACATATTCAAAAAGTTGTATCATTTGTGTATGTAGTTATCTCAGTTTGTGGCCTGTTCTGTATTGACCTCTGGAATTCAAGGTATTCTCTCAGAAGCAGGAGGGAGGATTTTTTCAGACAAATGATCTATCAGGTGGCTAATAAAACAGAGTTCAGAAGATCACAAGGCACACTTTTACCCCAGTGAATGAACCTCATACCTGTGAGAGGTGCACATCTGGAGGCAGCACCACTTCAGGACGAAGCTGGGACTAGGGAACACCTGCAAAAGCAGGGTCACCTGGGAGATCAAAGGAAGAGAGGGTACATTAGCAAAAGTGTAAAAAAATCTGTATACAACACAGTTAATAGAGCTTTACTTCATAACAAAACAGACCCAATCTTTGTTCAAAATACTGCACATCAGTGTTGCAGTTCAGAATTAGTGATATTTATATCCATCCATGGGAAATCCTGTCTGAACAATCTATACTGGCTCACAAGAAGATTACACTACACACTTCCAGTTTGGGGGGAAATGCAGGCAAGCACCTTCACATTTTCTTCTGTATTGACCCAGTGAACAAACTTAATAAGTGAGAGCACATATATTGTTAAGCCCCCACCTTACTCTACCAATTCCCCTCTTCTGCTTCCCTCACAGGCCAGAGTACATACAGGAAATTGCTATTTTGCACCCACAAAGTGGCAGGTTGTGGTAAATTTACTTAGCACATACGTATCAACACTCTGGATCTAGTAACAGCTGTGGAAGACCCCATGCACCTCAACAGCTTCAGGTTCACAGCTGAACTAGGGTACAATTTTTACTGCCAATTGCCATGTCACCTTTTCCCTTCCAAACTCCTTCTCATTAGTCATAAATGCAAGATACAACACAGACGACTGTGGTAATCTGCATAGCACCTCAAATGAAAACCAGGCTGAAGCCTGAACTCTATCATGGTAGTAATATAAATAATATTTATTCAGTACTTCAATTAGCTTACTGCATTTTTAAATAGCAGCAAAACAAGGACAACTTATGAATTCATCAAACTTACATTTAATGCATAGCCAAATGTACCATGAAGCAGGACAAACACACTCATAATGAACACACAGATTAATGAACTGAACTCACATAACCTTTCTCAGATGAATGATTCCCTACTCAACAAGCTTTCTGAATAATGTAAGTGTACCTTTTATTAAGTAAAATATTATTCACCATGTCTAGATGTAGTAAGATCTGGTCCTCAAGTGGAATATGTATTCATGCATGCATTTTTGTTAATAAAAATGTTAGGTTCTCACCTAGATTTTTTACATCCATTACATAAATCTAAGAACTCCTATATTTATAAACCACAATATAATAAAAAGAATTAACTCTTTGCAAATTTCTTCAGCCTTAGCCATCATCCATATAAAAGCAAAGTAGAAGTATATGGTAAACTCTCTTAACATAACTGATACTTCCAGGAAGAATTAGTTATAAGAAAATGTGTAACACATTTATTTGAAAAGCATCACTGTATTTCAAAACTCCAAAATTCTACTTGATAACTGCCAAGATACTTACCATACCAACAAAAAAAGAAACCTAAACAAACCAGTTGCACATCAGAGTAATCATTAATGACATAACCCAGCTTTTTAGCATGTAACCAACACCCAGAATTCAGAAGTTTCTGCAGATTTTACTCCAAATACTAACAGTAGGATAATGACCTCCTAGTCATTGACCAGACAGCCAGTGAGATATCTGCAGCAAGAAAACAGCTTTTGTCCCACATGCCTAATTTCTGATTAATTAAGTTGTTGACAATTTTTTTTCAGAACATGATAAAGTGCTCAAGCAGCGGTTCCCACCACAAAAGGGGTACCACCCTTTTCCTCAAGAGAAGATGCCTTGAAAAGCCATTGTGATTAAGAAAGAGTTACACTGGAGACAAATGCTCACCCCTCATGTGGAACTAAAACATTACAACCTCTGTATTGCTTTGGTTACTCCCTGATGCACAGAGAAACCCCTCACAACATCTATCCTCAGGAGATGGTCACAGGAGGTCGAGAATGGGCATTACACGCCTTCCTGGCTTCCACTGCCTCTGCTTGAGACCCTCCACCATAAATACATTATCCCCACTCTTCTACTCCTATGACCAGCAGTTTTTGAACCACTTACTGTGTCACAGGTGCCTACAGGCTGATGGAAAATCTTGATTTCTCTTTGTATTATGCAGGTTGCTTTTCATAGCTTAGAATAGATCCATGAGTAAATAGGCAAGGCTTAAAAGGGGCAAATGCAAACAGAGTGCAGCTGTCTTCCTAACAACCTCCAATAAAGTCTTCTACTGGGATGTTCTCCAGCCTGCAAATCTGTTCTGTGGAGAATATAATTAAAAAGAGAAGCCTCATAACTGTCCAAACATTTTCTTTATAGGCAACATCAAGAAAATGTTGCTCCTTTCCCAGAGGAGCAAATAGAAAGACTTTGATGGAGAGACATTCACTGAGAGGCATTTTTTCTGAATTGGATGTCCATTCTGCAAATGTCTTCTGTGTCATAGACACTTTGATGTGATAAACCCTATTCAAAGCAGTGTTCTCAGCAAGGAATTATTTGAATAAGTTTCTATGTCAGCAATAGCTGTGGCTGAACAATACACAACACTTGGAATATAGTCATGAATAATACCTGAGCCTCCCAGCACCTTAATTTTCTTTCTTCCAGTAATGTGTAAATGTACAAAGAATCCCTCCAATATCCTGTAAAACTAATTTACAGATCTGTAGCTTTTAGTACGGGTAATGGTAAATGCTCAAATTACATATATGTTCTTGCTATCTTATAACTTCTTAAAGCAGACCCACAGCAAGCTCTCCTGCTGTTCCACCAGAAGGTCAATTAATTTTCAGCAGGTAATGAGCAGCAATGACCAGCACAAGTAGGACAAAATTAGGGCTAGGTTTTCAGCCAAACATCTGTGGCAAAAATACTAGAATTGTGTTCAATAAAATACTTAGTGCATTTGTGTCAATTGCACCAAAGTAGTCAGCTTTGAGGAAACAAAACTCAAAGCAGTAATTGATTAAAATTATTTCTGAAATTCATTTCAATATTACTTTTAAAATGCAACATTTCAGAAGGCAGAAATATTTTTTTCCTTCTTCTCCAGGTTTTTGGAACTTCCAGGATATCAAAATTATGTCAGTTACTCACACTGTTCAAGACACCCAGTGTTCTGTTCACAAAAACATACATGACTGGTGAACGCCTCGCATACATAAACTATGATGAACTAGTGAACTCAGAATTCCTATCTAGCCAAATACCTACAAAACACATATTAAAGAAAACAAATAAAGAAAAACAAACCTTGAAAGAGCAGCTTTGAGTTCTTGCTTTAACTTGTAGGAGAAATCTTGCTGCAGAAGTAAGTAATATAATAAGAATCTGGGTTATATTAATCTGAAGCACCTCAAAATCCAGATTCGACCCAATTTATTTCAACTTATGCCCCATTTACTCTTGTGTATGATGAGCTCCTAGACAAAATCAGTCTGTATGATATTTGTCATCCAAAATTCATTAATAGATAAATCTGCAAGCCATACAACATCACCAGGGGCTTTCTCAAAAAACTGCAGGCTTAATTCCAAGGAATTACTTTAGATGCATTTACTTTTTCAAAATCAGGGAAAAGCTGAGGAGGGACACAACCTTGTGAAAGTCAAATAACAGACCAAAGGCTTTTTAGAAAAATTATGCTTAACATCCCTACTCAAAAAGAAATTTGGTGTCACCTGCTGTACAAGCCGGTTTCCATTCATAATGTGTTGATCTGTGTAGCACTAGATACCTGCTGTGAGAATCACAAAAGAACTTCTAAGAAGGTGTTGAGATATTCCAAATCAGCAGTGGTAGGAACATACTGCTATGCATAATGGGCCCCAAGAGAAATGAAAAGAAACCTTCTTCACAGTATACACTCTAAGTGCTTCCTCCTAAAAGTATCTGGTTTATGTCTCTAAATGTATTAAAGTACAATTATGGTTATGTATGCTTGAAAAACCTTTAGTTATAGCTGCAGCAGCAGCCAGTGTTATAGGACCAATTACCATACACAGTGCTTGTGTGAACACACACAAAGTGTTTAATAACTTTAAAACCTTTCACATTATTGAGTCCTTGCAAACAACAATTTTATAACAACATTGAATTTCAGCCCCAAGCTATTGATATATTTCTTGTGTGAAAAGAAAGCCACCAAAGTAGGCAATCCACACAACTGGCTTCAAATCCATTCTTCCCACCTTCAGTGTACAAAAGAGCAGAGTGCTCCTGGTTAGCCCACCTTATCCTGGGCAGAGGCCTGGCATGACTGTCCATGCCCCTTACACTTGTCCTCTCTAGTCCATGCCAGGTGGACTGCAGTTTACATTCACAATTAAGATACTACAAATCTCTCTGTGGAGGTGTTTGAGCATATGGCTACTTTTACAATATTAGGTTATTTCATCTAGAGTAGCAGGTGACAATTCTCTTTGGAGAGACTATCCTGCCGGGCACGGTGTTAAAATGAAACAGAAGACAAGTCCTGCTGCAAGTATTTTACATTGTAAGTTTCTCATAAGTCATAACTGATCTAAAATTCTTGGCTTTTCACCTGCCTTCCCATGGCTGTCTGAAAGGATTTAGTTTGTTAGTTCATGCCAGAAAATGGGAATCTTAAAATACCCAAGAAGTTTATAAAAAGCACATTACATTTTTCAAGGTATTATTCCCATTTAAGACAGCATAAAAAAAAAAAAAAAACCAACAAAAAAAATATGCCCAAAACCTAAAAAAAAGACTGTGATCATATAGAGGAGATATTAAATGAAGCCCAGGAGACTAGACTAATAATCATCCAACTTTCTTAATAGAAAACATTTTTCCTTTTATGGTCGCAGGGATGGATTGCAGTTGCTTTTCAGTGGAAGACTAAGATTGCTTGACAAGAGACATATTCACTAAGCAAGTCATATTTCTGTTCTTATTTAACACTTTTGTGCGAGGAGAATAACAGAATGAGATATTATGCCAGTTGGTGTTTAAATATGCACTGTCACAATCCTGCTCCAGAGTGTATCAGTGGACTTCAAAGAATAACTGAAAATTACACAATAAAACTTTGAGAGGAAATAGTAGCATTCTGCCATTACTTCTGAAATTTTACAGTCATTACAGAGACCTATGGATGTCTGCTCCATAAGAAAAAAGCTAAAGAAAAGATTAGTCAAATGTTGGGAATAGAAGCTGATTTATATCAAAAGAGCGAAAAGTATATTGAGTATGCATATTCTTATTCCACAGTAATGGCAGTTCGCTCAGTGTATATGGAGAATTTTATGCAAGCAGCAGGGAAAAACTTAATGTTTCAATTTTTATCTCAACTCCAACTGAACTTAGTTTGTCAGGGATTGCTTGTTTTTCTTTATAATTTCCTTTTCACTGGAAGAGAAAGTTGTAACTGGGACCATTGCTAGAAATGATTACTAGTTAGAAAAATCTTTTTTTAATTGCTCAGAAGTTACAGTTAAAATAAGAATAATTCAAATTAGACATAACATTCAATATTAATATTTTTCTTAACCGTTAACCATTACATCTTCTCTCAACTAATAGTAAATCCATCATCATTTAGAACCTCTTTAAAAGATAAGAAGCTAAAGCTCAACACTATCTAGCAATCTGATTAGGAAAAATACTTCTCCCTGGCAGAAGTTAAAAGTCATTCATATGATACAGCTCATTACTCTCAATGATTACAACAAGCATTAGATTTGTATTTTTTAAAAGCAGCCACCTTACGGAGTCTGTCTTTAAAAAGCTGCATTCACTACATGTTTCATGTTGGTAATTTATCTTGCATTTTTTATAATTACATTATGCAAAATATTTAAAAAATTGCTTTCTCTCACAAACAGCCTATAGCTGCCTGAGCTTGTGTATAAAATACACATAGGTTCATAAGTGTGCATGTATATATGTGTATACAGTTATGTATACAAATATAAGTATTGCTGACTCAGTCTCTATCCAACACAGGAAGATGTGGTAAGCTGAAAGAACTGAAGACTGAACCAATGTCTCTACCATCACTCTGAAGTCAAAACAAATTATTTGAAGATGCTAAAAGCAGTCTAAAATGGGAAAATGTATTAGTCATCAAATTAGACAAAAAAATCTTGGACCTGTGGCACAGACTGCCCAGCAACTTGCTACATTTTAGAAGAGAGTGCTAATAATTGGGAAAATGACTAGAAAACATGCCACCAACAAATTTGATATGATGAATCAGGGAGGAATTTCTCCTCAAACCTAACGGTTTTCAGAAGAACATTTTATATCAGTTAAATCCTCTGTCAAGAAATATGTAACAGCTGTGTGACAGAATTTCTGATTAAAACTGTGGAGCATGAGTTGAACCTCCCCCTATACTCGGCACTGGTGAGGCCGGACCTCAAATACTGTGTTCAGTTTTGGGCCTCTTGCTACAAGAAAGACATCATGGTGCTGGACCGTGTGAAGGTTCTGGAGCACAAGTCTTATGAAGAGCGGCTGAGGGAACTGGGGTTGTTTAGCCTGGAGAAGAGGAGGCTGAGGGGAGACCTTGTCACTCTCTACAGCTACCTGACAGGACGTTGTAGCAAGACGGGTGTCCTTCTCTTCTGCCGAGTAATGAGCAATAGAGCAAAAGGAAATGACCTCAAGTTGCATCAGAGGAGGTTTAGATTGGATTGGAAATCCAATCTAATTTCCAGATTGGAAAAATGTCTTCACTGAAAGGGTTGTTAAGCATTGGAACAAGCTGCCCAGGGGAGTGGTTGACTCCTCATCCATGATGGTATTTCAAAGACATGTAGATGTGGTGCTTAGGGACATGGTTTAGTGGTGGACTTAGCAGTGCTAGGTTCACGGTTGGATCTGACGATCTTAAAGGTCTTTTCCAATGTAAATGATCCTATGATTCTATGAATCCTAGAGCCACCACATCGTGGGAGACATGGGGATCTCTTTGGGGGTCTCCAACAAGTGTGTTGGCTCCTCAGGCAGAGGAGTGCAGCCTGGCTCTTCCTGGATGACTGGTTATTCTGGGCTGAGTGAAAATCGCAGACTGGGCCCTTTGTTCCCCTGCCCCTTCTTCGGTCAAAGCAGAACAGGAGCACTGTATAAGTCTGACATGTTTTTGCAGCCTGAAAGTATTTCCTGCCCAGAACTACTTCTAGATGAATAATCTTGTTAAAAGTTAGTTTCTGCTTATTACAAGGCCTCTCTACTTCCCTGGCTTTACACCAGTTTTTCTGAAGAACTCTAAAAATTAACGTGTCTGGATTCCCCACCTATTTCTGGTTTTTAAGCAGTATGCAAACTCTGCTGTTTATCACCTAACATTTTGAGACCATGTCTTGCTACAATGCAAAATAAAAATAAAATAGCTTGAAGCAGCCAGCTCCTTCATCCTGAATCAACCTACATTTCATCCAAACAGCAGAACCACTTGGATTATTCAGTTAACAATAAGTCCCTTTTTTTTTTTCAGAGAAACTGCAAACTAGGCAGCTTTTAGCCTGATGATGCGTGTTAGAAGATTAGCTGTTAAGTCTACTTCAAATATGTATATGCAGTTTAGAAAACTCTGTTCATTAATCAGGTGTTAGAGCAAATGCATTGCTGGGTAGAGGCTTCAGATGAGATTCATGGTCTTATCTCACTATAGGCACCTGAAAGCTGGGCATCTAAATTGGTTGAGTGGTCTCCATCCATAATCAGTAAAGTAGTCATCCTCAAATGGGAACACATTCCACCATTCTGTTCCACAACCTGAATCCTACTGTGGGAATACATATTTTACTCCCCTGATCACAGAAGGAGTTTTGGCCCCTAACTTTTACATGGTTACACTTAGATGATAGGAACCATATTTTCTCTCTTAGGAAAACAGAGAAAATTGCTTAAGATCTTACATTCCACACAATAGATCAATTATGGCTATCATTTGAACTTATTTGTTACATGATTTCTGATCTCTAAAGTCACTCAAAATCGAAAGGCACTTCTTGTGCATGGAAAAAAACACAGTAAATTCAGGCCAGATTTGGTCTGATAACAAAATGGCATTTCCTAAAAGGTATGCAGAATCTTGCTGGAGAGCGAACAATGGACTCTGGGCTACCGTCATATTGTAGTTATGGGCACAAGAAACATCAAAATAGAGAAAATAAAATAAATTTTTTAAATGAGAGTCATAGTGAGAAAATAAAATAATTTTTTTTTCTCACTATGACTCTCATTCCTTCTAGTGCACATAACAAAGAGAAAAAAAAAAAAAAATTAAAGTTGCTCCCCACCCCACTTCCTTCCAAAAATGGCTCCTTGGAGCTTTTGTTTTTATTGAAGTAGATAGAAGCAGCTACAATTTCTGTCCAGAGAATGGCACAAAGCAACAAAGAGGAATTCACAACACCATGTGAACACACACTCAGGATGCTTCCTGCCTCAAGAAGCGCAAGGTCTAATGCAAAGTATAACTGAGAGACTAGGTAAGAAAATACTAAGAAATGAGAAGAAATAGCAAGCAGATGTGAGGTTTCCACACAACAGCAACTTGTCTGTTGCCACAACACCTGCAAATGCTTGGAATGAAAGGAAGTGTCTGAAGGATGAGAAGGAAACAGGATTGCAGACACTTGCAGACAGTCCCTCCTGAATTTACGTAAATGCATAAGAGAAAGTGCAGTCCTTGTCTTGAAATAAATCTCATAAATTAATAGAACTTCTAAGAAGGCCCATTCAGAAGCAAGGCTCAGCTTCTCTATAACAAGTAATAAACGAGAGACAAGAAAGGGAACATGAGTGCTTTGTAAGTGAAGATAATGCATGTTTGATTGACATTATAGAGACAGATGAAGAGAGAAAAGTTGGTCAAAACTGATCTTTGTGTGTTCTGTACTGCTACAAACAGTATTTCTCAATGCCAGAGAAAAGCTTATTGTTGTAAGCAAGTGATAAGATGATGACCTAGGTAAAGATGCATGGTGCATGGATGCATGAGAAAACGTATTCTGCAGAAAAAGTCTTCAATATATGTACTTTGGGAGTCACAGCCTCAAGAGAAATAAAAGAAAATCTGTAAAAAGAATGAAGGAAAGGCGAGCTAGGAAGAGGGCAGTTATGTTGCACTTAATCAGTCTGATATCTCAGTGACACCCTGTACAGAGTGGAAAGTGCAGGGGGAGATAGCTATTTGAGGAGTGAGTAAATGGTGACAAAGCAGCAAGGAAGAAGTACAGATAGTTGTCAAGGAAGGTAGAAGAACAGGAGCTGGCAGAACAAATGCCTAATGCAGCACTAACCACACTGCAAGACTAACAAAGCAAGAGCACAGATATAGTCACCCAGAGACAAAATGGACCCCACAAGAGAAGACAAGGTTGCAGGCTGGCAACAGAGATCCCAAAAGATAAAGATGAGCAAGAAATTGAGAGACTCTGCAAGAATTTTCATGGAACAAAAGACAACATGTAGAGAGCTGAGAGAAGGTGAAAAAGCATCCAAGCTGTAAGTCTAGATGTCATGGGAAGACCAAGTGACATGCATGGTGACAGCTCTCAACTCACAATGATGAGAGGGAACCAGTCATGATCAAAGTGAGAGGAGTCTGCACAATAGATCAGAAACGAAGCCTCACAGGTGAGCACAAGAACCAAACTGGGGCTGCAGGCCACATACAGAGGATAAAGGTAAAGCTCAGGGGACAGGTGAGTTGACACTGAAGCTCACAGTGGAGAAAGGCTGGAGGCTGCCAGAGAACAGAGGCTGCTTCATGTATTGTTAAGACAAAACAAAATTCTCCACAAAGCATTCTGCCCTGGTTAGTTGTGGAGGCAGACAACATCAGCAGCTTCAAAGAGGGACTGGATAAATTCATAGACAACTTCATCATAAATGATGCTAATAGGAAAAGGCAGGATGCACTCTCTTTAACATCATAGTACTGGATACACAGTAGTCCTCCAGTCACTCATTTGAAATGTCTGGTCAAACCTTGAGAAGAAAGTTTTAATGAAATGCAGATAGAAAACAAAAGTTTGCTACAGGCACTACAGAATATGTTTCTGCCAATCTAACTCTTGAAACTGACTGGATTATTATTTTCTGAAACTTTTCGAAGAACAAATAATTATAGCCTGGGGTTGAAAGTGTCATGAGAAATTGAGATCTCAATAACAGAAACTTAAGTGAGGAATCAATCAGCACCATAAAACATCATCCAGTCTAGGTTAAAAGCAGAGAAATTACTTAGATGGTAAGTGAATTCGTTAATTTTTTTATTGTTTTACATAGTCCCTAGCAAAAAGGGACCTGTTTAATCTGTTTAATTATTACTATATTTAATCACATACACAATCTTGCAAAACAATTGCTGGTATATACGTCATTATTTTCTGATTCACCTCAGGAGACTCCTCTTGTCCATGAAGGGACTGAGGATAAGGGGAGGGAGACAAATGTTCTTGTTTCTGTGCAACTACATCAGTATGACTTTCAAGGAACATTAAGTCTGTTCCTGCACATGTCTCAGGAACAATTCCAGAAAAAGAAATCACACACACAGTTTTTGAAGACCCATTCATCTCTCCACTGACACAGAAGAACAGGTACTGCTGTTTGACATGGAGATTACAACTTCACCTATTGAAGAAAAGGAAAATTAAGAAAAGAGTAAAACTAAAGGACAATACTAATAAAGACAGGTTGAGAGTCTTACTCCAGGAGGTTTTAAACAGCAGTAAATCAGCCTTCATTATACAAATTACTACTGTGCTTAGAGGCACCTTAACCCTACTTTGTTAACCCCACAGTCCTCTGTGGATTTAGTCATGTGTTTGCACAGACTTTTCTTCAAAGTGTGTTCAGTTCAGGTGTAAAACAAAGAAAAACTGACAAATGCAAACACAGGACTGGAGAGAAACAAGGTAGGGAAGGAAGGAGGTTATTGCAGCTAAACAATTAATTAAGCAGTTAATTACCCAAAGTGCAAATCTAAGCATGTATTTGACCTAGTCTTTTATTCAGACATGCAAGTCATACACATCTTTTGCATAGTTAAAGTAGAGGCTTAAGTATTTAATGGACCAGGGCTTCAGTCCACGCAATGGAAGTATGAAATCTCAGGATCCTTCCATGCCTTCACCATTGCTTTCACTCAGGTTTACAGTGAAGAAAATAGAAAATAGAAGAGCATACCTGGTGAGCCAATGTTTGCAACAAAAATAAGAGTAAAAGAGTGGCACAAATTAGAAGTAGTTTGATAGTCATTAACAAGTATTCCTTGCAACATAGCATCTGATCTCTGCTTTCCAAAAGCAGGACATCCACCTTTTACCTCTTATTTATACACGCAGCGGTCTTCACAATTGCCGTGTTGGGTCCAGCCTGAGGTTGATAAATTTTCACCTTCTTATGCATCAGGAAGGACAGAAAGAGAAAAGGGAAGGGCAAATGGAGGCTGTATGGTCTGTTAATCACCATGGGAAAAAGAAATGAACTATCACAATTTAAATTAAACTGCCTTGAAACCTTTGGTACTTTCATTGATTAAGAAGTAAGTTCTTACTGAGAAACATGTAAGTTAATTTTTAAAAATGCAATAAGTAAAGCTTAAGTTTTCCTATTCAAGTTCTTTCTAGAAGCAAGTGGCTTAAATTAAAGCCTACAGGAGAAAGAAATTTCATAACAAAACTTTAAAAAGCAAGAAGAAACTTTTAATATTCTAAATTTGGAAATTAAGTAGTTGAATCTACATCTCCATAACGCCAAGAATGTTTGGTTTTTTACTTCTTACCTTTTAAATGGGTTATATATCTGTATGTACCTGTACTATATCTATGCTTATTGTGGTAATACTTTTCATTTTGCTGGTTTTCCATGGACTCTGGCTCCCCAGCGTTCCCAGGACAACAAGCTTCACTCACCAGTACTTAACTGGCAATGTCCACATCAACACCTTGAAAGATTTTGTCAAGCTACTCAACTTCCTAAGCCTGAATCTAGACTAGATATAAAACCTGAAGGGATAGAAATAGCAAAGCAGAAATAGAGCCACAAAACGCCAAACTGGGGCCTTCCTAAAGAAGCAATAAGCTTTTCCTCTGAGAAGGTGAAACAGAGGTTAAAAAAGCATGTGCTCTAGGGATATACATGTTTGAAGAAGCTCCTCAGCACTGTTGTGTCCACACAGTGATCACAGTGTTCCCCTTTCTCCACTGCAAACAGATATAATTCCTGGGAAACCAAGGTGCAAGTAGTGGCTGATATGTCATGTGTACCCAAGACTGCATCAGGAGCTGAGCCAAAAGGTTGTCTAGACCTGGACATGGAAAAACGCTCATGGAGAGGAAACCCTGACATACTTCAAACCACAGTGGGCCCAAAATACCACAATTGGTGAAGTGAATGGCTGTAACCAAGATGCCAGGTCTGCAAGTAGGAGCCTCCTGGAACTTCACCCCAAAGGCAGCAAAAATCAGTAAGTTATTTGCTCAAAATCACATCTCCAAGAAAAACTAAAGGAAAAGGATCAACTAGTCCTTTAACAAGGACAGATCCCTACCTGGGAAATACAGGAAAAGACAGAAAGTCAGGGAGAAAAAAGAAAATGGCAAATGTTTTCTAAATGTCTTCTCAGTGCCTCAGTCTTAAAGGACCAACTTATTTTTCTTCTGGGTTTTTTGGCATACAGCGCATGGGCACTGTCTTTCCAGGAGATTTTAAGAATGATACAGAGGTGGCATCTATATTTACTTTCTCCTGTGCACTGGAGAAAGCTGCACAGATAGAAAGGTAAAAGCTTTAAAAGACTACAAGGCAAAAAATCAAGATGCTGAAAGAGAGCAACCTGAGGGAGGAACAGATGCTTCAGAGTTGATTGGAACGTGCCTGCAGGAGTCTGACGAGAATGAGGAGCAGAGGAAGAATGAAGAAACAAATTAAAGGAAACAGGAAAGGAACTGTTTTGAAGTAAAATTTTCTCTTTTCAGTTTGTGTGTTTCTGATCATAAAAATCCCTGTAACACATTTTCTAATCAGCTCTAATTCACAAATCCAGAAAAATAGCTCTCTACCTCAAGAAAAGTCTAAATCACAATCCCTCTTAGATGCCAAAGCCAAGAATAAACTTGTGCATAGTATCTGTAGTGGCCAGCTCCTTCATAAAGCTTAAGAAACCATAAAACAGATAAAAAATATGTTAGTTTAAAATGTATTATAGAAAACTATGATTTAAGAATTCAAAAGGATCGACAATATCAATACCAAACTTACTCCCTTGTGACCACAATCGCTCAAGACATTAGTTCATAAGAAATACATGTGTGAACAGCTTAGAAAATACAAGGTCATATTCTACCTAAAAATGGTTTAAGTTCCTGTAGCTAAAGCCTTCTGCTGACATAATGCTTTCAAATATATCTAAGCTCTTACAAGATATCTGATTGGTATTAATAATCAGAAAGTGGAGGATGTTACAAAGATATTAGCAGCAAATTGTCCTCTGGCATGCAGGGATTACAGTCCCTGTGAATTCCAGGAATATAATAATCCTTCTGGTATAAACTCTGTCATCATCATTACTAGGCAGAGATATTACACAGAATCACAGAATGGCAAGGGTTGGAAGGGACTTGAGGAGAGGCCAACTGTATGAGGTTCAACAAGGCCAAGTGCCGGGTCCTGCACTTTGGTCACAACAACCCCATGCAGCGCTACAGGCTTGGGGAAGAGTGGCTGGATAGCTGCCTGGTGGAAAAGGACCTGGTGGTACTGTTTGACAGCCGGCTGAATATGAGCCAGCAGTGTGCCCAGGTGGCCAAGAAGGCCAATGGCATCCTGGCCTGTATCAGGAATAGTGTGACCAGCAGGACAAGGGAAGTCATCGTGCCCCTGTACTCGGTGCTGGTGAGGCCGCACCTCGAATACTGTGTTCAGTTTTGGGCCCCTCACTACAAGAAGGATGTTGCATTGCTGGAACATGTCCAGAGGAGAGCAACCAAGCTGGTGAGGGGTCTGGAGCACAAGTCATACGAGGAACGGCTGAGGGAACTGGGGTTGTTTAGTCTGGAGAAGAGGAGGCTGAGGGGAGACCTGATCGCCCTCTACA
>NW_009259319.1:2938589-2951039 GCF_000687185.1 Egretta garzetta
GTCTTTTCCAACCAAAGCGATTCTATGATTCTATGATTCTATGATTCTATGAGATCAACCAGCCCAACCCCCCTGCTAAAGCAGGTTCACCTAGATAAGGTTGCACAGGACATCGTCCAGGCAGGCTTTGAATATCTCCAGAGAAGGAGACTCCACAACCCCCCTGGGCAGCCTTTTCCAGTGCTCTGTCACCCTCAGAGTAAGGAAGTTCTTCCTCACATTCAACTGAAACCTCTTATGTTTCAGTTTGTGCCCATTGCCCCTTGTCATGTTGCTGGGCACCATTGAGAAGAGTCTGGCTCCATCCTCATGACATCCATCCTTAAGATGTTTGTATGTGCTGATGAGATCCCCTCTCAGTCTTCTCTTCTTCAGGCTAAACAAGCCCAACTCTCTGTCTTTCCTCATAGGAGAGACGCTTCAGTCCCCTAATCATCCTTGTTGCTCTCCTCTGAACTCTCTAGGAGTTCCTCATCTTTCTTGAACTGGGGAGCCTAGAACTGGACACAGTACTCCAGAAAAGCAGAAGGCTAGCTGAGAGTGTTAGGATAGAAGTCTGGAATCACATTAATTTGAAAAACGTGAGGCTGACAAGGTAATCCTGAACAAGCACTGGTTGTGCAATTAAGTTCTTTCACAGTTAAAATTAGGCATGTAATTGCACATACATTTACATACCTCTGGGAGCACTTCCACAAGTTTTGCCTCAGCTAACAGTATAATCAGCTGTACTTATCACCATGTTCTGTTTAGAACTTAAGGTGTATCTTCCATTAATGAAAGTGTATAGGCAGGAAGATGGAAAGAAAATTCAGGTCTTCCTCAAGTACTCTCAAGAGGTTAAAAAATAAAAAAGTAAAATCTGTTGCAACACTACCTTATGTCCTAGAATTATTTCCTACTCTTACAGGAAGATTCCAGCTTCACACATAACATGCATATAATTATAGGAGTAGTTCCCTACTTAAAAGCCTTGCTTCTGCTGTTCTCTCTGATATTTACAGAAAATCAAGAATTTTCTAAAACAAAGATACTAAGATCAGAAAAACTAATTAACTCAATAGACAGACAGACAGATAGGTAGACAGACAGACAGAAAGATAGGTAGGTAGGTAGATAGATAGATAATAAATGGAAGTATTTCCTTGACATCCTTTGTCATTTAAGGCCTAGAATTATCAGAGCAAGTTTCTGTAAGAATGTGAACACCAGGGCATTGTAGCAGGCTCAGCTGTTACTCTGGCTGAATTCAACAACCATACTACACTACATCCTGGACATTATTGAGCAGACTTGTGCCCATTTCCTACCCTACAATACACTAGCTAGAACATAAATCAGTGTTATAAATAAAAAGCACTTCAGTACATACAGAAGTATAGTTCATTCACAGCATCATTTCTTATATTTTATAGCTAAAATAAAAGGCAACTTTATTATTTTATGTAAGAATCAACATTTTTATTTTTATATTACAGGTGCACAAGCTATTATTTCATTTCCGAAAATCAGAAAATCCTTTAACTGAATGAGAGATTAAGATAACAATCAGCATCCCTAGACTAGATACATGTATTTAAAAAAAAAAAGTATCAAGCTTCTGGTGTGTGCTAACAACTTACTTGCTGGCAGACTGCAATTGTGGGTTAACAACAGAGCTGTGTTTTGGCTTAGCTACAAATTCAACCCTTTTGCAAGGACACTGGCAAGCCCACTCCACTGTTGATAGTCTTCCAACACATTTCCTATATTTCAAACCAACGGACAGAGCAAGTTCAACCAATTGCCTGGGAAAGAGCATAGGGACCCCTTCTTTCAGAGGACCAGAAGGTACGCTGCCAAGATATACGGGCAAATACAGAAGCAGGACAGCAGCAACACAGTGGGATTTATTTGAATGCACTCCAGCATTGGCTAACTTGAGGAACCAAACTCAACATCTGCTCCAGGGCTAGTGGTGCAGTTTAAAACTGCCCTAGTGCCTGGGCTGGTTTTTAAGCCACTGAGAACCAAAGCAGTGCTACTTATTCCAAGGGAGAGCAGGTATCTCACACTATGTACTCCCTCGCTTCCTAGCAAGCACAAGCCAGTTCAAGGCAGCAGAAAACCCTTTAGTTCCATTCCCTTCATAAATCCATGCCTGAGCACTGTATAGATTCACATATATACAGGTTTTGTTGACATTCGAGTCAGTCATTCAGAACTTTAAATTAACTTCACCAAATCTGGGCCAGAGTATCCAGAACTTTGCTGAACCCAACCCTCAATTAAGTTTGCAAGTACATGAAGAATAACATCTTAAAATATTCGAGCAATGGCAAAGCTGCACAATACCATACAGAAGCCTCTATAATTAGGAGAATATCCCAGGCTAGGGCAGCCAGCCAGCAGAATTATCATCAACATGGTATGCATCCAGCAGCAGTTAAATTTGTAACTCCCAGCAAGATATAAGCACAGATGGAAAAGAAAAAGACATGCTACCTTCCCTTCCAATCTTAGCAGTGGCAATAGATTTTTCACAAAGCTCCTAAAAAGCTCACAAGCAGGAGCTGGCCTCAACATATCAATGAGCAGAGTAATTAATCACACTGTCTAGTTCTTTAGCACAGACTTGTTAAGTTCTACATACTGCACAACATAATCAGCCAATCAAATGAGATCATATACAAAATGTCTTCACAGATATATACAGTCAAGAAACAGTAATAAGAAAGAGATTAATGACTCCAAACAGATGTAAAATCCCTTCACTAAATGCAGCAGAAATAATCCCCACAAGTCTATTAATGTCGATATCTAATTAAGTTTTCATAATATGCAGAATTAAGACTCAAAAGGGAATGTCAACACAATTTGATGCCAGAAATGAGATTGTTGGCTCTTTGGGAAACAAATTAATGATCTTATAAAGGAAAGACTCTGTTGAAGGAGTATCACTTGTATAAGACCTTGGCCTGTGTTGAATTGTGTTACATTCAATTATATTCTTTTCTTATTTACTGCGTGGGTTTAGTTCCTTATTTATGTGAATGTCCTTTAATGTTTTAGTTAAAACTGAAAAATGTATTGCCTAAAGTCTTGGAGATACAGAGGTCTTTCTGCCTTCTAGAGGAAGGAAGAGAGGAAGAGAGAACACTGTAAAACAGCTAAGTAGATTTAATAGATCTGCATCTGGCTTAAGAAAAAAGTGAGGGGGAAAAAGTGAGAAAAATGACTAATTGAAGTTAGAAACTTCACTCTCAGTCTGAATCATTGTTACAAACGGTTTCATGATATTTTTTTTTTAAATCTCCTACCTCTAAAGTAGATGTAAGTGCCCTTCCCAACTCTGATAATGCCTAAATTATCAGGCTTTACTATGTTACTTGGATACTAATGACTGTCATTGCAAGAAAGGTCTGCTGATGTCCTTGCTTCATCCTAGTTGTTCTTACTAGTGTTTGCAGATATATGGTTTACCTCCAGCAGAGCTGGACAGATTATGTAATGAGACAACAAGCTTGGGTATTTCCAAATGACAGCCAAAAGCAGCAAGAAACAATAGTAAGGTTTCCAAGGTACTGAATAAAAATCAAATGCTAAACAAATTAATGATCAACAAAATCAGTGGGTGTCAGACCAGGAGCCAATCACTGACAGAAATTCATTAGACATTACACTGATATAATAAGAGGAAAATTCTGGAATTACTATATGTGAAGCACAAAGAAGGAAACACGTGTTGAGAGGTGAATAAATGTAAACAAAACCACAACCCTAAGGAAAGACTCAACTACTTTTATAAATTAAACACTCACAGACATTTCAAGAGTGAAAAACACCAAAACACCTCTATCCTGCACACCCTTATATGTCTCTCCTATACCAAAGAGGAGCTCACTTTCTTCCAAGCTAAAGCATCAAATCCTGTACCTCCTCTATTTCTTAAAAGGCTCAAACGTTCACAATAGTCACACGTTCTCCACCCTTTAAATAGTCCTTCTTTGTGTGTATCTTGTAGATTTAACAGCTCATTAGCAATAAAACACTGCTTTCAAAGCCCGTGGCAGTGCTTTTCCCCCCTAGGTTCATCCCACTATGGCAAGAAAGCCAAAATACATGTACGCAGAAGTAACAATTAGCAGAAATTTAATATTCTTCCATTAAATAAACCACAAGACCAAGGCCATAAAAAGTTTGTAAGTCCAAATATGAGTTGTTTTGGTTCCCTTGCATTTCTTGTTTCCCTAAACAATTTTGCTAGGAAAAGGCTTTTTGAAACACCACCTGTCTCGTTGTGGTTTAACCTGGCAGGCAGGCAAACACCACACAGCCGCTCATTCACTTCCTCCTCCATCAGTGGGTTGGGGGAGAGAATCAGAAAAAAAAAGTAAAACCCACGGGTTGAGATAAAGACAGTTTAATAAAATAACAGAGGAAAAGTATAACAATTGTAATAATAATGGTAACAGAATATACAAAACAAGTGATGCACAACTCAATTGCTCACCACCTGCTGACTGATGCCCAGCCCATTCCCGAGCAGTGATCACTCTTCTCCAGCCAACTCCCTCACGTCATATGGTCTAGAACAGCCCTTTGGCCATTTGGGATCGGCTGTCCTGGCTGTGGCCCCTCCCAGCTTCTTGTGCCCCTGGCAGAGTAGGGGAAGCTGAAAAGTCTTTGACTGGTGTAAGCACTGCTTAACAGCAACTAAACCATCAGTATGTTACTAACATTCTTCTCATCCTAAGTCCAAAACACAGCACTATGCCAGCTACTAGGAAGAAAATTAACTCTGTCCCAGCTGAAAACAGGACATACCTTTAATCTTTGATTCTTCATGCAAACCTTGCTAAAGGATTGTAGCCATAATACCTGCTTTTCAAAGTCTGGGCTGCTCTGAAAGAGTATCTTCAGAGGTCTTGTGAAGTTTAAATCAGAATAGGCCTTGGAGAAGAACATCTATCTGTCTTCCTACACCAAACATTGTTTTGTTCTCCGCTGCTGATAAACTTCACAGTAAAATAAGGAGGTTAGAGGCTTCACAGAGCAACTAATTTGTTTAAGTGTAAACACATGTACATCCCAGATTTTCTCCCACTGGCTTGCTTGCTTAAAAGCAAGTACATTAAAAACAGTGGTAATAAGATTTGGGCTATAATCAAGGAGTAATCATATGTTTATAAAACCAGTTATAGTTCAATCTGAACTACAGTAATTTTGAAATAGAAATTAAAAGGAGAAACAAACATTGCAAATGGTTACATACACATTAAACTTATCAACTATGAGCGGTCTCATTAAGTTCACAGCAGACAATAAAGCACATGCGTATTTGTAGAGTACAAGTCAGTGAATTGGGACTCACTGACTGAAAACATAGCCTGAAGTAAAATGTTACGAAGCAGTGTATAAAAAAACCCTTCAAAATTATTTGAATTCTAACTCACCTACTAAGATCTGAATTCAAAAGTATTTATTTCTCCCATATCCCTGAAGATCTCAATTAGTACAAGAAATATGACCCTCTTCCTGAAGGCAGGCAACTGTATCATCTCATGCCTACCAAGAAAACTTACATCATTAAAACCCACTGATTTTGGCATAGAAAAAATCTTCTGGCTTATTTAACACCACATTCACTTGTCATATAAATACAAAGTCTGATCTTGTGCCTTCCCAGTGGAATTATTCGCTCATGTAAGCACTAAAGAATCAGCACATAAGCTAAGAGTATTTTAGTTTATTGCTTGGTTATCTCTTTGCAGTTACCTTGAAGTTTCTTCTATTGTCTGTTGTCACTTTTCTTCAAAGCCTGTGGTAGATGGTGTTATGACTCCTCAGTCTATTCAGAAAATTATGCCAACATAACGCTAGAAACTCAAGAGGATATGAGGTAAGGCATGACTGATGATCAGTTCTCACCTACAGAAATGGTGTTTGAGACACTCAGGACATTTCTGAAGAATGCAGAAGGCAGCTGCTGTTTGTGAAGGTTGATCTAGCCTTTTTCTTTGTGATTAAAATCTGTGCATCATAAGTAAGAGAGAAAATAAGCACACCTTGGAAAGCAACTAAACTGAATTATACTAAAGGAAGTTTTAAACTTCCTTTCAGAACTATTTTTGTAACAGTCTTGGACATTTTACATCTAATAAGCTTATCTCCAAGAACACCTGACACACCTTTAACGTTATGTTACTGACAAGTACAACACAAACACTACTTACAAAAAAAAGACTTGCAGATAGTCCAGGGACAGGTGGTTACTTTGACAAATTAGAAGATAACCAAGAAGTTTAACTTACTAACAACATAGGAAATACAGTGGAGAAAATGGTGGCCAAGTGAGGGGAAAGTTATGTTTTCATAACTTAGTCAAATCAACAAAGAATCACTTGACAAATAACTAAATATCTATTTACTATTCACATGGTTCTATAGTTAGAAAAAAATCTGTATTATGAAATTCTATGTTTCATGAACAATAGTGAATTTGCTAATATAACAATTTTACATTACAAGTACCTTACATTGCCATTCACTTAAAGCTTATATAAGGAAACAAGAGTCTTAGACAGATAAATCCCTGGTTCCTACTGCATTATCCAGAAGAAAACAAACTTCATAAAGCTGCTTATTCTAAAGAAGAGTGATGTGGAAAGATTCCACTCCATCAAAGCACTGGTGCTTCAGAGTTTCCTTTTGATCAACAGAAAACTCCAAGAAAATTCACTTTTAAGGCGATTTACTAGCAATGTGTGTGAAGGAATAGAACAAAAGATTGAGAAAAGAGCATTAAGTCACTTTAGTTTTGGTTATAAATATTTTGCCTGACATTAAAGGATACTAACATACCTGGATTTCTAACCATATGAGGTACATATATTTTACTCTGCATAATTTGCCTGAAACGTAGCAGTTTGTGGCCAATATGATAATTTTTACAGGGTAGAACAGTTGTAAGTAAAAAGTTGTAAGTTTATGACCAGAGCAATACACGTGCAGCATGCACAGGATATGGAAAAAGCCACCTGGCCTTTTTTTTCCCTTACTGGTTGTTTGTGGATTGTAGATAAGATTGAAGAATCTTTTCTTTCTAATGCTATAATTAAATTTATTAGGGCAGTTAAATGAGAAAACTTAATTAATCTTCCTAATTTGATTTAGAATGCTTTATACGGAGACATACTATATATAAATTTAGGACACTACAAAGTTATCTTTTCCTCCTATTAAATACAATTCTATTTTTAATGCCCATAATAATTATCAGATCCCCTCTTCTGTATTGTTTGATTTAAGATTACATAATGAGCACTGAATTTTAAAGTGTGCTACATAAAGCAGGCTATTTTCACAGCCAGTTGCAGTCTTCCCAATGGTCTAGGCAAAAGTGAATTCTTCTACCCGAGGGGTCATGAAAAAAAAAGAAGGGCTTTAAAAAAAAGCTTGCCAAATGACAGGAGAATAAGGACAAGGACGCCTTCTGGGAGGGATCCCCCAAGCAGTTACCATCAGTTGCACATGTCCAGAGGCAATCCTGGAGGAGCTGCAAGCAGAGGTTTTCCAACGCCACCACAGGCAATCTAGGCTACTGGACATCAGCATCTCATGGTCCCTCAGCAGTCAGCTGAGTTTGGCTGATACCTATTCTGCCTGTACCTAGAAGCAGCCCTGCTTATTGTGGAATAACTCTGCAAGGATAGCAGTGACTGTGGGAATCTGCATGTGCACACCAAGCTAGCCCCCCAAACCCACTCACAGTTATCACTGCAGCACAGCTCACCTCAGCTGTCCTGCCATCAGAGACATGCCCTGAATGGCATCAGAAACAAGGTAAAGCTGGGTCCCCAGCATTCACACCCACTGCTACCAAACTGCCCTCGCACAGCCTCCCTGCTCCCCACAAAAAGCATATCCCACACTTCTGTTATGTGATTCTTAATGCTGCATATGTGCTGGGTTTGCAGAGTTCTATGTTATCCACAGAAAGAGAGTAATCAATGTCCCCCCACTGCACTTGCCAGTTCAGGCACCGGCCATCTGGACCCTGCGGAATAACCTTTGCTTTCACAGCTGGTAAGATACTTCCTGAACTGGAAAGGCTGGATGCCTTGTACCCCATTGCCATTAATGTCAAATGGAGAACGACACAGAAGGCCATGCAAAATGGGTTTCCAAAGGTGCTAGGTGAGCTTCTGGCCACCTGTAGGTAAGACAAGAAGAAAAGGAGCTGCTTCAGCTGCACTTGTTGAAGATGGAGACTGTTGAGCAAAGGTGTCCAGAAAAAGACAATGAGAAGGCTGAGGATTATTTCAGAGGTGTACTTTGCAACATATTAAAGCTGAGTACAATTTCAGGTTTATTAAAGTTCAGCATTTGAAGAAGTTCTCTCTTGCGTAGGCTATAAACATTGTGTTCAAATCCTAACATACTGAAATTAATCTTTCTGTGAAGCAGTGAGTAATTTTATTTCTTCCACTGCCTCCCAAGTCCTAGCAGATCCAGCAGCAGAGTGACTGATTTACTAAGACTGCGTTTATTCAGGGCAGCACTTTTTTTACTGGAGGATACCTTCTATGTTCATGTTTATGAGACCAATACAACCATAAGATGCGGTACACACATACTATGAGAAATGATCCTCTCAGAGGCCAGAGAGCATAAGTCAGAAACTGAAAAGAAGTTTTGGAATTATACTTTAAGTAAACAAGTAGAGCTGACTGTTTTCTTTCATCATTAACATAAGACCAAAGTGCGACATACTGCCAGTGTCACCATAATGCAGAACATTCTGGCGTTACTAACTGTAATTGCATATGGACAAGATACGTTTCTGAATTTATTGCCTATGAGTACCCAACAGATATTGGACCATCAGGACATTTTTTCAGGATGATGTTCAAATGTTTGCAGGAACTATTTGAGGTTCTCCCAGTATCATTAGCATAAATGTAAATTAATGCAAACTCAAAGACAGGAGCTAGAGCAGACTGACAAATAAGGGGGGGAAGATGTAAGTAAATTTTGCCTCAGCAAGCCGCTACCCTGTCCTGTGATATAAAGCTAAACTTAACCAGATGAGTTTTCAGATTTCTAGTTGTGGTGAGCGCTTGAAAAAGAGAAATTGTATCTGCTTTGTCCACGAATCAGTGACAGCCCAGGCTGATCCTACCTGAGGATTCCTTTCTTCCGCTCTCATCACAGGTTTCAGCAGCCCTCTCCTGCTGCAGGCAACAACCTCCTGACTTGTCCTTGAACTATGCCATGTTTCTCCACCTGTAGAGGAAGGAAGACCCTCTAAGGGAGGTAGCACTACAGTCTGGCATACTTTTCTTTAGCAGGAGAGGAAAAAAAGTCACTGAAATGAATGAGCTGATGTAGCCCTGTTATTTGTGATACATCGAAACAAAAGTGTGCTGCCCACTTCTGCCAGAAGAGAGCTGTTTCATGTGAATTCTCAGCTGCTTGTTTCCTTTTCATTTCCATTGTCTGTATGACATGAAGGACCTGGTTGTTTTGTCCACCTCCAGTGAAACAAAGTTCAGCCTGTGAATTTCAGAGCTTTACAAGAATGCAAGATCAGGATTTCCACCAGCCATTTGGTTTTGCTAATGAGGTCTCTGTGGGGATGGGGAGATGTGGAAAGGGAGGGAATACAAACAAACACTTCAAGCTATTCACAAACCAGGGAATGAAGCTTTGGTTTTATGCAAGACTTCAAAAAAGCATAGTCTTGAAGTGCTATGATTATTGACTATGCTTGGTGTTCAGTTCTGACACCTATTTGATGGGTGCCATGAATTTTCCTTACCATGCTAAGGAAAAGAAAAGCTAGCTGTGCTTGACTGATTTTTCTTTCTCATGGTTTTAAAGGGATGATAGCATCACTCTGCAAAGCTTTAACACTGAGGTCTGAATTCTCAAAATATGTAATGCCTACTCAGACTATAATCATGCTGCTTCTAGGTTTCACTCTTTATGTTAATAACTTGAACCTCAATTCATAGCCTCCCCCAATCTTAATTCACAGAACTGACCATTTCTTTCTCCTTGCTTTCTGCTATATAAAGCCATCTGTTTGCTTTGAGGCAACCTAGACTTATTACTTTTGAATGACTCTTACTAAGAAATAACAGAGACAGAATTAAGAATAACAGGAGAAAATTGGAGAAAACATGGATGCTAAATGTGTTCACATATTTAAGGGAGAAACCAGCAGTTTTATACATTCCATCTGATAGAATCATTTCAGTATAAAGAAATAGTCAGTTTTGCAAATCTTTTGCTAGACAAGCAGTAGCATTAGTAAGTATCATACCTAGTTCCTCCCCATGTAAAATTAACTATGCTGGGCCATGTGAATTCAGATAAAGCAAGCCTTCCAAGTCACAACTATGGCTCATCTCCATAGCTGCAGGTGTTCAAATACAAATGCTACAAGTTAGCAGGACAAATAAAGCTATCAGGAAACAGACAGATCATAGTGATTGTACCAGGTCACTCTGCAGCAAAACTTCAGCCTCAACGCTTATCCTTTGGAAAGAGTATGTTGATGGTATTCTTCTATTTCTATCGACTTCTCACTTCCACCAATTTCATGTCAGCGATCAGCTCCAGTTAGTTCAAGAATATTACTGCTGCTAAAACAGAGGAATTGGGCACTGTAATGTCTTCCACTGCTTATGGCCCAAAGAGTAAAAGGAGTCACACAGTGAGAACACACAAGGCTTCTAAACTGATACGGGTAAGCACATCTTGAAGTTGAGTCTTTTGAATTTAAAGACTGAAGTCTTTGTGTTCCTTGAGAAACGACAGAGGAAAGGAAAAAATCAGCTAAGCAGTTTTGCAGATATCATGCTAACTCATATGACAAAATTCCACTTCACAGACTTAAAGCTTTCTTGAGGCTTCAAATGTGGCATGCAAATATTTCAGCTGGAAATTTCTCACACTACTTTTTGCAGCTAATTTCACACTGTTGGCGTAAAGACCAGCTCCTAACTGGAAATGTTGCTGTTCACTTTCAGCTTCACACTAAAAGAACTGACTATTTGTTTTCATTTCTGTATACTGGCCAATCCTGCTGAGAACACCAATGAAGCGAACATTTTACTCTACTACATCGGTAGTAACATGTCATGTTTAGGATAATTTGCTGGCAAAATTTCTCTTTGCTTCTATATTTGTTAACATTTTTCAAGCAGAATTTTCCATCTACCTGTCTCAAAAGCTTTTCCCTCCTTTAAAGCAATACCTGTTGTACAAGTGAGATCTTTTTGCTTGGAAATATCTACTAATTTGTATTAATTGATAATTCACAGTTCACACATCTTATAAAAAGAGAAAGTGCAAATTTTTTTAAAATCACTCTTCCGGTTTTTGGATAACTTTATGCTTACATTAAAAAAAGATTCCAGTTTTTCTGCTGAGATTCTAACCAATGCCACGCTTTTTTGCATCAATGAATGAAAGATGGTGATATTTATTGCAACTCTGGGCATTTTCTCCAGGATGATGATTTACAGTTTTCTCAAGGAATGAGTAAACACCTTGACTTGGAAGGACTAAACACCCATGTGATGTTGTACTGGGCAATGACTGCTCCTGAGGGCTCTTCAAAATCCAGTTGCCAAAGATTCAGGATCTGACTTTTCTCAACTAACATCAGACAGATATTGCTGATTCTTGGATACTCTAATTTATGTTCTGGGATATACTTATTGGTCTATTTCAATCATTTCAATCATTCAGCTAACTTTTTTTACTGATGCAAATTATTATAAAATGATCGAAAGTATTTCTTCGAGTAGTCAGGTTTTTTTTCTACTATTTAAGCTTCTTGACCTTTTTCTCACTCCTTACTCTAAATTCTCTCTCTTTTTACATTTTGTGAAATATTCTTCCAAAATCACATGACCTCCATTCCTAGGATCACTATGTTGCCAACAAAAGAATATATTTGCCTCAATAAACATGGATTTACTTTCTGCTGTTATCATCTCCAGCAATCTCTAGTAAATTTATGACTCTGTGTAGTTCCTATTTCCTCATGTACAGTGGCATTATTCATTATGCCAGAAATGTCAAGAAGTTATTTATATAAGAATATGTATTGGAAATTTTTTAATAGAATAATTATATTGCTAGATGAATACCAGTACAACTACCCATCTTGTGCACTCTCATTCCAAAACAAAGAAGTCTACATTAGTAGCTACTTTGTCAAAGTTATACTAGAATAATGACACTGTTAATAGTATACTAGCGACTGGTCTTAAAGAACCTACTTAGGGTAACTGTTGTTAATACAGCAATTGACTTTATTAACCTCAGCAGAAAGGCTAAAATTAATTTATCTCTTCATATGTATGTATGAATACCATTATTCTCTACTGATAAGAACACCACCCCAATAAATAAATTTTCACATAAACATGCAACAGATGCTAATAAACTGCT
>NW_009259319.1:2951053-3000332 GCF_000687185.1 Egretta garzetta
ACCAGGGCTACTCTCAAACCACCAACCACCCACTCACTTACAAGTGATGAGACACCTCCAGCCTGGGACCAGATGAGCAAATTCCTGCCAGGAATTCCCAGTATTCTCTAAGAATAATTTATCATTAAAAATTGAATGCAGTTTGTGTTTGCAATGACATGCAGCATTTAAAGGCATCAGAGTTGGCCTATAACAAGCTGGTGAAACTGGCAGATTGTTGGCCTTGTCTTTCTTATGTTTTGCAGCTGCCCTTTTGCAGAAGGGTGTTGGGAGGAGTCTGACCCCATGCTCAGCCCAGAGCATGCTCAGGACCTGCCTGCAGAGACTTAGGCAGTGGACTGTTTCTACATGCTATCCTCAAAGAGAAACTCATCCAGCACACTGTAAAAATGTTGAGGCCTTTCGCAGTGCTGATGTTCTGATTTTTCCTCAATTGCATCCTGTCTGTATGTGAATCAGGAAACAGCATAATAAGCTAGGCAGAAATGAACTGTTTTGGAAACAATTTGCATTCTGATAGCCAATTTCCATTTCTGATCCATTTGCATCATCTTAGGGCATGTTTGCTGAAGAAAAATGAACTCATGTAGAGCACAGTAAAATCATTACACCATTTGAGCAGAGGCTATATGTGATTTAAAAAAAACTCTTTAGGAGAAGCCAATTTATTTCTATAGAAATTCAAAAATTCTTGAGCCTCTCGGAACCTAATCAAAAAGAGCCTGTGATGAATTGCTGTGACAATTTACATCCTCCTCATACAGTCCAGGCTCCTGTCATTACCTGAAGATTTACATTTGTGTTACAGTAGAAGCCTGCTAAATGTATAACCTTGTCACTTGAATAAATTCATTCATTTGGGATGTCTCTGTCTACCACAGAGGATTATAGGGCTCTATTACCTGAAATAGTTATGCTTTGGTGTATATAAAATGTTGTATCCATCTGGCACACCTGCTTATAATGGAGGTTAATTTTTCCTGGTGTTTATTTTACATGGAAAACAGGAATCAGACAGTCTTACTCAGTGAAATTTTGGTGAGGAAGATTTACACTGGACCCAAATGAAGTTCCTATACACCTTGCACAGGAGAGCCTTTTCAGAAATCAGGATCTTCATAGCAGAAGCTATTACGGCAGCTTTCCACAGTGAAGTATCAGACAAATTCAAACTCCTGAGTCATATAGAATATATTGCTTACACAGCAGTGCACACTTCTCCTTTCAGAAGCCTGTGCACCTGGTCTGACATTACTGCCAGAAACAATATCATGCTGTTCGTCCCTACATTTCTGGGTTTAAAGCTTTAGACTGGGCAGGAAACACTGCCAAGATGCTGGGGAAACATGTCAGTATAAAGGAGATTGTATTCATCCTCAAACTCAAAGTAAGGAGGCACAAATTGGAAATGCATCAGTTTTACTTTTGAATAACTTTGTAAAAGCTACTAATTTAAGTAACTTGAAACCTTGACTGTGGTCTTCTTTTAACTTATTTTCACATCATTATAATTAAGGGACTCTTTACATGTTCAGTCTTTTGTAAATCTGAGAAATCTATCTAGATATTACCTTAGAAATTCTCCTAGATATTGCAGGTTACTGGGTAGAATGTTAAATAGCTACAGCAGTTACTACTGCCCCTTTAACAATGAGATAAAAAACATACATTGGACTATTTCCTTTTACAGTGTCACAATGATCTATTCTGTTTTGCACTTGACTTTTCTACTGTTCAGGACTTTTTTTTTTTTTTCCTTTCCAGACTTTGATCTGACATTTTCTGACTTCCAATCTTTTATCACTCACTTTAGAAAAAAACCCAAGCAACTCCTTGGAAGTGCAATGAGGAATACAGGAAGGCAACAGGAACAGAAAACCATTCATGAGAAGACAAGAAGAATCAAGGAGCCCCAAAACTGGCTGTTCATACATGTTGTATGCTAATAACACAAGAGTAATTTGTCACATGTGTCTAATATGCAGATATCTGTCAAAACAGTGAGCTACCAGGTCACCTTTGAAAAGAAGAATCTGAAAGACCACCACAGCTAGTAGCCTCTTAAGTAGGATCCTCAAAAAAGCATGAAGTAAAATTGTGTATGAAAAGATGTTTGAATAAGAAAAAATAGGGAAAATTAAGAAACTGAATTAACAACAAAAGCTTAAATGACTTATAAAGGACAATAATTTGTGCCAATCTTCAAAAATTTTGAACACAAACCTTCAGAATTGTGATTTTACAAGCTGAACAGGACTATTGTTCTTTCTACATCTTGTTTATATTTTATATTCTTGCAGTATCATCTTTCTTCATTATGATGTCCAGGTAATGAATCTGAGATCTGAATAGCAATGCTTGTATCTGGTATTAGCAGACTGAAAGACTTACCAATTATACTTTATAATCTCTGTCTTTCACTTTATACTTTCCAAGTGGTGTGCTGTCATCATTAATTATGCTAACAAATAAATACAAATGTTTTGACGTAATAAAATACTGTACACATCAAATAACTGCCTGATTATAGTCAACTTATTACTCATACTCTCTTCTAAAGAGGATAAACTCTGCCTGACAAATGGCTACTGTCAAAATCAGCAGAAAATAACTTGCTTTCAGGCTCCTAAAAGGAAGAGTACTTTACATGTACATTTGTAAAAAGTGCAAGTGGTAGGAAAGGTCTGACATTGTTATTTAGCATTTACTTCCCTCTTTATCAAATCACTGAGTAATGCAAACAGGAAACAGATTTTCAGTTAATGCCCTGAAGAATTTTAACCTTAGAAGACAGATTCAGAAAGCATAATGGCAGAGAGATGCTGACAGACATCCCAGTCTCTTTCCACAGGAGGATAGGATAAATAAGAGGAATAGGAAGCTCTCTAAATACCCAAGTATTTACACAAAAGTGGTAGGTGCCCTTAGCACTTAAAGTAAATCCACAGTGGACAAGACATAACTTTGGAAACTTGGTATTAGCCAAAGTATTTGCAGTGTCTTGGTATCAAAAATGAAAATTGGTAGATTCTTCAGTTTCTTTAATCCATGCTCTGAAAAATGTTTGGAAAAGTTTTTGCCAGCAGGAAACAGAAATGTGGTTGTGTATGTCAGGAATGTCTTTGCACTCCACTTGAACATTTCTGGCAGTTGCACTCTGCTCTCTCTGCTAAGGGCTGGACTCCTAGAAGTTTCCCCAACACCCTTTTCTGCCAGGCATCTAAATAATTCCAAATATAAGCCACATATGCCCTAGATAACTTGTTGGAATATAAAATAGCAGCTAGCTAGTAGAACTGATGTTAAAATTACTACTGTAATTTCACATGAATTAACCTTGTTTCCTGATCAGATAAATTCAAAATAATAGTTCAGGGCCAACATTCACCCTAATTTAGAATACTACAGCAAGGGCCAGATGCCTGATTGTTTAAGAGAATCCCTCTACAATTGTCCTTCCCTTCTTCCTATTTCTGTCCTAATGCCAAAAGTAGAAAATTCTACCTAATTCTTTACATTACTTTGCTTCATCGTCAGCCTGAGAAAGTATTTTCTGTGGGTCTAAAGTACCCAGCATATGTGCCTTTGATGATACTATCAACATAAATAAATAAATACATTATTGCCACCATAAGAGGGAGTGAAACATCACTTAGACTTTGTTGTGGCCCTTTGCAAAGGGAGAAGTCTCAAATAGCAAAGAGCAAACACAACCCATAAGTAGAGAAGCGTTGTAACACTAATGTTTCAGGGAGCGAACACCCTACTAAAGTCAAAGTAAGCTCAATGATAATGTGTGAATAAAGAATGAAGGTTACGTCCTCACATAACTTGTTGTGAAGAGCTAATGTGTGAATGTTTGAAACTCCAGTTTCAGTTCTCCGAGGCTGGGAAGCTTTCAGGCTTTTCAGCTGGCACAGTTCCTGTTTTTAACATGGTTGTACTTAGAGAGGGGTGGGGAAGTAAACGTAACTGTTATCTGGAGACCAGACAAAATTCCTTTAGGGAAAGGAGACACAATGTCATGAAACTCTCAAGTTTGCATTTATCAAATAGACAATGGAAGAAGGAATCTCATGCTTCCTGGGAAAATGAAGGGTTTCCAAGCTGCCTACTGTTATAGTCTGAACCAGCAGATAGCAGGCTGAAAAGAAATAATGCTGCTGCCATCCAGCAGCTGATCACTAGGCTGGAAAATAAACACTGTAATACAGCAGCTAACTGTAGGAAAAGATAATGCTGAGAAAGAACAAAAGCCATATACTTTTGTTAGGTAGGTGGGCAGAAAGACCTGCAGAAGACTTTGGACACACACAGTGTGTTTCCTACTGAGACCTGAGTGCCTCAAATATTTGGGCAAGTTACACAACACAACACAGAAGCAGTAGTCCCTGAAGGACAAGTTGTTTCTCTGTGGAGCTGAGTTTCCTCCCCTGTAAGCTCTCAGGTTAACTTTGCTGCCTTAGTGCCTTCTGGGACTTTTCAAAGTAAGTTTTGTGGGGAACTTAAGGGTTCATTGCTACTTCGCTTGTCATACTATGAGTTCCACCATAGGAAAGTGTGGCCCAGCTCATTCTATTTTCATACATATGATGTGTTGTGCTTCTTTATTAGTAGAACCTGGAGTGTTAAAACAGCTTTTTGCTGTTTATATTTGCAACCTCTAGGTACAAGGAACTTAAATAAGAGAGGCTGGTCTAGATGCTGATCATGGTTAGATTTTGCACAGAACATTACCAAACATGACACCTCTCACATCATTACAAGACATCCCAAGTTGTTACCATTCTCTTAGTCTTTTAGGGTCAGATGCTGCACGTAACTGCCCTTCTCAGCCTTTGAGCAGCTGATCTTAGCTGCCCCAACAGATCTGTGTAGAAATTAACAGGTTTTGGTAAAAACATTCAGTGGTCATTGGTCCAACCACTTAAACGTCCTTATAGTAAAATGTGTTCCCTGGTTAAACACTGGGAATGACTGTTTCACCTCTGTTTCTCAGGAATTGGTATGATGATTCAACCACTGTGTACCAGTTGAAACCAAGTCACTCAAACAAATGAGATAAAATGTCTTAACTTATTCTCCACTAAACTTAAGGGGAATAAGAATAATGCTGCTTAGGTATGCTGCTTTATAGAGCCTCAAATAAAAATATTAAAAACTCTGCCAAAGCCAATGACATCTACCTGAGATCACAAATATCAACCTGTTCAGAGTTAAATGACAGAGAAATTTGATCTAGAAATTAGTTCCCATCCAAAAATCTGGCAACACCTTATCATGGAGAAACTAAGAAAATTAAAACAAACAAACAAACAAAAAAGCCGCGGCAACAAGAGTTAAACAAAAGTGGCGAAAGCAAAACAAAAAATGAAGGCAGTGGATAATAGCTTTTTGATAACTTCTTTGCTTGCAGAATTGTGTTAACAATAATAGTCTAACAATATTGTACATCTTGAGAGACAGACAGACTGATGGCATTGATTTTAGCATATACTCAGTCGAGTGTATTAGGAATGTCTCATTCATCAGAGAGAGATTTAACAGAATATGATGTTTCTATTCGTACTACCTCTTCTTATTTCCTTCGCATTATGGTCTTTGAATATGCAGCTTACAAGTCTTATGTAGCAGAAAGCCTCACAATTCGAAAAATAAAGATACTATCTACCAATTCAAACAGGATTCAAATACTGGCCCTAGACCCACTTACTTGTGTACTGAAAAGGTGGCTGCTGTCAGGAGGAAGCTGAGCTCTTCACCTAACAGACAATGAAATCTCCATAACTGTGAAGCTGTCACAGCTGATTTAAATACCCAGCTTAGCATGAGATGAAGAGGAAAGTGGAGTGAATGGACAGAAATCTTTGGCCAGCAGAGTCTTTAGCCAGTTCATATTTATACAGTAGACCAGACAGTCAGCTGAGAGGTGAATAAACACTCTCTCTCTCCTCCCTGACCTCTCCACCCAGGCTCCAAACCATTTGCGACTTGGGCCAGACCAAGGATCTAGCTCATGGTATCTGGCTGTCCTTCACAGCATTTTGGAGAGTGAGGTCAAAGGAGACAACCTGATCATTTAGGCTGACCTTCTATAATACGTATTCCATCACAAAACCTTATATCAGGCCCAAATACTGCTGAGCAAATAATTTACTCTTAAAGCACAGCCAGAAAACAAGGTAAGATGAAGAAGGAACCAGTGCCAGCGACTCCAAGGGAGAGAAAGTCAAAAAGGCAGAGGAAGATAAACCCTTTGGAAGAAAAAAACCTATTAAGTCACCTGGTATACACATGTATTAAAGTTTAACCTTGCTGCACTCTCATAGCATTCATTTTCTGATATTCAGACCTTTCTGTGAGAAAGGCAATATTTTTTACAGGATTGGTATGAGGTTTGGGCATACATGTTGATTTAAATATTGTTCTCTCTGGAAGAATGATGGGTTTTACCTCTAAGAAAAACAAACTAAAATAGTAATGGTGCTCCTTTTGACTATAAGCTAGCAAAACTCCTCTGTTGTTAATTTCTCTGTGAATGTTATGGCTAAGTGTGAAGCAGTGAATACTCTCAACTGCATATTCAGCCCCTGATCCTCACAGAAGCCAGACAGAATCCTGCATTAACTCTTCTCAGCTAAGCAGTCTTAAAAAGCAGTGAGGGAAGAGATGTATTGGATAACATGATGTGCTACATGGCAATAACAACAAAAAAAATCCTCTACTATTCCTGTCCCATAAGAAGTCAATGTGTTCAAATTAAAAAAAAAAAGAAAAAGTCATCTAGTCAGCTAGACTAGATAATAGTCAGCTAATCTGTAAATTAGGTGCTGAAGAATACATCTGGAAGATGTTCTCTCGTCTAACTTTCAAAGTGACATGAGGATTTCAGATAACACAAGTATACCATGACTCCTTTGGTAGCAATACACATCTGGTTAGAAAGCTATTCCTGTAGGTAAATGCCTGCTGTGCCACCTAAGTGTTAGCAGGTCTTCTGCTAGCTCTCACCAGCTAAATAACATCTCTGAGAACAAACGTCCATCTTCTACAAGATGGTATAACAACTACTAAATGAGTTACACTGACATAACATTGGTACGAATTCTTTTCTATCACTTGCACTATCCTCCAGATCATTTCCTCATGCACACAGAAAATGTTTTAAGAACAAATATTTAGTTAAAAACCATCAGTTTTAATTGGCATAATATTACCATCAGTACTGGACAATTGAAACTGGTTCTACAACAAACTCCTAGTATTACGGTATTCATGAGAAGTTCCAAGAAACAGTGAACCAGATTCCCTGATCTTGCCAGCAGAAGGGCTCTGACCGGTTCTTGGCAGCCAGGGTCTCCTCCCCACAGGGGGAACCATGGCAGGGAGGACCAGAATAAAGATGGCTCCAGTGAAGCCATCCTCAGAGCTAGGTGGTGAGAAATTCAGCTGCTATTACTGCAATTTACTATATGTTGACATACAGAAGGAATATTAAATGGACACCAATAGGCATCTTCAGTGGCTGAAACGATTTTTTTTGAAGCATTCAGCTTGTGTCACAGTTCAGACTGAATCACCTAATTTGGAAGTGATCACTTTATTATTTAGATATCTCTGTGTAGAAGTAGATACATTGTTCTGAGCAGAGCAGAAAACATTAGTTCTAATTATATTTATCATGCAATAAAACATTGAGGTTACAGAAATGACTGCCTTACTCAGAAGGGGATTCCCTTAAAGCACAGATACAAAAGAGGAAATGAGAATGCTAATTCATAATTCTGTGACAGACTGAAGAAGAAAAAGTGATTCATAGAAAACTACTTAAAAGTACATAGCATTGCAAATGAACTGCAATACCTACAGACATTTTACTGAGTTATTCAATAGGAAATATAATGACATGTTTTTAAGGTAATACAGAAAAGTCTCATTATATCATTTTGCATGACCTAGTAGCTTTTGGTATATATGTTCACATGTTCCTTGTACCACTAGAGAACCCCATCATTCTGAGGTTCACACTTAAGCATTTTAAAGGGTTTGACTTGGATATAGGAGACCCCATCTGGGCTGCTGAGTCAATCTCCTGCTATCCACATGTAATGACATCATGTATCACTTTTTTATAATTTGATTAAAGCTTGACATACCTGTCTCGTTGCATACCCTGTTAATCCAGATAAGATATTTCAAACTATCTTGCATTTATTTGCAGGGAAGGAACATGCATACAAGTAGGACTGTTCACAGCTGTGCTGCTGCACTCTACCTTACATATTCCCATATCACCAATACAGCCTGGGGTAAATGAACTAGATCCTTCCTATTCTGTCCTGTAAATTACTAGTTAAGGCTGCTCAGACATAGGGATGACCGGAATTTGCCCCATGCAATATCTGCACTGGTGAGAAAGATGCAGAAACCAGATGGATCTCAGCAGGACCTCGGTGTCCAGGCTGTGGTTGAGAAGCCAGCATTAAGGCATGAAAAAAAAATTATCATACATTCATCAAGAGCTGTAGAACTAATAAATCACTGAATCCTAGAGTGTCATGTTTTTAGTGCCCTTTCAAAAGGTGTCAGTGCTATGATAGCTATGATGTGTTTCAACATACCCAGAAAAAACGTGGTATGTACAGCTTAAGGTATTGGCAGAAGGACTATGCTCTCAGGAAGTTCCCAGAGTGTATGAGACTGACTCTTAATCCTCACACTGAAACGGTCCCCAAAGGGTCCCATGAATTTAGGCCATGCCAGCTACTCCCCTGCATATCCTGCAGCCACTGGACAAGGTCCAGAGCGCATGCTCCTATGGTCATATTTCCATCTGGGGCATGCGGAACCTGCCCTGCTTTTCCTTGGCCACGCAATAAGAGCCTTTCCCCACCCCTCCTATAATCCCCTATCCCTAATTCCTCCCTGACTTTTTTCGAGCCATAATTGTTTTCCTAATTTTGAGTTAACAAGGTAATCATCTCCACAATCACTACATTGTTCCCTGTTTTAGTTTGGCCATGGAAGGGAAAAACAAGCACATGTACTTCCTATGTTTTTTAGTGGTCTTTAAAGCAAATGGTACAACACTGCCTATTCTGTTGAGGCCAGATTCAGCCTACACATATCCTGAGTAAGACTGGGACAGCAGCAACTTTTCTTCACCTTGCATTTTGGTGCTGTGCAAGAGGCCCGGATCAGAAGGAGATGAGGGACTCTGTGTTCATGCAGATTTCCCTGTTCCTCATTAAAGAAAACAGAAACAAAATCAGTTCTTCTAACTGCATCAACTTAACAAATGTAAACCACTCTTTTTTGAAGGAGGCGAGGGGGCAGGCATAGGAGAAAGGTGCTATTTTAAAGAATCAAGCAGAATCAACTGACTGATTAAAAGATCATACACTGTCCTTCCAGATGTCCCACTTTGCCTCCACGGTGCTCTCTGCAATACGTAAAGAGGCATTTCTGACTTACTCATTTCAGCAGTACCCAAGCATTAGCTTGAGAGCATTCATTTTCCACTGTCTCTTTGTCCATGTTATACAATTAAGGAGTAATTTTATCTTTATCGTTGAATGCTTCCTTTCTTTGTTTGAAAAAAAATAGCTAATTCCTCCTTCATTGTTAATGCTGTAGACTTCATTTCTTTTGTAGTCTGAGCATAGAAACTGAAAGGATTTATTTATTCCATTATAGATTACTATTTCCATCAGATTTTTTCCAGGGCTTCACTTGTCAGGAATTATTTCACTATACAGATGTGTTCATGCTGCCACTCTGTGGCAGTGAAGAGATAAGTAAATCAGTAATATTCATATTTATGTTGCCCTCAAAAATCTCTTGGAATGATTCCTAAGTTAAATGAAATATCATGCACACATTTTATGACTGCAGAACAGGAATTCGCTCATACAGCTCAGCTGCTCAAATTCAAACAAGGCACGCACAAGCAGTGGCTCAAATGAAAGCCAAGATACTACTACAGATTTCTCAAATATTACAGATATACTCAAGAGTAGAATTTAGTTCTCCTTATTTCTTCCAGGGCTTTTAAGATAATATTGTTGCATACAATATACAGGATAACTTGGTTGTCTTCTTCCCAGGTCCACTGGAGGTATTTTCATTGAAGTTTCCTCTTTGCTTTGCTGGTATACATCCTGAGTTAGGCAGATAGCTCTTTGTATTCTGCTACAAGTGCAACAGAACAAACCTTGTTTTTCTGACCCAGGCAGAAGGTCAAATGACACTTAGTTTTCTACTTTCTCTGGAGCCCATATATATATCTGTCAGAGTCAAAAAAATCTCCAGCCCCAAAAGCTGCTTTGCTGCAGTAGAATATACAGAAATTCAAAAGAGGCAACATAAAGCATTGATCTCAAGCAGAGAGGCAGCTGGCAGGCTTCTGTAATTAAATTCCTGGCACTCTTTGTATGTTTTTATAATTTTCCCTCAGTCAGCAGATAAAATTGTGTCGACTGCCAGAACTCACTGTATATTCTTTTAAATGTCACCACACATTTGCAGGTCACTGCTCAGTTAGGCTCCCGCAGTTTTCCATTCACAAATCTAATTCCTTAATTGTTTCTGAAGTATCAAAACATGTTTCAAGTTTTGATTTCAAGATTTCAAGTTTTCAGTGGTTTCAGGCCTGCCCACTCTCAGACACAGGCACATCAGCTGGTCCTGTGTACAGCCAAGGTCCTCCTGCTCAGATCATGACTTGCTAGGATCTCACACACCTCTGTACTTCAAAAAATTATCCTTACTGACAAAGTTTTCAAATTAAAAGATTCAAGCAAAGGGTACAGTGAAATGAAATAATTGTACTTTCTTAACAGTTTAACCAGAGCTACAACATAGCTAATCTCCAACAAAATCTTTCTACAACCATGAATCTCCACATGGTTGCATGAATGAAATGGCAATGTAATTCCTTTCCTATTCCCCCACAGTCCCTTGATTCCCTAATTCTTCAGATAACTACTGAACACATCTTTTAGATTTTGTTTTTCTGTATGATGTTATGGGACTCTCTGTGCTTGTTCCTAGCATTTTCCAATACTTTTAGAACACACAATATTATTCTAAGATGATTTAGGAAAAATAAAATCAGTCCATGTTCAATCTCCCCTGTCCTTCTGATGGCAGATTTTTATAAATTCATTGAAAGAAGAGTTAAATAAAAAAAAACCTCTACAAAGAGACCTAAGAGAAAAAAAACCACAACACCTCAGATCTGGTATAAGGATACCAAACTCTTAAAAGAGAGACCCTCAAAAGAAAACCACCTTCATAGAAGCATGGAAAGCTGATCCCAGGCAAATGAGCTACAGTGAAGATCTCAAGTTCCCTCATTTTCTATTTCTGCTCATCTTTGTACATCCATACCATTTCAGTACACCAGAGTCACAGCAAGGCAGCTATTTTTATTAGCATGGTGCTGATGAAGGATCTTCAAGCCACTGAACCTCAGCTATGGTCACATTGCAGCATCATGCAGTTTGTCATCTCACAGGATCACAGGGCAAAGCCTCTTAACCTCAGAGGAAAATCTGTCTCAACACTACCACCTTTCCTCCATAACAAGGGTAATCAGGTAAGACCCTGGATAAAAATGGGTGGTACCACAAAACAAGTAGAGCTGTATTAAAGTGCTCATACTTCTGTACCATGCTTTGCCAGATGCTTTAGTGGTCTTATCAATATCTTGCTTCTGCAGCACTTAGAGTTGGCTTTCTACTCCAGCATTCATTCACACATGCCTATATAAAAGGCCAGCAGCTGGGCTGGGGCCTAAATTAATCTAAACTTCTCAGTCATAAATGAAAAGTAAGAATCTGCTCCAGCATTGTTGCTTTCTAGTTCTTCCTCCAGAATGTAAGCCTGGAAGGCAAATACAATTCCAAAGAATAGCCTGGTCCCATAAATAAGGAACCTCAATGCAACTTTGAAATTTATTGTTGTGCTTTGCAATTGCAATGGCAAAATTTTCCTGGAATGTGTACCTTAAAGTGATCGACTTTTATTTTGCTGTCGGATGTTCTTTTGGTTTATACTGCCTGTTTATAAAGTAGAGGAAAGTCATTAATAAATGCTAGACTGCAGGAGATTTTAATGATCACACCATCTCTGATGTAAACTTTGAGAATATTTTTATAATAAGGTCAAGTAACGAATTGATATGGCAGCAATTTGCGTGACTCCTTCTCTGCCTTCAATACCAGGAAGGACTCATTGTACGTACAGGACAGAGATCAACAAAGAAACTAATAAAGAAACTGATGTCCTGCAATGCCAAATGCAGCTGAAATTAAGGAACACTGGCTCCCTTAATTTGCACTTCACTTTATGCCTCTATTCATATAAGCAGTCTACCATTTTGTTCCTAGAGACAAGGTTTTTTTGCTGTTGGGTAGTAGTAATCATCCCCTGCCAATTAAAAAAAGTTTCTTTTTGTGGGTAAGATATCAGTCATATTGATGCCTTCATTTGCTTTATCTAACAAACCATCATTGAAAGATACAATGCCCTCTGCATCCAAGCAGAAGACTGGAATTACCCAGGCTGTTGCATCATTTAAAGCACCATTATTTTCTTCAGATCTATCACCCATCAGGCATCTCCCTTTTATACACTAGCCCCTTTGTCACATGTTTGTTAACAGCTCCTTAAAGAGTACTGGAGACATCTACTTATTTTCCAATACACATTCCACTTACACAGAGAGGAAATAGGGGATTGTCCATAGTTCTGTTGACACTTCAAAACACCAGGTTTGCACTTGCTCTGCTGTATCCCAGAAAGCACAGGGCTAAAAGATCAGTAGAAATTCTGGCAGAATAGCCTACAGCGAGTACAAGAGGAAAAGCTCTTCTCTTTGCCACAGAGAACAACTGAGAACCAAGCATTACTGGTGTTGATGGTTGTGCAGGATGCCCAGGGGCAGCCCATGGCGCGTAAACACCGTTAAAACCCCTGCCCAGCCTGCTACAACAGTAACTCTGTGCTCACTCTGGCAAATGTGCACAATAACAAGGATTTGTTGCTCAAAATACAGTTTCTACAGCTTTTGTGTATTCTAGATAATTGTGCTTCCTCTTTCAGAGATTTAAAAGAAAAGACTTGCATTTGTAAGTATGAGTCATTTGAAGCAGTCTGCAGGTCTGCTTTTTCTAACAGAATAAAGCGCAAGTGATTATAAGCTAATTTTACCTAAAGGAATTCCGATAGTTTCCAGCCAGCCCTGTAACAGAGCAGTGGCTCATGATATGCTGTAACAATAGATTTGAACACTGAATAAAATTAATTGTCTTTACCTTGGAGTGATAAATGTTCAGCTCTCCCTTGGGCTTGAAGAAGTTCTTGTTGCGCATGATAAATCTCAAAGCACACTCCAACATGCAGAATTTAATCCAAACCTTTTTACTGCCTTGTACACAGTTTGAGCTGATATTTATTTCAGATAATGTAAAGGTGTATCAATGCTTTCAAATCAAGAACAGACTCACTGTTAAACATGATGCTTTGTAACTTCATAAAGTTTAATCTTTTTTGAAAGACGTCACTTAAGATACCAAAAAAAGAGAGAGTAAATAACATTTTCACACTGTTTACTGCAGGCTTAATTTCAGCCACAATATTATTCACATTCTAATGAATACCACAATGAATCCCAAAAGGGTAATGTGTGAGTTTCAGGTGACTATTTCACCTACAGTGATGTGAACTGAACTGAAATAAATGGTGCAGAAGCCAAAGTAACTGCAGTTGCCATCTAGAAGTTCACAGTTCAAGGCTAGGGTACTTATAATTCTAAGGATATCATGTTATAGCTACTCTTGGCATTTAACACGAGAGGAAGGTTAAGAAGGCTTAGGAGCAGAACGTCAAGTACAAACAAGATAAAAACACAGAACTGGGAGCCACAACCTGTAAATTCTTTTCACCACTATTTTGTTATGTGACTATTTAATACTCATTTCTCAGTTTACCCAGTTCAAAATAGTAATGTCTTTCAGATGTGTAATGAAGGTCCACTTACTCACTGATTTTCTTATTGTTAAAAATCATATACAATTTCAGAATTTTTGGCAATCTCAAAGAAGCTCATAGACAAGGCTCTTTTATCTTTTTTTTCTGATCATCCTAATTTCGAAAATCAAGGAGGTATTCAGACTTTATGAACACCTAATCAGAAATTCCATGTTCAGTAAAAAACTTGCTTCCAGTCTGCTTATATGACAAACGCCTTTCCCATTTCTTATTTATAAGTAATTTATCCAGCTTAGAAAACATGAGGACAACAGAGAGTACCAGTGTGACTTATTCATTTGTTTACTTATGTCTTATTCTCCAAAGTGGCTGGGAAGATGCAGTGATTCTAATTACCAGGTCAGGATAGAAGCAGCAGCAACATTTATGAAAGCTTCCTAGCAGAGGACTGACTGGAGGCGGGGGGAATACTGCAGTGTATTGCTGCAAATGAGCAAACCCAGAGCTGATGCTTGATACTTCCACTTTCACAAGGTAATTAATGAGGACAGTAGGCAATTTTCAATACAGTCCCTAATAGTAGGCTAAACATAAGAGAGAGTTGTTTTGAGGATTAATTGGTTAATGTCTGTAAAAGGCTTTAAGCATGGAGTCATATAAATGCTAAGTGGCATTGTTATTTTAATAGAAAAAGGATGAATCACGTATTTTCGTTTCTCATTGCCACAGGCAGCTACAGAAGACCTGCTTTCTGTACAACAATACAAATAGATGTGAGCTATGAGCTCAAAATGTAATGTGGTGAACAGTGGTGCTGTAGTTTTTAGCATGTAATTCATGTCTGGAACTCACTACCACAAGACATAGCAGAGAAAAAAATTAGATTTAAAAAAATGAGATTACATATTTGTTGCCTTTTTTCCAGTTGTAACTAATATGACATTCCTCAAAATTACATTCACCAGGTTGGAGACTCCTTAAAAGAACTGGCTTATCAGACAAGAGATAATCAGCATTTCTGTACTTGACAGGACAGTGTCAAGTATTTCAAAATGGCCCCCAGCAACCGAGACCTCAGAAATTACTTCCTAATATGGAAAATAAGTCTTCATAAGAAACAAGAACTGTTGCAGCTGTCTAAAGAGATATGTAAGGACTTCCACCATAGTGCTTCATCATATAAGACCACCACCAGTTGCTCAGGATCGAATGAAACTTCCTTTTTAAGTGAACAACACCACAAAACCATGGAGATTTTATTTCTTCCCCATAGTCTGATGTCATGAGCAAGTACTTTAATATTCTCTACCACATCAAGGCACTCAGAATCACGCTTTCTTTGCTTCACATATGATTTTGTAAATGTTTCTAGTCATGCTTGCCCCACAGATTCTGTAACCCACAGGTATGGGATTTTTGTGATTTGGCTTTAAAATTACCTGTCCCAATACTAAGGGAATAATGCTTCTAAGGGACAGCACTGCTCCACTGTTGCTCCCGCCAGCCTCAAGTCCACCTATCAATCATTATACATCATTAATTAAAAGTGTAAGAGTCACATAAAATGTCCTAATGTTTAGATAAAAAAAAAAACGCACAACCAAAGATATTTGAATGAGGAAGATGGGACAGAAGAAAAGAAGAAACCATAGGAAGATACTGTTCTATGTTACAGTGGGAAATGTTGCAAAGAAACCACTCCTTTTTCTTACTTTATTCACTAAAGGCATCATGATGAGCCAGCGCAGTGCACAGACCTTCAATAGACTTCAGCTCTAGCCTCAGTCTACTTGCTGGAAGACCCTAAGCAAGACCATTTTTTCAGGACGTTGTAGTCTGGCATTTGCCTACCCCTGGTTTGTTTCCACAGCCATAACTCCATCTTTGGTAACTAAGTAATCACAACATGGGGAGTTGTTCCTGCAGTCCCATTCAAATATATGGGATACGAATCAAAAAGGGGAATACAAAATCTGTTTACAGAAGTGTTCTCAGAACACACAAAACCACCCCTTGGGGCTATGCTCTGTCCAGAGGAAAAGGGTTTGGACATTTTGGTTTGCCAAAATCAGGAAATAGATGTTCAAAGGAAAAAAATATATAGAAAAACACATTGATTCAACATTTTTAAACATAAATTAATTAATTCTAAATTCAGAAGGAATTTAGATATTAATTAAAGGGAAGAGGAAGACAAGAAACAAGTGTTATCCATAGTCCAGTGGATGGATCATATCTGAGCCCAAGTTTCATCTCTGCAAAGCCAGATTCTTCAAACTTCCAGCACCCAGGCAAATGTCCTAGTTGCAAGCTTATAATGATGCTGGCACCACTTCCTCCTCTTCCCTGGTTTTGTGAAAGACTTCCAAGTCCCCTCATGGCTTAAAGCCCAGCTTCATTAAAATAAAGGATTTAGAACCCTAACTAGGAACTGGAAGGCAAAATACTTCTTTTGGACTGAGACACTCATCCTTGAGAAAGCGCTCACGAACAGACTTTCGTATTGTTTTTAAGGACTTATATTTTTTTTGGTTTTTTACATCAGCAGCTGGCCTGAAAAAAGTTACTAGTGACATGAAATCTCTTTAAGAATTCAATTTGACGTATAGAAAAGTGATGCTGGCCTAGGATGCAAGATGCATGAAGTATTCTTCTGTTCAAATTATATACCAACATTAGTGAAAGCATTCATCTTCTAATATATTTCAAGAAGAAGACCAATGGTTAGAATGAGTTTTAACAAAATATTTTCTTCAAATTAATTATTTTTTTACGTTTGCTTGTCTAATAAAATCAAAGAACATTTTACATGAAAAATCAAATTTTAAATTTTAAAAGGTTCTTTTTGAAAGGCAGAGATCAACTGGAATAATTAATAAATTTTACAATAAATTTAGCTAACAGTTTCAGACAATAGCCGTTAAATTCATATAGAATCATAGAATCACTTTGGTTGGAAAAGACCTTTAAGATCATCGAGTCCAACCTTTAACCTAACCCTGACATCCCACCACTAAACCATGGCCCTAAGCACCCCGTGTAGCCATCTTTTAAATACCTCCAGGGATGGGGACTCGACCACTTCCTTGGGCAGCCCATTCCAGAGCCTGACAACCCTTTCGGTGAAGAAGTTTTTCCTAATGTCTAGCCTAAACCTGCCCTGGTGCAACTTCAAACCATTTCCCTTCATCCTATCATCTGTTACCAGGGAGAAGAGGCTGACCCCCACCTCACTACAGCCTCCTGTCAGGTAGTTGTAGAGGGCGATCAGGTCTCCCCTCAGCCTCCTCTTCTCCAGGATGAACAACCCCAGTTCCCTCAGCCACTCCTTGTAAGACTTGTGCTCCAGACCCCTCACCAGTTTTGTGGCTCTCCTCTGGACATGTTCCAGCAATGCAACATCTTTCTTGTAGTGAGGCACCCAAAACTGAACACAGTATTCAAGGTGAACACCAGCACCGAGTACAGGGTCACTTCCCTACTCCTGCTGGCCACACTATTCCCCATACAAGCCGGGATGCCATTGGCCTTCTTGGCCACCTGGGCACACTGCTGGCTCATATTCAGATGGCTGTCAACCAACACCCCCAGGTCTTTTCCCACCAGGCAGCTTTCCAGCCACTCTTCCCCGAGCCTGTAGCGTTGCATGGGGTTGTTGTGACCAAAGTGCAGGACTCGGCACTTGGCCTTGTTAAACCTCATACAGTTGGCCTCGGCCCATCGATCCAGCCTGTCCAGGTCTCTCTGCAGAGCCCTCCTCCCCTCAAGCAGATCAACACTGCCACCCAGTTTGGTGTCATCTGCAAATTTACTGAGGGCACACTCAATCCCCTTCTCCAGGTCATTGTTAAAGATATTAAACAAGTCTGGCCCTAGAACTGAGCCCTGGGGGACATCGCTTGTGACCGGCTGCCAACTGGATTTAGCTCCGTTCACCACGACTCTCTGGGCTCAGCCATCCAGACAGTTTTTAACCCAGGGAATAGTACACCCATCTAGGCCATGACCCGCCAGCTTCTCCAGCAGAATGCTGTGGGACACTGTGTCGAAGGCTTTGCTGAATGTTTTTATATATATGTTTTTATATAATGTTTACATATATGTTTTTAGACAAAGAAATTGAGCTGGAAAAATCTAATGGCTTTTACCATTTCTTGCCTCCTACCCATCCCAGATGATTTTGAAGATCCACTCTGATGGATATGTTGCTTAAATGTTGCTTAGGGGAGCCCAGAATACAGACACAGTCTTCATAGGAGTATGGTGAATGCGTCCTACTTTATTCAGAGGTACAGACATATTTATACTGAGGGATGGGGTCCACGCGACATAAACAACGCTTTCATTGGTTCAACAACATTGTCCACGCGCCTCTAGATACATGCTGATTGGTCTAACACACAAACACACGCGCTATCATATGCAAGCCTTGCGATTAGAGTACAACGTGGTTAGTCTGCAAGCTTTGCGATTAGAGCACATCTTGGTTAGTCTTATCAAGTTTCTTTGTTCTAGTTTACAATACGTGCGAATTCCTCCTTTCAGGGTCCCAAGGACACATTGTCCTTATCAAAGCCGGGATTGTCTGTGAGATCCCATAGTATTTTATGGCCTTGTTCAAGAAACTCCACTACAGGGATAGAAGGGAAGAGAGGAAATATTTCTGTAGTAGATTGATTTTTACCAAAATGGCAACAACTTTAAAGGATGTTGACAGTGGAACAAACTCAAGAAATCCAGATTATAAAGGAAGAATACAGTAGAAGGCATGAAAGTTTTCCATATATATAACATCTCCATGCATCTGGTATATACATCAGCTTACAGCTGGCAAACTACTCAGCCTATTGAATTTTAGCCTCAGGGACTGCCTTTAAAATTTATACTTTCTCACTAAGGGGAAGTGCTCCTTTATTTTCAGTTTTTTAGAGGTTGTGATGGGTTGACCCTGGCTGGACACCAGGTGCCCATAAAACTGCTCTATCACTCCCCTCCTCAGCTGGACAGAGGAGAGAAAATATAAGGAAAGGCTCATGGGTCGAGATAAGGTCAGGGAGAGATCATTCAGCAATTGCTGTCACGGGCAAAACAGACTTGACGTGGGGAAATTAATTTATTGCCAATCAAATCAGGGTAGGATAATGACAAATAAAAACTAAATCTTAAAACACCTTCCTCCCACACTTCCCTTCTTCCTGGGCTCAGCTTTATTCTGGATTTTCTCTACCTCCTCCCCACAAGAGGCACAGGGGGACGGGGAATAGGGGCTGGGGTCAGTTCATCACACGTTGTCTCTGCTGCTCCTTCTTCCTCAGGGGGAAGGCTCCTCACACTCTGCCACTGCTCCAGTGTGGGGTCCCTCCCACAGCAGACATGTCCTCCATGAACTTCTCCAGCGTGGGTCCTTCCCACAAGCTGCAGTTCTTCATGATCTGCTCCAACATAGGGTGCAGTCCCTCAGGAGCAGACAGCTCCAGCGTGGGTCCCCCACGGGGTCACCAGCCCAGCCATCAAACCTGCTCCAGCCTGGGCTCCTCTCCCCAAGGGGCCACAGGTCCTGCCAGGAGCCTGCTCCAGCGCAGGCTTCCCACAGGGTCACAGCCTCCTTTGGGCACATCTGCCTGCCCTGGCGTGGGATCCTCCCCGGGCTGCAAGTGGAGATCTGCTCCATGGTAGACATCCCTGGGCTGCAGGGGCACAGCCTGCCCCACCAGGGGCTGCACCAGGGGCTGCAGGGGAATCCCTGCTCCGGCACCTGGAGCGCCTACCCCTGCTCCTTCTGGTGTCTGCAGGACTTCGGTGCCTGTAGGGCTGTTTGTCTCTCACTCCTCTCTCTGGCTGCAATTGTGCAGGATTTTCCACTCCCCTTCTTAAATACATTATCCTAGAGGTGCTACCACCGTTTCTGATGGGCTCAGCCTTGGCCAGCAGTGGGTCTGCCTTGGAGCCAGCTGGCATTGGCTCTGTTGGACATGGGGGAAGCTTCTAGCAGCTTCTCACAGAATTGACCCCTGTAGCCCCCCGCTACCAAAACCTTGCCAAGCAAACCCAGTACAGAGGTTCATAACATCTCTTTGGCCTCATCCACAAGTTGCATTTCATTTTAAATTTTCTACAGGCATTGAAGTGTTGACACTTTTGCTGCAAACCAGACTTTGCTTGCATCCACCTTCACACTTGTGAAGACGAACAGGCAGCAGATCTGGACTTGAGTCATCACTGAAGTACAGGAACCAAAAGGGTTAAAGCCAAGGCCTTTACACAGTTTCTCTGAGAAAGAAGCAAGGGAAAAAGTGATGGGGTGGGCTGCAAACATTCTGCCTGAAGCCAGGGAAACATGAAGTATATTCACAGATGATGGACACAACGCTCAACAGAATTTATAAAAAGCCATGCTTACATTTCTTATCTTAGTTAAGGCATATTGCTGACTTCCCTTGTACAAAGCAAAAGGCAGAGTTCAACGCATAACAGAGAAATAAATGAAACATTACTTTCTCTACTGTCTTTGACATATGATTTAATGCTTTGTATTACACTTGTGCTGTTACTTTAACTGAAGAGTAGGACCTCATTGATATGGGAGGCAAAGGAGAAAGAAATAATAGCATTGTGAACCCCAAGTTGCTGTTGGTCTCACTCTAAGTTATAAGATTTCTTGATTAATTATATTGGATCAACATAAAAAGCTAAAAATAAAACACAGGGCACAATCCGAGCTACCTCTACTGTTAAATTAATCTTTCTATTTCTGCCAAATGGAAGGAGCCTATTTATCAAAGTGAAACTTCAACCTCATTTACTATAATAAAAAATGAGCTTTCAATGAAATTTAATGAGATTTCAAAATATATCAGGTATCAGTACGCTCTCCTATTTTGGTATAACAGTGTTTATTCATTCTTCCCCAGGCAATTTGAGCTCTGACTGAATGACAAGGATATAACTATTAGTCTTCATAGGCACCATAACGATTGGGCTTTCCTTGTTCTCTTTTATGTACTCTGTATGAATTGAAAAATAAAGCAAACTAATCTTCTCATGTCTATTAGGGAAATTTTGTTGCATGGGGTTTTTTTGTTTGTTTGGCTGGTGCAAGGCTGATCAGGAAGTGCTGAGTTTAAAAACATTTTTTTTGTAAATACCTGGGATCTTCAGCAAATATCCAACTGAGCTGACATCATCTTCTGAGAGGCTATATACACACTTGTGATGCATCTGCCTGATAAACTGTAAGTTCAAACTGTCAGTGTCATTTTGCAATTCTTACAGGGCAAGAGGCTCCCCTATTCATTTGTTCTTCCACCAAGACAGTGGAATTCACAGTAAAGGTTAAACTTGGATTATGTATCCCTCACAAATCCATACTGGTTACTCAGCACAAAGGATTCTGTCACCAAGGTTTGTCTCTCAAATTTGTCAGAACTACTCCCAGGTTTCTGACTATGAAAATAACCACCAAAACTCCAGTTCCATTCAAGTGTTTACTATCCTGAATGCACTTAAAGCTGCAAGAGATGTGGGGGAGGTAGCCCACTAGACCTATCCCATTTGGCTACAAAGGAGCAGCCTACGGCAAGAAGCATGCATCCTGAGATTATTCACACAGCCACTTGTCCTGGCTTCAACCTTGGACTGCAGGAGCAGGGCATCTAACAGGCATTTTGCTAGCTGCCCTCAAACCACACACAAACTTCAGAAACAAGCAAAGGCATTTACTTACTTATTTATTTATTTAAGGGCATGGTTTAGTGGTGGGATGGCAGGGTTAGGTTAACAGTTGGACTTGAAGACCTTAAATGTTTTTTCTAACCTAAATGATTGATTCTGTGATCTATTTGCCCTCCTGCCTGGCTACAGTGGCTTAGCACTAAGCCTATGGTTGACTTAACTGGTGACTTCCTTAAAAAATGTCATTTTAGGTCCAAATCAAATACACAGCCATGGTGTCCTGAAGAGAAATACAGAGCACATAATCAGCACCCATCTGAGATCTGGAGCTACTCTGTGTTTAACAGTTACTTTAACTCCTTACCACAGCGTGACTATGGGAAGGAAGAGTAACAGAAGTCTACAACACTACAGGTCCTCAACAAATCCACTTATCCCACACAGGCCCAGTGTTTGTCCAAGCCTGCTTTCAAGTACTTTCACAACATCAAGTCTTTCCATTAAGTTCAGTGGGAGAGATTTTTGTTGTTTTCATCAGTTCCCACCTCCTCTGCTTAATATTTCATCACTAGAAATTACTAAAGAAAAAGCAGCACACGCATCTCAAAGCAAAAAGGCAGGCAAACATACTGAAGAGGAAATACACCGCAGAGGGCAAGACTTCAGCATTAAATTCAATTCCACTTCGACGTTTCCAGATGCGTGACAAAGGCTATTAAAAGAGATTATTTTCTCAGAAGTAAGTAAAGAACTGGAGGAACATCCCATTACCGGTCATACATACCACTCGTTTCTAAGCAGATTATTTCGCGCTGCTAACATCAGTCCAGTGATTCATTGATGGAGAAATCATTACTTAACTGCTGTGTGAATGACAAACTCCAACCCAGCAAAGCATGGAATAAATCAGTTCCTGAAGTCCCACTGATTTGCTTTTATACCAGGAGGAAATTTCTACTTTCAGTGCCATTTGGTATGTAATTCACCACACAAACACGTGCATCACTGCCCTTTCCACCTGGCTGCTACCCATATTTGCAATGTTGCAGGCAGCCACTTCCCCTGGGGAAGAGAGGAGCCCATGAAAGCCTCTTTTGTGCAGCCCTGGCTGTGAGCAGGCAGCACAGCAAGGGAAGGTCTTCCTGCTCTCCGAGCACTCTCAGACAGCCCTTTCCTCTTGGCACAGGGCTCCCGATGCCAGTTCACATCATTTTTGGCACTGAAAAGGTTACCTGCATATCACTGCTGCTGGAAAACATCATCTCTGAAAGTCTTGTAAAGTTTCCAGCATCACCGTCAGCCCAGAACTCCCTGCACTCTGCACATTTGGCACAGTGTAGCTAACCTAAAGCAAAATACCTCCAAACAGGGATATTCTCTATTCCCTTCAGGAGAACAGGAAACTGCTTCCACATCTTTCCTGTAACAAGAGACATTGTGTAAATAGAAATGCATTTTCTCACTCTCTCTCATGCCCATCCACCTCTTCTTACAAAAGCTAAGTATTGATTGCAAGGTCATTTTTACTTCTTGAAATTTTACAGCAAATAATCGTCGTGAGATTTACTACTCAAAAAGTTCAATACCTTGAAAAGTCATGAAGTATGCTTTTAGCATCACAGAGTCCTGGGCAGCAAAATATTTTCCCCATATACATAGAGGAAATCAATACCTTACATGGCTAGATTACAGATCTATAATCAGTAAAGCAATATTAGGAGCAATATCCAGATGGCTTGTTTTTCATACCCTGCAAAACCGTGCAAAGATCGAGAAACTGGAGTGAGTTTTTAATTCAGAAAAACACAGAAGGCAACATATCCTGTTAGTTTAATGAAAAAGGAAAAATCAAATTTCATGTCTTCCATTTTCCAGTTCATGTATATTTATAGAGTTGGAACACATATCATATATCCACAAACACCAAGCTTTTTGCTACTTGTTGAGATTTGACAGATACTTTATCCAATAAATGAAACAGCTATTGACTGATGGGTATTTGCAGATATTGAATGTGCTGCATAAAGGCTCTGCTATTTTTCACTAGACAAGATGTTCAGAATTAACCTGAAGATATTCCTTTACCATGATCAGTGTAAGAAACAGGTTTTAGACAAAGCCCTTTCCCTAATTCATAACAGTGTGTCTATAAACACAGTGTATAATACATGTTTGGGGTGGTCTTTACAGCACCCATTACTAGCTTCAATACTGTGCATAATTCAGACACCTATTTTTTTGTTTGTTTGCCTAATTTTTGTAATGATTGTTACATTTACAGAAAGAATAACATAGCCTTTTTGACATTATTAAATGTACTACAAATATTCCACTTAATTCTTACATTGAAGTGGAAAGCTGTTTTCCTCATACAATGGAGATTTAACAACACTTTATTCATCCATAACTCAATTCTTCCTTGCCATATGCAAGTCAAGGAAAATCAGGTTTTAAGATAAATTTGTCACTGTAGTAGTAATACGGTTGCATTTGCAACAGTCTAAGGATATAGACAAGTCAAGGTTTTCAGGGAGAGGTATTGGGTGTCCCAGACTAACCAGACAGAACTGAAAAAAAAGCTGACAAGTCCCCTCTTTGGGTCATGTTTGTCTGCTAGTGTTTTCTAATGCCTTTATTCTATATTTGCACAGGTGTAGTGACTTCTGGAGGCATTGTTGTTTTCAGATGAACTCTAGACAATTCATCTTAGGGAAAACAGACTTGTGAAGAAGCTGTATTGTGGATTAACAATATGAAGAAGGAAGGGAAGAAACTAAAAGGAGTATTAATCTATAGCAGGTGCAACCATGCACTCTGAAAATGTATGAGGAATCCAGAACTGGATCAATATGTCTGAATTGCCCAACCACCACATCAATTCTGCTGTTAATTAAATCAAGTTTGAGATGGCCAGACTGCTTCTGTCCAAATCTCAAACCTTTCTCTATTTGTTATCTGCACTGTCTGTCCTGGGAAAAGAAGCACAAAACACCGATCACTGCTGAGGGTGGGGAAAAGATAAGAGCTTTTCTTCTCAGTCATGCTTGTGAGGGACACAGAAGTAATGTGGATCACAGGGCATGGGAAGCCATTTCCCAGTGACTGCTAAGCCCATTTAGTATTACAACACTGATAAAACTCTTCTCCAAGGTTATATAGCTGACCTAGAGAGTCTTTTACCACCTCACCTCTCCGAATAATCTGTTCATTAGGATACAACTTAAGAATCAGAACTGTTATGTGAATATGTAGCTTTCACTTAGACACAAATGGGCTTTGGCTGCATGGAAGAAAAGCTTTAACTGTATATAAGGATGCAATATCTGCCTCTTGAGTATGTAGAAAAAAATAATTAAAGAAAATTGTTAATTATGCTGTGACTGTGCAGGACTTCACAGCCACCATCTGTTCTGCTCTGCTTTTAGGATCATTACTGAGAATAAAATCAGGGACCACTGTTCCTAAACACTGCTTCCTGTGGTTTGGATTAAACTAAAATCTCCATTAGTACCCCCTCTGTTACTGTCTGTGAGCGGAAGAGCTGAGAAGGACTAGGTCCTTTCTGCCGTCTTCAGAACTGAATGGGACCCCGGTGATGAATCAAGCAAGACAAGGTACCTTTACAAAAAGAGGAGTGTGCCTGCTGTCAGCACAATGCCTCGTTATTTGGTAGTGCCTCTGCAGACAATGACCACATTATGTCTTGTATACACTGTTTTCTACATTGTACACTCTTATATATCTTGGCCTTTGATTTTAGGAAACATGAACACAGGCACCCATACCTCTTTAATCCAATGGAGAACGAAGGGAACAGCACAGGGCTCTGCTCCAGAGAAAGCTGATGCTCATCTTCATTGCTTCCCCAGTATTGCACAGAGGAGGAAGAGAGCAAAAACATTTTGCGCACTTGCCAAATGGTCAAGCACTGGGGCAGCTTGTTTAAATTCTTATTTTCTTGTTCAAGGTCACTAAGCCTTTCTATGGTTAATGAGCAAGTATGAAAACTTAGCACCTTAGCTTCCTTCTCCCACCACCCGAAATATCAGCTCCTTCCCTCAACAGGATGGTGCACCACCATTCTTCTCCTGCAAGAGCAGCAAACCATATTCCTGGGCATAACTGAGGATTGTGCATGGGATAAGCAGTTCTCACAGTGGCTGATACAGAGCAGGACATCGCCTAGAACTGGTAATCTTAAACTCTTTTTCTTCTCCCTCACTCACTATAGCATAAACAAATGTTAATTTCCAGCTATCTAGCAACTCCCACCTAAAGACCTCTAATGTTAATCCTGTAAGTCTCCAAAATCTGCATCCCAGATGAAGTATTCTGCTGATGTGGACACTAAAGCAAAGTGAAAGCTTGCTGAGGTTTTAGAAAAACTCTTAAGTTACATGGGGAGAAAAAGGACGTGGAAATCCCTAAGCCATACTGGAAATTTTCTGTAGAAATCACCTGTCTTCCTTCCCACATAATACATTAACCATTGTTATCTTTTCTTCATTTCCCAAGAATTACATTGGTCTTGTGTACACAGCGAATATTTAGAAGACAAGTGAAATAAATGTCAATTAAATCAAGAAAGAACAGAAAAAGGCAGTTGACCTACTTCTTATTTCTACATTTTAAGTTCTCTATTATGCTTACTTTCTTTTTATTCTCTCTTTAGACTGTGCTTCCATATGGACAAGGTACGAATATGCAGTGAATGATAAGTGATACTTTGGTAATGCATAGGGAAAGCCTGGAAGAACACAACGGTAGCTATGAATATACTAGGCTTTGTAAAAACTTCCATTGTTAAAGGACATAAGAACAACAATGACAAACTGTAATTGACATAAAACTAAACTGGGCTTTGCATACACTAATTTAAAAATATATATTCATGCAAGACCTATCTGAATGAGAAATTTCCAGTCAACAAACAGTTTTGCCTTTCCAATGGTTTATTTTAAAGTATATTATGGTAATGAATTACAAATTGTCTCCCTGTTCTTGGCATTATATAGACTTGGCTATTCTCTCTGTCAATGAAGGAACTATTAATTTCTATAGAGTAACGTGAACCTTCTTAATCTTTGATACTTATCAGTGAGCAAAATGTAAAAAATGAATAATTTCTCAGTATATTAAAATAATGAAATTTTGCTTCTATTTTCATGCCACATACCACAACTAATTAGATAAAACAAAGAATTCAATTACAAATAAAAATCTTGATTTTATGAGTGCTAACTATAGCTGTTTATTAGGAGCTCAGACTAATCAGATTGCAGTTAATAGATGACCATTTGAAAATAAAATGTGAAGCACAACTTAACAACAAAATAGAGGTGATCAGACAAAAATATTTCAATCTTTAAAGAACTTCTGCAAAACACATGGCCCTAAACCATGCCCTGGTTTAGACTTTTTTCAATATGGGCAACTGAAAGAAATGGAAGTTCATGACCACTTGCAAATTTTAAAACTAGCTGCTTCCGTGGCCACTTTTGGGGACAGAAACACTCATGTATGGTGTTGATTTATGCATGCACATGTGCAATGTAGGTGTCTGAAAAGCAGAACCATCATTATTCTGCAGATTAGTGCTGTCTTGATTTTGGAGGCAGCCTTTGAAATAAGGTATACATAAATACCAGGAAAGCCCAATTACTACATCTTTTCCTTGTTAATATACTTAATATTATTTTCACTTATTAACCCAGTGACGAACCCTCTGTCATGACACTGTCACTACAATGTTATTTCTTTTTGATGACTGAATAATTTAGAATGTAAAAATTCAGTCAAGATTAATAACCAATGAGTGCTTTGATCATGTCTAGCCAGCCACTTCAAATAAACATTTTGCCCAGAGGTTCTGCTGATGGTGTACACCGGAGCTGGATTCAAAACCTGGGGGAAAATGTCGAGAAGATGAGCTGCACCAGGGAGCGATCTCCCTGCTTGCTGAGCACCGCAATGTGCAGCTGGCGAGCACACAGGCTCCCTCAGAAGATGCCACAGCTGTCAATAAGAATCAGAGCTGTGGCTTCAGGAGCACAAAGAAAGTAATGCAGCCTCTGAATGACCAAATGCCACTTTTTAACAGTGCAGCTGCTGCCTAACTGGTAGTCCTCTGCAGGTTTCTGGTTTGAAGTGACAAAAGTACTTACTGCTCATATTAGTTTTCACTGTGTTCAAACCTTTGGTAAGGCAAAAAGGAGATGTCCTGTATTTCTTAGGACTTTTCAATTCATATGCATTAACAGGTATAAATGCTGAAGACACATGAAATAACCTGTTCTTTTTTTTCCCCCATACATGTGAAACTCACCTTAAAAATACGAGTGCTTCACCATCTGAGAGTCAGCTTTTAACATGTGTAACTGCTGAAGTATTAACATTCAGTTCTGCTTTCTGAATACTACCATCTTTTTCAATTGCATTAGCAAGGTATGCAACAAATATAGGATATAGCTCCAAATTTTAGCTTCTTTACTAGTCCCCATACTTACTCTGTTATTTTGCAACATGCTACTTATTTTGCAACAAAAATACAGTGGTGCACAGAATTAAGCAGAATAATACTGCTGAGCACAGGGCTCTGCTGGTAGCAATCGGAGTTCCCCAATCTGTAAAGCTGATATAGTAAAGATACTCCAAAACCTAACTGCGGGCCTTGCTTGACACCAACTCAGCATGAAGCTGTGGGACTTTTGAGTCGCTATTGTCATCACCCATCCTAGTATTCCTGGAGATTTCCTTTGCTTTAATGGGTATCTAGTTAACATGTTAAGGCTGTAAGCCATATGAAACGTTGGGTACACAGTTTGTAAATCGGGAATGCTGGTCAACCTAATTTAATTTACCAGGGTTTATAAAAGGGCAGAGGAGCTAAACATGCAAACAACAATGGAAACCACAACATAAAAAACCCACAAACAATAGAAATAAACAGTAAAAATTGAAGAGCAAGAGTTTGATCATGGAACATTGTGAGTAATGCTGGACATGTTCAAGAGTACAGATCAGAAGATGCTCTTTTGTTTTACACACACACGTGCATACACACACAATTGCCTCACATCTGCTGACTTCTGGATGCAGAGATGAATTTTGTTGCCTACATAAGAACATAATCTAACATGTAACATAAGAAGGGTTTCATACAGCTAGACAGATGTACAAGTGTGGAAAAGTGCACTTCATAACCAGGACTGCAAATGTGTTTTCTGCATGCTGATTTCCCTCCTTACACTGAGGCACCAAAATGATAAACTACAGTGTGTGCTCCCATCTGTCTATTGTCAATCCTTTACAAGTAATGGTAGCTGTGGTATAATTCATGCTAGATACCAAATGAAAAGGTTTTCACTTTGACAACAGGGTAAATAATTGTTAGCAGACAATGGGACCAAAAGATGACAAAGGATTGCTGCGATGTCACAGACAGTAGGAACAATGAGTTATTCACAACCTCCAGTGCTGGAATGACAGGGAACATCTGATTTCACCTCAAAAGACCAAACATGCTCTTTTATAATGAAATTCCTCTTTCACAGACCCTTTTCTGCTTTATACATCCCACAGGGTGCCTGCATTAGTCACAATAAAAGGCATACTTTGGAAGGAAAATGCCACAAGTCATCCTCTTTGTCACAGAGTTTCACAAGTAAGTCATCTTCTAAAAAATAGTTTCTATTATTTTCCAGTTGTTCAGTGCTGGGAAAAGTGCATCTAAATGAACTAGCAAGCACACAGCATCTCTGTAATCTGGTAAACGAGCAATCTACAGCCATTTTTCTTTGTTTCTTTCTTCCTTCCCCCACCTGTTTTCCTTATTAGTATGCAAAGCAAGTCAAAGGAGGGAATTTCTTGTTCTCTTGTTCACTAGCTGGAGGGTTTTTCCGTTGCCATTCTATTTATAGATTTGCTTTCAACTGCAGTGGGGAACTCACCATTTTCTGCTCAACATTTTATGCTCAGATAGCCTCCTGGGGACACAGCATTTTCATAAATTCTATGAATGGCACCAAGGCTGCCTCCAATATTCCATCTGCCTTTCTCTTTCACAAGTAAAATCTTATCCTACCCCCATTTTCTCAGTTAAAAGACTAACCTCATTAATTGCATAATATAAATGTAAAGGAGGCAAACAAGCTTACTTCTGTGGAAAGATTTTTGTACTTTTTTTTAATAACATTACCTATTACAGCCTTGCAGAAAAAATACCACTAAAATATTGCAAGCACAAGTTAAGGAATGTGGTATGAAATTTATTCATTAAAAAAGATGACTCACTTGATATGATATCATCACCTGGCATAACATCACCATACAGAAGAAGACACGCAGATCCATTTGTGTTACAAACATGAAGCTCAATTCTAGGATGCAGCTGCGCCTTTGATGCTCCTGCAGTAAATCCCAGGCACAGTGTTTTATTCACCTCTCTCTCTTTACTGTCCAGGTACTACTCCAGAAACACAGAGGGATCTGAACTGGGCATTTAGAGGCCAAGAGTGACTTCCCTCAGAGCAACCGAGTTCAGGCTGCCAAAACCCATCTGCAAATGCTGGGTATTAAAAAGACTGGAGAAATACTCCCATGGTGTCCCTGTAACAGGAATCTGGGACTGCAGAGTAGCCCGCCAACCAGTCTGTGGAAAACTTCCCCAGGTAGAGTTGACTTCAACTTGTCTCAGCTCTTGTGCATCGGCTTTCTCTTTGCTGTTTCTACTCCTCCGCAGGCCTTTCTGTCCTCCACATGCTTTATCACAGAAGAGGACAGTGAATGACGCCAGCAACAGCACTTGGAGGGGTAGCAGACATGAGACTCCACTCCTCCTGTGTGTGTCTAGCAAACAAAATGCAAAATCATACCTTCAAAGGGAGACAGAGGATCCCCACAAATTGTCTTACACCTTTGGGGGAATTTTTATCGCACCCCTTGACATTTGTGCTTAAATATAAAAACCAATTATTAGTGAGCAATGCATTGGGCAGAGTCCGACCACCATAAGGCATTCTACAAGGAGTCTGCAAAGATGCATCATGAGCCAATTTCTTAATACAGCTTGCACCAGCACCATTCTTCAACCCAGCCTTGGGTCCATGTTCCAGCCCAGATCTGCTGCCCAAAGGTGACCCCTGAGCATTTCCATTCCAGGATGGCTACAAGACAAAGTTGGGACTGTTTCTCATCTCATCTCATCTCATCTCATCTCATCTCATCTCATCTCATCTCATCTCATCTCATCTCATCACCAAGGCAAACTTAACCCGCTACAGGCAGTTCTCCTGTCTCTGGCATCCCTGCCTCCAGCCAGATTACCCTCTTCTGCAGCTGGGCCTTCTTGCCCTCCATGCCAGATCATTTCCTGGTCACAAATCACCAGCATCAAGCAGTTATAATGTGAATTTCTCCTTCACGTCTTTTCAGATACACATTATCCTCTCTTTTCTCCAGCTGTAGACATTAAACCTGTAGCCTGTTCTTGCTGAAGACGCCAGCAGCATTTGCAGGGTGGGAACATGAGCTCTGGAAGGCACATGGCAGCAGACACAGCCCAGAGGAGCCAGGCAACTTGCAGTCAGGGCTTCCCTGTTGAAAATAAACTTGCTATGGAGCACCAGAGGAAGCACTAAAGGAAAATCTTTCATGCCCACACCACCTTCAACTTTTAGAGAAGGGCCAGATTCAGCCCTTCATGCTGATACACAGAGCATCACCGAGGGAAGATATATTCCCAGGTGCCTGGAAGCGTGGAAGGTTTCCACTTAAAAGAAAAACAGTAATAAAGAAGCTTTAATTTGTATGCCAGTAATACATGTAGTTTTTTACTGCATGCTGTTATACACACAGGGCATTTGCCTACTAGCACCAAGTTTGAAGTTGCAAGTGAATAGTTGAAGTGAAAATTACACAGTAATTACCTAGGTCTTCCATTGTCTTTCTACTTGTCTAATCTGTGGGGAAAAAAGCAAGAAACGCGCACAGACTGGCCAATTTTTTCACCATAATGTTTAGGGACAATATTCAAAATTACATTTATGCCCCTGATCTATCTGTAAGCAACACAGACGGACCCCTCTAAATGATGTACCTATGCTTGCATCTATGAATTGTCAGAAAGAATTGAATTGTAATTCTGGCCTGATTGACACTCTGCATTCCTGTTTTCCAGTTTCATCCCAGTCCAGCATTTGGACCGCTCGGTCAAGAATTCAGCTGTGCTTCCACTGATTACACTAGGAGCAGAAGCTTATTCCTCAAAACCCAATCTTACTTTTTAATACAAGGTACTATCCACAAACATTAAAAGGTAGAATCAAGCCCTCATTACCAAAGCCAAACCACCAACAACAAACTCCAAAGCCAAAACCAAAAAACTGTATTTAGAAATAAGAAATTTAAAAAAAAAAAAAAAGTAAGAATTTTTTAAGGTCTGAATTTTTTATACGTTACCATTACTTCTTTTTTTTGCTTTCTATTTCAGTTGTGAAACAACTAGTAAGTCCCAAGGAATGATCAACAATGAAATCACAGGTGGTGTCATTGTCTAGTATAAAGAATCAGTGCCTTTAGTGAAATCTAATTTTTCTTTTCAATTATTGGTATTTAATGGAAAATTCAGCCTTTGTATTTGATAATGTATCATAGTTAACACAGAAAAGGGGTAGATCAAGTGATAGGCTAGGTTATTCAGAACTCAAAAATGCATCTAAGTATTGACAATGTAAGCAATATAAAGTACAAAAACCAGTAGGTGATGATGTCATCACAGCCCAGCACTGTGTTATGATCATTTCATGATTTTTCACACACTGAGGGTTTTATGTCCATAAGCATCCAATAAATGGCAAAGTAGTTTTCAATTTCATGTGCCTCATTTGTTCTAATTGAATTTGAAAGAAAAAGCCAATACATAAATGCTAATTTATGGGGTTTTAACTAGGAATTCAAACAGTAAAAATGCATCCCCCTGCATGTTCAACAGTGTTATCCTTCTCCTTGTCACTCCATGCTGAAATTTGTATTTGGCTTCGGCAAGCTATCATGCCACAGTGGAAAATAAGAGTAAGCATAGTACAAAAATTAGAGGGACAGCAAAAGACTTGGGAGACCATATCATTACACTGTTACATATTTCCAGTATAGAATCATAGAATCATAGAATCATAGAATGTTTAGGGTTGGAAGGGACCACTAGTGGTCATCTAGTCCAACCCCCCTGCAGTGAGCAGGGACACTGCTAACTAGATCAGATTGCTCAGAGCCCCATCCAACCTGGCCTTGAATGTTTCCAGGGATGGGGCCTCCACTACCTCTCTGGGCAACCTGTTCCAGTGTTTTACCACCCTCATTGTAAAAAATTTCTTCCTTACCTCTAGCCTGAACCTACCCTGTTCTAGTTTAAAACCGTTTCCCCTTGTCCTAACACAGCTGGCCCTATGAAAAAGACGTTCCCCATCTTTCCTATAGGCCCCCTTTATGTCCCTGGGCCTTTAGCTTTTCTGATAATATTATGTTAACTATCTCAGCTTTGAAAACAAACTCACAGGTTACCCATAGCGCTTATTGCATGGGTCTCCCTCTGCCTGCAATGCAGAACATGCTGCCATAACCAGATTATCTGATGTCCTGCTCAGACGAAGACCGAAAGAGATAACCTGGAGCCCACTGCCAACGCTGGGAGCTTGTATCTCCATTCACAGAAGGGTCAGTCTTAGCCCTAGGTGAGCAGCTACAACTGCTGAGGCAGTGGATGCTCATGCATGACCAGAGTGCTTGCTTTATTAGCTACTAACACATAGACAGATAAAGGGGAGACAATTTACAGCCCTACAGTGCTCCATGTAATAGTGTGAGGATATGGGCAAGTGTCTCTACTTGGCTCTGCATTTTCCTACTCTTTTAATTTTACCATTGCAAATATTCTGGCTCCTAGATCCATTTAAAAAGCAATTGGATGTATTCTCTCACTACTGTGAGAGATTTAAATGTTTCCTTCTTTGTCCACCCACAGGAAAGTACCAAAAGAGGGGGCAAAGACATTCTGTCCACGAAGTATTAGAGAAGAAATCAAACGCTGTTTTTCTGGAAGCTTAGGATTTTGAGACACCTCTTCAGATTGAAGGCATTCCATGTCGCTAATAGCAGCTAGGAACTGGAAGCACACAATTTAATTTGTAAAAATAATCATTAATTAATTAACACAGCTTGAGGCAACAAATACAAACCTGAAATATTGTCTACCTACAGTACTTAAGCCAGGGTCAAGCACTGGAAAAGTTTGTCCAGAGAGGTACTGGTATGTCCACCCTTGAAGATTTTCAAAAATCAGCTGGGCCAGGCCTTGCACAAGCTGAAATGGCTTTAAAGTTAGCTCTCTCTCTCTACACAACCAACATCTAATCTAATTTTTTCTGTTATTGCTTTTTAATAATATTTAAGTTATAACATATTTATGCATAGAATCAGGACAGAAAGCCAAAGCAACAGATTATTTTTCCCCAGAAGAAATCTTTTTTCACATCGTAAAAGTAGAAAGGAGAAATTAGTTCATATAAGGTATACAATGTTGTCAAGCATTTATGCTGCAAAATAAATGATGGTTGATAAGCACTGATAATAGAAAAGGATTAATGCAAAATTTTATGATTATATAACAAATATATATTAGATAATTAACAAATATTATATAATGAATAAATGACTGTAATTACATGAAAAAAATGTTCAGCACTGCAGGAAAAAGTAAAACAAAAGTTGAGTATGTGTCAAAAAACATTCGGGGAGGTATAAACAAAGTCAAGTCTGCATCTCATATGAAGCAATCCTTTTGCTCCACTTGGTGTTGGTAAGGCCTCTTTTGATAGGCTGTGCATTAACAGAGAAACTCCAGAAAACAATGGAAGTGGTATAAAAATCTAGAAAATATGACCCCTGGAAAGATCAAATGAATTGCAGTTGCTCAGATGGGCAGAAATAGATTGAGAACATGTTGTTAACTGACAATTAGTTGTCCTTTTATCAGCATAATTATGATAATTATTTTACAATTGCTAAAGAAATTGCTGAATGTTTCTACAACTGAGGAATATTCTCAAGCACAAAGAGGTTCACAAGGCACGTGGGGTGGGTTTTTTTGGACACACATGGTAACAAAAATAATATGAGACATATTGTCTCAAATGTTACAGAAATGTTAATTATTGTTTATGTTATTTATTTTTGGTTCTCCAAACTTAGAATGATTGATAGCAGCAAAATTCAGCAGATGTGTGTTTATTATATACCTAACTCTGCAAATTAATTTCAGAGTTAGAAAAAAAAATATGTGGGTGACAGGAAGGAGAGATCTGTGGTAGCGTCTTTCCTCACTTTCTTAAGGGCTGCACTGTTAACTTTGTATAGCTTAAGGTAATCTTAACATTGAACTGAAGGCATTTTTTGTAGCCCCTCAAAGCAGATGTGCATAAACCCTAAAGTTTCACGAAGAAAAAATGATATAAACAAACCCTTTTCTAATGAAGCCTTATTTTAAAGAGCATAAAAAGCAGGACTGTTACAAAGGAGTGTTTTCAGACTTACGGTTTAATAAGAGATGGTGCAAGAGTGCAAATAAAATTAACTTTGGTAGAGAAAGCACATGCATCCTGATTTATACATAGTGGAGCAACACTAATAGTCTTATAAAGTCAGGCTTTATGGTTTATATATTCATGAATTTAGTTTGCTCTTTCAATCTGTGTTGTGTAGAGAAAGGAAAGAAAAACCTAAATAATCTTCTCCTCTGTATAGGACAAATAATTTAGAAACAAGTATATTAAGCTGGCAGATTGTCCGGTGACCACAAACCCATCTTGAGAAGAAATAATTAAAGTAATATTTTCTTGAGGGTGTAATTTCTGCAGCTATTCTCTGACACTAAGCTAAACACCTACCAAATAAACTGAAATCAAAGGACTTAGGGGAATCAGCCAAACTCTTGAGTACATTCGTCTTTAGGCTTATTTCCTCTCTACTTCTCCTAAAATTTCATTGCTATACAACAAAAATGTTGTTGCAGCTTTTAATTATACAGATGATAACTAGAATTCCAGTTTGAACTTTTCCATATCAAGAGGAGATTATTTGGATTGGGTCCCTGGTTCCTTACTAACCTGTTCAATACTAACACAAATATTGGTGCTTTTCAAATGACAGACAGCATTTGTAATTACTGTATCTAGTGCTTTCTTATGCAGGGATCTCTAATCACATCACTGTCTTTAATGAATTAATGTATGCACTTTGCCTGAGGTGGAGATTTATGGGAATCACTTCACACAGGCTTTGGAAAAAAGTATTTTCTCATTTGAAATACAACACCAATGAAATATAGCACATCTGCTCAGAGCAAAATTAAAACCAAGCATTTCAGCCCTTTGAAACTGAATGGATATGGCAAAATGAGTGACGGTCTTGACCAAATCACTATAGTTAGCCCCTGTATTTTGCACAATGTGCTGCATGGAACTTTGTTAGAAATTAAATGTAAGGTCAACAATAAAGTTCCCTTGATTTAAGTGAGGTCAGGATTTAACCCTGACTTTTACAATGGATCCAGAAAACTATTTGTATTGGGTTTCTGTGGCAAGGTCTTGGTACTGGGGGAGCTACAGGAGTGGCTTCTGTGAGAAGCTGCCAGAAGTTTTCCCCAGGTCCACCACTGGCCAAGGCCAAGCCAATCAGTGACAGTGGAAGCACCTCTGTGATAACATATTTAAGAAGGAAAAAAACATCTACATCTCAGTAGCCAGAGAGAGAAGAGAAGTTAGAGGATGTGAGAGAAAACAGCCCTGCAGACACCAAGGTCAGTGAAGAAGGAGGGGGAGGAAGTGTTCCAGGAGCCGGAGCAGAGATTCCCCTGCAGCCCATGGTGAAGACAATGGTGAGGCAGGCTGTCCCCCTTGTTGCTTAAAAGTTGCTTAGGGGAGCCCAGAATGCAGACACAGTCTCCATAGGAGTATGGTGAATGCGTCCTACTTTATTCAGAGGTACAGACATATTTATACTGAGGGATGGGGTCCACGCGACATAAACAACGCTTTCATTGGTTCAACAACATTGTCCACCGCCTCTAGATACATGCTAATTGGTTTAACACACAAACACATGTGCTATCATATGCAAGCTTTGCGATTAGAGCACATCCTGGTTAGTCTTATCAAGCTCCTTTGTTCTTATTTACAACACGTGCAAATTCCTCCTTTCAGGGCCCCAAGGACACATTGTCCTTGTCAAAGCCGGGATTGTCCGTGAGATCCCATAGTGTTTTATGGCCTTGTTGTTCAAGAAACTCCTCTACAAGCAGGTATCCCTTTATACAGCTTCCAGGCACGTCCAGGATAGACATCTACGAATCATTCTCTTGTGTAGACTGAGATGCAGTGACACTCAGCTGTGCAGGCATAATTTTATTTTACACGTACTTGGAACTAAGCTCAACCCAGTTGCACGGGACCCCACGTGTGAGCAGGGGAAGAGTCCTCTCCCTAGGATGAAGAAGCGGCAGAGACAACGTGTGATGAACTGACCTCAACCCCCATTCCCATCCCCCTGTGCTGCTGGGGGGAGTAGGTAGAGAAACTGGGAGTGAAGGTGAGCCTAGAAAGAAGGGAGGGGTGGGGGAAGGTTTTTAAGATCTAGCAGTTTTTCTCATCTCCTTCTCTGATTTTGATTGATAATAAATTAATTTTTTTTCAAGTTTAGTCTGTTTTGCCCATGATGGTAACTGATAAAATGGTCTCTCCCTGTCCTTATCTTGACCCATGAGCCTTTTGATTTACTTTTTCTATCCTCTGTCTGGTTAAAGAGGAGTGATAGAGTGGCTTTGGTGGGCCCCTGGCATCCAGCCAGGGTCAAACCACCACACTATTTTATTCCCAAACATCCAACTTCTGTTTGATTTTCACAAAAACAGATAATTGAGAATAGTTGCTTCTTACGCAGTTCTTTGTTAACGGTTTGCAGGGAATTAACTGTAGCAAAAGAACATCCAAAATAAAGTAAAAGATAGAGGAACAAAAGTGACTCAAAGCTCCCAAAAGCAGTGAGCTACCTTTAAGGAAGATTAAGTGTGAGAAGTTTTTCATAGACTAAACACATATCACAGAAATTCAAATTTTTCTCACACATCCTATGTTTTATTTTTCAATTCTGACCCTCTAATGGAAATAGATTGAAAGGTTGATACTGTGAACTGTGTGAGTTTGCAGAATGCCTGTGGAGGACTGCCTTATATGAAAGCTTTGAACAAACATTACATGGTGATACTTTACTTCAAGCCTAACTCTAGAAGCAATAGGGAAGAGGACAAAGGTCACTTTGATTCAAACTCACACTTTCAATCCATTTCCACTGAGCTCTGAAAGCCAGAGCAGATTCCACCCCAGCACTCTACCCTCAAGCACAGTGCTTGGAGACAGGGACCCAACTTGCTTGATTCTGTGTTTATACAAGCAAACGAAAAGTCAGTCTGCACACTTGGCCACCTCTTCTGAAAGGTGTTAGGTACCATTACAGACAGAGTAAACATAGGCTTATTTTTTTCCAGAATGTCCTTACAGAAGTATTACAGAAATACTGGCACTAAAGATTCCCATAAAGGTGTTGAGATCAATACTAAGTGTTAAAACTGCTCCATCATGGCCTTTACTACCTGGAAAAATAAAAATTCTACCAAAAGCTCAGAACAGACAAACAGTGCCAAGTAGAACAACACAGAAAGTTTTACCATTGCTAAACCGCAAAAAAGTCCTGTTTTTCTGAGGCAGTCAGAAGAAGAATGTTGTTAAATAAAAATTACATTTATTATAAATATAGTGCTGATGAAAATTTTAAATTTCAGTGAGGCAGAACAGCAACTATTACGAAAATCATATATGCTTTGGTTGCAAGCCAGATTCTGTGGGGACTAAGGTTGCTACAATTTGAAGTTCAGCACATTTCAAAAATCACAATGCAGTTTCAGTTCCAACTGAAGAATAATAATCCATTAGTTTCAGATCCATATTTTAATTCACTATGCCCATGATTGTCAGACGGGACAGATCCAAAGCAACATCTTTTGCTCAGAGCACATGAATGGTACCAAAGTCACAAACTATGGACTCTTATGACATGCAGGACCAGAAACAGACTGGTTTTGCTCAACCCACGCTCAGTCTGTTCTTGGAAAAAAGCCAGCAGAATCCCTCAGGAGATCACCACCATTTGCCTTGAAAGACATCTTGAGACATCTCATTTTTCATTTTCACACAACAAAGCTTCTGGGCTTCACAAAGCTGTGTTGCAGAGAGATGTGTTTGGAAAACTATAGGCAGAGGAAAGCATAAGGCATCAAAACTTAAACTTGGAGGAAATTTACTCTTGGAAAGCATTGTTAAACTGTACAAACAATACACTAGTCCCTAGCACACAAGCCCATCAGATGTCTCATGAATGTGTTGTGTACTTAAGGACACTGAAGAGGTTTTGACCCAATCCTCCTTTTCCACGAACACCATTTTGCATAGGGATGGCAAACATCTGCCAGGCACCTTAGCAAGTCCCAACCACCTGAATATATTTGGCATTCCCATGTGTTCAAGACAACTCCAATTTAAATAGACTTTTTCAGGCAAGAATCTCAAATGCTTTGTAGCTATCAGTTCAGCCTCATGCTACCCTTAAAGCATAGTGGGTACTTAAGAGTGTGAACTGCAGGCAGAGAAACACAACAGTGCAGAAGTCCTTACCAGCCACCAGAGCTGTGCATGCTCTCCTCTGTGCCTGTGACATGGGAGGGGTACGTCAGGAACTGGTTCAGACAACCGTCAGTGCTGCTCTAAATCCTGAACAGAACTGAACTTGTCCTAGGACAGCTCTGGAAGGAACCGTGCAAGCACACAAAAACACTGGTCTTATCTCTGTTGGGTGCTCTGCTCTCTGCCCTGGGCAAAGAAACTGCACATAGTATTCAGTGAATAACCTTCTGTTGTCCTCCCTAATAGTAGCCATTGGCAGTGGCTGCTTGCATTAAGTGTGTTTCTGTAACTTTAATCCCAGGTTTGCCAACTGAAGGCATCCGTGTTAATAAATTGAAAATAGCAATTTTTTGGTCAGATGGGAACAGAAAGGTATTTCAGTCCTCCAGAACCTTTGCTGTAATCAGTAGATGCACCTTCTTCCTGTGAGATACCTACGGTCAAAATTTCATTATGTCAGTACTTTGATACCAGCCCATTTCTTGTGGAAATGAGGAATGAACTCTTGAGTATCTTAATATTCAACAGTGGCAAGAAGTCAAACTTGTAAATTAAAATTTCATTGAAAACTGAAGAATGATTTATTTGCTTCTGTAAGGCTTAAAAACCACATGAATAGAAGCAGAATATAAATAATCAGAGATGACTGATAGAGCACACAAGAGCTTTTTGTTCCTGTCAGTTGTTTCATGGCCAAAAAATACAGATCCTGTCACTGATGGCTTTTGTCTACAGCAATACAGGGAACTGTGATTATATTGTTGATACTGCAACTCAGTACTGTTCTTATTTACTCTGCAAGATTATGAACAGAATAAACCTTCAAAGGAAAGGTTTTAAGCTGGTTTGTGAAACAAGGGTTGGTCACTACTTGTATTTCAGTTTACCACAGTGTAAAAAAAGGTGACTTTGTGACTTTCCCCTATAATCCATTCAGACAAACCACTGGTCTGCACTGCTGGCATGTGCAGGCATTTTGGAAGTGATCATTAAAAAATTGTCCTTACAAGGTGATTAGGGGTGCACAGCATAAATAGAAAGTGACCCGAGAAATTAATTTTTCTTCCCACACCCCTTGCCCTGCAAATGGTAGCACACATCGGCTTTCACAATTAGCATCTCATTGATGGAGATATGCACTGCCCAGCACCAAGACAGCATGCTGGCTACGTGTCAGATCAATGGTACTCCAACAAAATGTATGTCTCAAAAGTGTGCTTGTTCATTAGACACAAGAAGATCAAGATGTCAAGTTGCATATCAAAAAGCTGTTGTGTAAACAGCTGTAAAGCAAGTGAACTTTTGCTTTTATATATATGCCCAAGAGTACATAACAGGTCTTCTTTCAGCTCTCCCATGTTACTGTGAGAAGAGCCAGGTTTAAGGGTGTTTGAAGTAAACAACCATCTATCCTCGACAGTAAAGCAAATTTGGAAATGGTAAGAGTCCAAATTTCTCCATAAATACTAGTTTAACATTAAAATTGGGTGTCATGGTTTAGACCCAGCCAGCAACTCAGCACCACACAGCTGCTCGCTCACCCTCCCTGTCCTCAGTGGGATGGGGAAGAGAACCAGAAGAGCAAAAGCAAGAAAAGTCATGGATTGAGATAAGAACAGTTTAATAATTGAAATATAATAGTGATAGTGATAGTGATAGCGATAGTGATAGGGATAATAATAAACTGTAATGAAAAGGAAAACAAGGGAGAAAGAGAGACAAAACCCAGGAAAAACAAGTGATGCAACTGCTCACCACCTGCAGACCAACACCCAGCCCATCCTGAGTAGCAACTGCTGTCCCCTGGCCAACTCCTCCCAGCTGACATACTGAGCATGATGTTATGTGGTATGGGATATACCCTTTTGGCCAGTTGGGGTCAGCTGTCCTGGCTGTGCCCCCTCCCAGCTTCTTGTGCACCTGGCAGAGCAGGGGAAGCTGAGAAAGTCCTTGACTAGTCTAGGCACTACTTAGCAACAACTAAATCATCAGCATGTCATCAACATTCTTCTCATCCGAAATCCAAAATACAGTGCTATGCCATCTACTAGGAAGAAAATTAACTCTATCCCACACATTGCTCAATGCAATTCACTTACGTGCTTTGTCACTGAGTAGGGAAGTCCATTGAAAAAAAAAAAAAAAACAACTTTTGCCTGTCAAACTTGAACCAAACAGGTGTGCAGATTGGATTCCAATGTTAAAATGGTTGAAGAGTATAGAAGAGTTCTCTGAAAGATACTTGAATTTAAATCAGTGTATAAAATGGCTATATTCAGTGTCTGCCAATGTTGAACTGAAGTATACTAGCTTTATAATCACACAGGCAATAATGTGGAAGAAATCAGCTGGGAAAAAAATTGAGTGTCACCTAGAGCTCCTGCTGGGGATCAGCACAGAGCTGAGTTTCATTTTTTGGAAAGTATCCCTAGAGATGAGCCCACTGTCATAAGCAATATTGGAAACTACTTATTTTAAGAAAATATTAGGTATGATTGACAGAATGTAGGGTTTGATTTCATGCAGTACAAGTGTCCTGACAGAGAGCTACAGTTAACAATTCCACTAATCCAGGCAAAGAAAAGAGAGAGTTTTTCCAAAATACTAACTTACCGTTCAAAAGAATTTGGAATCAGTAAATCAAAAGCTTTCTCATTGTTCATTTTCATAGAAAAGTAGAATAAATAATGGCATGACTCATTTCTTTCTTTGAGTGAATACTCACAGCTTTCCTCCCCTTCTCCTGCCCGATTCTTTATTGTTATCAGGCATCCAGCTCCACTTTTCAGAAAGCAACAGACTTATGTCCAGCTACCACCTTCAATTTCTTCTTTTTACCATCTTTTGAAAGCAAGGGATAACCATTAAAGGCATAATAGAAGAAAGCAGGAAGTCAGACACTACTGTTAAAAAAAAAAATAAAATAAAAGCTTAAAAATCGCCAATGGGTAGAAAAAGCAGCAGGTACAAAAGCTTTTTGACATGCCAACAAGAGAAAGGAGTGCTCTGGGGCACCCATCTCTAAGTGCTTCAATTAGTAATCATTTCACACTTCAGGAACGAAAAGTACTTTGAGTCCAACTGTGAATCTAAATGCAACAGGGAAATTACTCTTGTACTGACCAGAGGACCATCTGTCCTCCAGGATTCTGTTTGGATAGTCTTAGGAAACCTTAAACCCAGCTTCCCTTTGTTGGGACAATAACTGATTAACAATTCTGGCAGACTTCCAAGCAGTCTGAATATGAATTAAAATAAGGTAATTTAAACTAGCCATGTTTGGTTTGAGTCCATCAGTAATTCAATGCCAGCACAGTTCTACTTAAGAGACTTTAAACAATCCAATTGCCAGGCTCAGAAAACACTCGATCCAAAGCTGTGTCAGATAAAATCAGTATAAAGCAATTTTACACATGAATAAGTTCATGTTGCAGTTTACATGTTAATTTTGTTTGCAAAATGGATAATTTTTCAAATAATTTCACAAATAATGCATCTCATTTTATTTCTGTGAGCTGGAGAAAAGTGTAATGTTGTATTTAAGAGTATCTTATGTCTCTGGCCTTTTAAATAATAGCAATAAGAGGCAATTATAAGCACAGCCTGGAAAATCACTTCCATGTAATGCATTGGCTGTCTCTGCATCCTGGAAAAAAGCTTCTTTGGCACAGTCCTTCACCACTTCTATTAGAGAGGTTAAGTCAGGGAAATCAGGGTGTGCTTATGGCTGGACTTGATGATCTTAAATGTCTTTTACAACCTAAATGATTCTATGATTCTATACTGAAAATTTCTTAAGTATCTTTCTACCCCAGCATAGTTGAGGAATCTGTAGAAGTGGCTCAAAGCAAATAAAACCACATGTGTCTTCGAACCACATGTGTCTTCACCTTCCAAGCTTTGTAGCACTGATGGAACTCACAGGCTGCCCAGAGAGGTTGTGGAGTCTCCTTCTCTGGAGATATTCAAAGCCCGCCTGGATGATGTCCTGTGTAGCGTGCTCTAGGTGAGCCTGCTTTAGCAGGGGGGTTGGACTAGATGATCTCCTGAGGTCCCTTCCAACCCTTACGATTCTGTGATTCTGTGATTCTGTGAACTGAACTGGTGCTTACCAGTGTCTCAGGACATAGGTACCCTAAGACACTTTTCTTAAGAAGGGAAGCATGTTAAGAGTCCTTCAGCATTTGAAGAGACAGAAGAACAGATCATTTTAAGACTCACAGCAAGAAAACACCTCTCTTGAAGTACATTAAAGCCTGAAAATATTTTCAAATGGTAGAGAATATCCAGGAGAACAGAAGACAGGCAAGACACATACAGTTGGAAATACAGATTAGAAAAGTAGAGGTCATACAAAATTGACACTTTTTAACATCATATTCTGAAGAACACACAGGATCCAGGTAACAAAATCATAGCTCTCTTGCTCTGCACAAGCACGAGTTGAAGCATTAGCTAGGGTGTGCTTATGGCTGGACTTGATGATCTTAAATGTCTTTTACAACCTAAATGATTCTATGATTCTATACTGAAAATTTCTTAAGTATCTTTCTACCCCAGCATAGTTGAGGAATCTGTAGAAGTGGCTCAAAGCAAATAAAACCACATGTGTCTTTGAACCACGTGTGTCTTCACCTTCCAAGCTTTGTAGCACTGATGGAACTCACAGGCTGCCCAGAGAGGTTGTGGAGTCTCCTTCTCTGGAGATATTCAAAGCCCGCCTGGATGATGTCCTGTGTAGCGTGCTCTAGGTGAGCCTGCTTTAGCAGGGGGGTTGGACTAGATGATCTCCTGAGGTCCCTTCCAACCCTTACGATTCTGTGATTCTGTGATTCTGTGAACTGAACTGGTGCTTACCAGTGTCTCAGGACATAGGTACCCTAAGACACTTTTCTTAAGAAGGGAAGCATGTTAAGAGTCCTTCAGCATTTGAAGAGACAGAAGAACAGATCATTTTAAGACTCACAGCAAGAAAACACCTCTCTTGAAGTACATTAAAGCCTGAAAATATTTTCAAATGGTAGAGAATATCCAGGAGAACAGAAGACAGGCAAGACACATACAGTTGGAAATACAGATTAGAAAAGTAGAGGTCATACAAAATTGACACTTTTTAACATCATATTCTGAAGAACACACAGGATCCAGGTAACAAAATCATAGCTCTCTTGCTCTGCACAAGCACGAGTTGAAGCATTAGCTCCCTGAGCAACTTCTTCCCTGCTAGTTCCCCTGGACATAGTCAAAGAAGTTCTGCTTATTTACTCTGCCTAATTACTTGATCCAATCAATCTTCCTTAAAGTATGAAAAATTTCTGTTATTTAATCCTGCCTACACCTACCTTGCAGCTGCTTAAAATACCAGAAAATAAAGATTCCCTGATAAATAACCAGTGCTGCTTGTTGACTGCTAACAATGTCTCCATGAGTATGAAGACAGGTCAGTCAGACCAGAGCAAACTCAGTACTGGGTTGTATCACACCCAAAACATCTGGAGGTAAATAATGAGATATTCTGACAAATGTGTCAGAGTTCAAGCATCTTCCCACTTTCTGGGCCCTGCCTGTCCTATTTCTGAATGAAAAACCTTGTCTGGCAAGATGCTGGCGGACATTATCCCCTAGAGGATAGAGATAAGGAGAGGAAGTGAGAACAAGCCTACAGGCTCCTCTTAAACAGAACTGTCTCTGATGCATCTGAACATGCAGTCCCTGTTCTCACAGCCCATGAAGAAATTCTCACATCTGTTCTCTTGATTCCATTTTTTTAGAGGAATAACAAAGCTGTAAAAGGAACACTGTTGCATGTCAGATCAATATTTACTAACAATTTCTCAAGCAATACTGGATTGCCAGTGTGCTCTGTTGGAACCACATACACCCAACCAGACATGATCAAGATTTCTACATATCCCAGAACCAAGGATATCCAGGAAAACTGAATAAATGCTCCACATTCTCAAACGCCACCAGGAAATATTTTTCAGGTGGAAAAGAAGACACGTTTACAGAAAACCAAAGGTGTATCCTTGTATTTACAAATGAATAAAACTCTATAATATTTGAAAGACAACTCCTTTTTCCTCAACATAGCTTCTGAATTCAGTTTTATTTTTAACTTGGATTTGAGGTTTGTTCCCTCCAAGTAAGCACTAAAGACCATTAATCTCACTTACAGATTTTTTTAGTGAACATTTTTTTGGAATCTAGGTTTGGCCAAGTAAACTGTCTTCTACTCTCTATACAATAGGATACTTTAATATTTGTAAAGTATTTTCCAGTTATTTTATTTTTTACATTTCTATATACTTATGTGCAAGAATATTTATTTGTAGCTGTTAAAACTACTTGCTTACAACTGAAAGAACATGACTAGCACTAAAGGCTTTATAAGAGCTTAATTAAGCGAACTTCATAATTTGCAACTAATTGACTCTGGTGGCCTTCTGAGTGCAATTGATAGACACTATTCTTGTATGTGTAAAAGATTATAATACATGTACTTCTGTACATGGAGACACCAGTACAAAAAAAGTATTAGATAAGTCACCACCCCTTGTAGAGAGATGTAGACCAACTCCTTCCAACTGCAAACCACTAGGCTATGAAGGCATTCTGTGGTGGGGTTAGCTCAAGCTAATAAAAACCTGCTCCTTAGCTGGACAAAAAAAATACCCCTTCCAGAAACAGAAGTACTGGGATCCTGGTGTTGGGCTGCTACAGCATGTTCTGGTTATTCCTTTAGCACCCATCACAAAATTCACAAAGTATTAGCATGCATTTTCTCAACAAGCCTTGTATTTTGAGATCCAAAGACAGTATTTCAGTTCCTTAACTCAAGCCTACATGGTTTAACTGAGTGTGCCCAAATGACATTTGTAGTTTCGACTCCCTAACATACTAGCGCAGTAGTTTAAATGCAGTGAAAGAAACCCATTTTCCAAGAAGAAACCCTCCTCCATTTCAGGAAGCTAGCCTCGCTTACATAGCACTGCCAAACAAAAACTTAAAAAACCCAAACAAACAACAACTTTAACTTTCGTTTTTCCAACTGTATGTCAAATCAATAGTCCTTCTGTGGAATTAATTTACTTTGTGCCCAGGTAGACAAAATTGAAAATTTAATCAATACAAAAGAAAAGTTGTTTGACACATCCTGGGTGATAATGACCAATGGTTTTGCTTTCCTGACTTTTTTTTCTACAGAATTTTTATTTTGTGCCTGAAGAGCTATAACAATAATACTAATAATATACAGAAAGCTGTATATACCCATACCAGAGTCACACCTGCCAGGCACAGTTCAGTGGCAGAGCAGCATTCTAAAACAAAGGGAAAAAGAAAATAAAGGAAGGAAAGGTCTCAGAGTACAGTTTACCTGTGAGCACTCTTCTGATAAAGTGTTGTTTGATTACATTCCAATAATAAAGAGAGGCTCATTTAGGAGCTAATGGCACCCTTTTATTTACTGGAAGGTACACATAATGGTCCTGCAAGCATTACAAGGAAAATAAAAGCAAATATTCAGACAAAGACAATCCAAATTTGCCACCCTCACTCAGCCAGTCAATTTCAGATCTACTTCAAGAAGAACTTCTCAAATTGAAGTCACTCTTCATTCCAGGAATCTCCACTCAACCCTGTCTCAAAAGCCCTAGCAATGAAAAAGCTTGTGTATCATGGGTAATCATCACATTTGGACTACTATATGCCAGCAAACTGGTCAAAAGTCCTCTGATGCTCACAAAGAATGTTGTGTTAGCAGCATCTCTTCCACACAAAGATGAGAAGTCAGTTACAAAAGAGTGGTGTAATTGCTGCAGTACTATGTCACAAGAAAAAAGACTATCTCACAGGCAAGGTTATGACTCAGTAGGAAGATAGAACAAGAATTTACATATCTAGCAGATTGACATCTATAATCATCTTCATCACCAAAGAGGGAAAAGTAGAATGAGAAAATAAACATTTAAGCATCTGGCAGACAATATAGCCTTTCTCAAAAGGCATGACTGCTGCAGTTGAAAACTACACCATCAAATTTTAATCACACTTCTTTAATAGCATAGGAATTACTCATCATATAAATGTACATGTATATCATATGTATAATCCATCATTACTAATTGCTCAACTCATATCCTCTCTATATAATGCATATATAGCACGTATAGATGATATATAATACCATGTATATGCACACATTATATATACGTACCATGTAAATGTATGTAACAGATTTTAGGATGAGATGGATACACCTCAACTATCTTCAGGTATCTACAAATAGGCACCCACAACAGAGTTATTTACCCTTGGCCCCCGTATAGTCCACACAGGGAAAGAACAACTGTTAGCACCCAAGTCATCTGCATCTAATTCCACTTCACACAGACGCCTAGATGGAGTAACAGCACTAGAGCACCATTAGAGCAGAGGAACATGAGTCACACCACTAACCCTCGCTCCTCCACGACCTCCCACCCCAGCCCTTGGTTTCCAAGCTTTCCAGCTGCCATAGGGGATTTAAAACAGAATTAAATGCAGCACAATAGGAAAGTGATGAGTCATGACATTAGCCCTACAACATAAATTATTTTTACTTATTTATTTGCTGCATTGTATTTTTGATGACCTGAGTGGAATTAACACGCTTTTTGACCTTAGATTCAAAAGTGTTTAGTCATTTGGCTCTGTATGTCAGGGAGCGTTTTGATTGTACAGAGCTTGACACCTGTGGTGAGGCCGAGTACTTATGGGTGAGGATGAGGGGGGAGGCCAACAAGAAAGATATCCTGTTGGGAGTCTGTTATAGACCACCCAACCAGGATGAGGACATCGACAAAGTATTCTACAAGCGGCTGGCAGAAGTCTCTCAGTCGCGAGCTCTTGTTCTCATGGGGGACTTCAACTTACCAGACATCTGCTGGAAATACAACACAGCAGAAAGGAAACAGTCCAGAAGGTTCCTCCAGTGTGTGGAAGATAACTTCCTGACACAGCTGGTAAGCGAGCCTACCAGGGGAGGTGCCCTGCTTGACCTCCTGTACACTAACAGAGAAGGACTGGTGGGAGAGGTGGTGGTCAGAGGTCATCTAGGCCTTAGTGATCACAAAATGGTAGAGTTTTTGATTTTTGGTGAGGTAAGGAAGAGGGTCAGCAACACCGCCACCATGGACTTCCAGAGGGCAGACTTTGGCCTGTTCAGAATGCTGGTTGGGAGAGTCCCTTGGGAGACAGTCCTGAAGGGCAAAGGGGTCCAGAAAGGCTGGGCATTCTTCAAGGAAGAAGTCTTAAAGGCACAGGAGCAGGCTGTCCCCATGTGCCGTAAGACAAATCGGTGGGGAAGACGACTGGCCTGGCTGGACGGAGGTCTACTACTGAGACTCAGGGAAAAAAAGGAGATCTTACCAGCTCTGGAAGAAGGGGCAGGCAACCCAAGAAGAGTACAGGGATCTTGTCAGGTCATGCAGAGAGGAAATTAGAAAGGCAAAAGCCCAAATGGAACTTAATCTGGCCACTATTGTTAGAGATAATAAGAAAAGTTTTTATAAGTATGTTAACAGCAAAAAGAGAGCAAGGAAGAACCTCCATCCTCTAGTGGATGCAAGGAGGAACATTGCCACTAAAGATGAGGAAAAGGCTGAGATACTTAACGCCTTCTTTGCCTCGGTCTTTAATGGCCCAACGAGTTATCCCCTGGGTACCCAGCCACCTGAGCTGGAAGATGGGGATGGTGAGTGGAATAAACCCCCCATAATCCAGGAGGAAGCAGTCTTTGACCTGCTATGCCACCTGGACATCCACAAGTCTATGGGGCCGGATGG
>NW_009259319.1:3000417-3004772 GCF_000687185.1 Egretta garzetta
CCTTATCACCCTCTACAACTGCCTGACAGGAGGGTGTAGTGAGGTGAGGGTTGGCCTCTTCTCCCAGGTAACAGGCGATAGATAGGACAAGAGGAAATGGCCTCAAGTTGTGCCAGGGGAGGTTTAGGTTGGACATTAGGAAAAAATTCTTCACTGAAAGGGTTATTAAACATTGGAACAGGCTGCTCAGGGAAGTGGTTGAGTCCCCATCCTTGGAGGTATTTAAAAGACGGGCAGACAAGGTGCTTAGGGACATAGTTTAGTGGTGGGATGGCAGTGGTAGGTTAAAGGTTGGACTTCATGATCTTAAAGGTCTTTTCCAACCTAAATGATTCTATGATTTTACCACTATTTTCATTTGAATAAAATTTTCCAGTTACTGCAGTCAGAAAGTCTTAACGATACTTCCAATTTTTCTTCACAAACCTCTTATCAGTGATTAAATCTTTCCCAGAGTAATTTTTAGAAGTACAGCAAGGCTCTGGGAAACTACTGCGCTGATGATCATAACAACCAGTGTATTATTATGGAGGATTTCATTTCCCAACACGTTGATTCTGTAAGATGATCAATAGCTGGTTCCTCCTACACCTTGCGATTGTTTTCTTCAATAAACAGTCCCTCTGTTTTTAGCATTTTTATTACTGGTTTGGTTTTGGTTTTTTTTTTTTTTCATTTGTAAAGCTCTCTGAATATTCCTTAATCCAGCCAAAATTCTAAAAATTGTTAGATAGGACAGGCACTTGCTCCAGAGACTTGAAATTTACACTGTCATCAGAAAGCCTGGGGTATTTACACTTTATGTGGATACCTTGCTGAAGCATACTTCCACAACCCAGACCCAAGGATACCCAGGCTCACTACCTCAAGTTGACAGGGAATCCTTTTTGGTCCATTAGATACTCTGCCCTTCCCAGTACGGACCAGGAACTCTAAAAAACCTGGGAAGTACATGCTGGGAAGTAGCTGGATCCTTGTGATCCACTGGTAAAAGAAGGAAGGTCCTAGTTCCTGTGAAGAACTGCATTGGAGTAGGAAGCCTCCTGCCCTCAGGGAGAATTCAGGCTTTACTCCACAAAGAGAGCAATGCTTTAAGAGATATGCATTTGAATAAAGCACATACATTCATGTAGTGGGAGGACTATTACTTCGAGGAGCTCAGCTTGCAGGAAAGCAGCCTGCAAAATAAAACATAAGTAAGGACCTGTCACATTACTATGCTCTATATAGCTGGCTGTTCAGAAAGGGGCATCTCATAGAACTGTTGAATGTTCATCTGGAATAGACACCAACCGATTACATACAAGGGATGTCTGGAATTGTTATGTAAAAAAAAATAATCAAACGCAAGATGGCAAAGGATGGGCATAATTCTTAGATTAACAGACACAATCGGTAACAAAATGGAAAATCAGTGCTGCTAATGTAAAAAAAAAATACATAAACAGCCAATACAACATAGCCTACATAAGTCCACCATGAAAAAACCATCACATCATGGTATTGTAGCCCTTTTGTACAGTGGAAAAGGATTAATTTCACGGGGGACAGTTGCTCCATAAAAGCAGCTGCTCCTTGCTTCTTCAAGAAACTTCAAGAAATACTTCTGGGAAGAACCTCTCTTCCTTGAGAACACTACATCAGAGAGAGAACATTAGGAGAGATATCCTCGGGCAGGGATACTGTCATAACCCTTCCAAGTCCCCTAGCCTGAGGTCCTTCAAAAAAAGGACAGTAATGCCAGCAGCTTTATCTCATGATCTTATAAAAATCCTCCAAAAGGCAACTCTAAAGAAGCATTCATCCTATTTTGGTAACCCCCAGGAATCCTCATCTCCTCCCCTGATCCACAGCATGCAAACCACTGTGTGCTCTTTATTCTTACTCATTATTCTGACATAGCTGCTTTATTCTATTATTTTATTCTAGCTAGTATGGGAGTTCAAAAAAATTGAGAATTTGGTCAAATATTCACTCGATATTATGGAAAGTAAACTATTTTTAAAATGTGTGGGTTCCCATGGAAGAGAAATTGGAATGGGAAACCCCATCATTAGCAAAGACATAATACTACTGTTCCTCAAAAAATATGAGAAAGCTTTCTAATTCTTCAGACTGATTTTGAAGGCTCTAAGAGTCTGAGGTAGTTCAGATAACAAAATGAAAAGTACAGGAGAATTGATTTACCTCATTTATTTACATAATCACCAGTAAATCTAGCTTGCAGCAAATGGAAAATTGCAGAAGATTCTAATGAGTGAAGCATTACTCTATGTGGAGGAACATATGGTTCAGAAAAACTGGAACAGAAAAAATCTGATTACCCTAATGGTGGGGTTGTTAACACAATGGTTATTGAAACTCTCTGGCACTTCCTTTTCTTCAATTTCTTAAAACCTTGCCAAGTGTTAACCATTTTCACTGCAACGCAGATAGAGCCCTCCAGGGCAGAACTGAACTGTCATAACTACTAGATCATCCTCTCTCTTCCTGCTATTCCCTGCCTTGTCTGATACACATCTTCCAGATTTTGCAATAAATGAGACAGCAGTTTGACAGACAACAGTCTCTTTTGGAAAAGAATCCTAATTAAGCCTCAGAGCAGCCTTTCTTCTGCAGAGAAAGAAACAATCATTCTGTGGAAAAATAGTGTTCAACCATATAATCAAGGGCTTAATAACAATGTCTCCTAACTTTTATAAAAATAATACATTCTTTGCAACATCACTTTTAGGTATAATTACTTACATCTTACAGAAAGTGTCTTTTTGCAGACAAAATGGGGATCTCTACCTTGAAAAAGAAAGATGAAAAATGCTTTCAATATGCAGCTGCAGGAAACCAGTTTTAAAATGTATCTTAAGTACACAATGATCAATAATCCCTGTTTAGCTCTACTCCTATCCATTATGTCAGCAACGCCTCACTGAAATGCTTTTGCTTGGGATACTTTGTGTATTCCCACTGGTACTTTGGGGGTTTTCCAACATTCCCTACTTTGCTTTCTCAAGGACAAAAGGCTTATAAGAAACTCCAGCTTTGCAGCAGATTATTCTCTATATCTTAACTATTCTTTTTCATACTAGCTATGCCCAAAACACCAAATGACCCAGCTGGTCAGTGGCTTGACTTGCAGCTTCAGCCTGTGGGAAAAGCCAACCTGCACCAACTGATGAGCTGCTAAACACTTTCAGTACAACCCCGACATTGGTATAACTGCATAATCAGTGCTGGGGGCTGCCGTGGGATCCCCACTCCCAGGCACAGTGCGAAGCAAGCCAATAAAGGCAACTGAGTACAGCACCAGCAGCCCGGGGTGAGATCAGCTGCACACCCCATCCTTAGAGATTCTGGCACATGGTTCAGAGAGTCATCATGAAATGGTTTCTAAACTGCACCTCTTGGCTGGCATGGAGATGTTACATATCCATGTCCAAATCGCATCCCAGCCAGGAGAACATTTATATTTCCAATGTCTGTGCTATGCATTTTGTTATTTCTAGTGCTCCTCACAAATATTAGAATGGTTAATCACCTTATTTTCCTTTATATGAATAGAAAGCTGACTTCAGGCAGTTCACTTTTGTTTGTACCCATCCTCTTAATACTGCCAAACTTTGCTATAGAGTGAGAGGATCAACAAACAGTTAAACACCTAGCAAAATTAACTTACTAATGACATACAGCAAAGTTCTAATTAATGGATATTCCATAACCATCCCTTTGCAAAGAATGGAACATTACTTTCAAACCTTGTTTAATAAAACAAACTCATAGAAATCAGTATAATATTATTCCTGCTTGCTGCGATTACAACCTTTTAGATAATTACATTTATTCCTGTGTAAAAACTGTGCCTAACGCATAATAACAGATGGGTCTGTGCATTTTAAAAGGAAGTAGCCCTAAAATATTTTTCAGGAAAGGAGAGGGTAAACGTATGCCTTTTAAGAGGCTACAAGTGATCAAGCTTATAGGTCTCCTTTAGTCTGCTGGGAGGCAACAGCTTTGTCTTCATATGTAATTAAAAAGCAGTGCATTTCCAGTGAGGCTGTGAGGTCACTTAGTGACGCCTGAACTTCTCCATATGAAATTTTCCTACATTACTGACTAGAGACCACCCACCTAGGGGAGCAAACATTATAAGGTATGTGAAGAAACATGGAGAGATATTTTTAACTTGTCCAGTCTCCTCTGTGCTATTTAGGAGATGCTGGCTTTGCTGCTGGACTCAGAAGGGGTGGATCTTCCCCACCCCACAGGACAGCAGCAGTTATGGTCATGTTTCTCCTTCCAAGTCCTGAAGCCCATGGGCTATGTTCTGCATCACAGTCTATTTGGGGTGTTCCTTCAGT
>NW_009259320.1:0-1677 GCF_000687185.1 Egretta garzetta
GGACCACGCTGGATGAGCCTTGGACCACACTGGATGAGCCTTGGACCACACTGGACCACGCTGGATGAGCCTTGGGCTAAGCTGGACCATGATGGATGAGCCTTGGGCCATACCAGACCATGATGGATGAGCCTTGGACCATGGATGGATGAGCCTTGGGCCACGATGGACCACGATGGGGAAGCCTTGGGCTATACCAGACCATGATGGATGAGCCTTGGACCACGATGGATGAGCCTTGGGCCATACCAGACCATGATGGAGAAGCCTTGGGCTAACCTAGACCATGTGGATGACCCTCAGGCTGTGCTGGACCACACTGGATGAGCTTTGGGCCACACCAGACCAGCTCTGGGCTAAGCTGGACCACGTTGGATGAGCCATGAGCTAAGCCGGACCATGCAAATGAGCCTTGGGCCATGTTTTTTTCCACACTGGATGAGCCTCAGGCCACACCAGACCAACTCTGGGCTAAGCTGGACCACGTTGGATGAGCCATGAGCTAAGCCGGACCATGCAAATGAGCCTTGGGCCATGTTTTTTTCCACACTGGATGAGCCTCAGGCCACACCAGACCAACTCTGGGCTAAGCTGGACCACGTTGGATGAGCTTTGAGCTAAGCTGGACCACATCGGATGAGCCTCAGGCCATGTTGGACGAGCTTCGGGCCACACCAACCAAGCCTTGGACTAAGCTGGACCACGCTGGGTAAGCCTGGGGCTAAACTGGGCCATGTTGGATGAACTTTGGGCCACACCAGACCAGCCTTGGGCTAAGCTGGGCCATGTTGGATGAACTTTGGCCCACACCAACCAAGCCTTGGGCTAAGCTGGACCATGTTGGGTGAGCTTTGGGCCACACCAACCAAGCCTTGGGCTAAGCTGGACCACGCTGGATGAGCCTCAGGCCATGCTGGACCACGTTGGATGAGCTCTGGGCCACACCAAACAAGCCTGGAGCTAAGCTGGACCACGTTGGATGAGCCTGGAGCTAAGCTGGACCACGTTGGATGAGCCTGGGGCTAAGCTGGACCATGTTGGATGAGCTTTAGGCCATGGTGGACCACGTTGGGTGAGCTTTGGGCCACACCAACCAAGCCTTGGGCTAAGCCGGCCCACGCCGGATGAGCCTCAGGCTGCACCGCAGCGTGTGGGCCGAGCCCTGGGCCACGCTGGACCATCCTGGGCAAGCTGGGGCCGTGCCGGCCGAGCCTTGGGCCACATCAGATGAGCTTCAGACGTCCACACCGGCATCCTGTGGGCTACGAGGGGGGTTTGGGGCCGAGCCGAAAAGTCCAGGGGCGACTGGAGAAACGTCCGGATCTGCCGAGCACTCCGGCGCGGCGGCTCAGCCCCAGCGTCCCGAGGGCACCGGATTCGCTCCTCAACCCCTTGCCCCTCAACCCAAAGGTGGGGAAAAATCCCTCCCCGGAGAATCCCCAAATCCGGGCGGTCCCGGCGCACTCCCGCCGCGCCCAAGTCCACGCCGGGGTGGGAGGGGGCAAGCCCACGCCCCGGCGCTCGGTTTCCCATCTCCGTCGGGTGCCCCGGACCGAGATTCCTGGAGGGTTTTGGGGTTTTTTTATGGTTTTTCTCCCGTTGGGTTTTGATGGTTTGGGGGTGGGGGGTTTCCCCCCCCCCTCCCCGCGCCCCCTCCCGGTGCCAGCTCACAGCGTG
>NW_009259320.1:2462-3065 GCF_000687185.1 Egretta garzetta
CGGGAACCCCGCGGCCAGTGGCGGGATCGTTCCCCTTCGGAATTCCCATTTTTTTGGGGGTCATCAACTCAAGGAAATGATCGCGCTTCCCGCAAAATAAACCCGGCGCCCAGTGGCATCTCCAGCCAGCACCAAGCTTGGGGGGTGGGAAATAACAAGGCGCCGCGCTCGCAAAATGGCAGATTACGGTGTGAATGAACGAGGCGCCGTGCTCGCAAAATGGCGGATTATGGTGTGAATTTATGAGGCGCTGTGCTCGCAAAATGGCAGATTACGGTGTGAATTTATGAGGCGCTGTGCTCGCAAAATGGCTGATTATGGTGTGAATGAACGAGGCGCCGCACGCGCAAAATGGCGGATTATGGTGTGAATTAACGAGGCGTGCCCGCAAACGAGCCGGTGACGGTTAAAAATGAAGACGGATCTGCGGGCGGAAAAGTTGGGAGACCCCCGGGGCCAAACTCACTGTGGGCTTCCACCAGCTCGACCTGCGTGGCGTACGGGACCAGCGGCTCCGGCAGCTCGGAGAAGAAACTCTTCATGGCGCCGGCCACGGTGTTGACGGTAAAATCCTTCTCGGCCAGGTCCAGGCCGTGATCTGTG
>NW_009259320.1:4424-6680 GCF_000687185.1 Egretta garzetta
AAAGGAGGAACTGGGGACAGGAAAGGAGGAAGCTGAGGGGGGAAAGGAGGAATGTGGGGTGTGAGAGGAGGAAGCTGGGGCGTGAGAGGAGGAATCCGGGGCGGGAAAGGAGGAACCGAGGTGGGAAAGGAGGAACTGGGGACAGGAAAGGAGGAAGCTGAGGGGGGAAAGGAGGAATGTGGGGTGTGAGAGGAGGAAGCTGGGGCGTGAGAGGAGGAATCCGGGGCGGGAAAGGAGGAACCGAGGTGGGAAAGGAGGAATTGGGGCGGGAAAGGAGGAATTGGAGCAGGAAAGGAGGAAGCTGGGGGGGAAAGGAGGAACTAGGGGGAGGAAAGGAAGAATCGGGGTGGGAAAGGAGGAACCTGGGGCAGGAAAGGAGGAAGCTGAGGGGAAAAACAGTAACTGGGGATGGGAAAGGAGGAAGCTGGAGGGGAAAGGAGGAACGTGGGGTGGGAGAGGAGGAAGCTGGGGCGCAAGAGGAGGAATCCGGGGCGGGAAATGAGGAACCCGGGGGCAGAAAAGGAGGAATCAGGGTGAGAAAGGAGAAACTGAGGTGGGAAAGGAGGAACCCAGGGCAGGAAAGGAAGCTGAGGGGAAAAGGAGGAACTGGGGACAGGAAAGGAGGAAACTGGGGGGGGGAAAGGAGGAATGTGGGGCGGGAGAGGAGGAATCCAGGGCAGGAAAGGAGGAACAGAGGTGGGAAAGGAGGAAGCTGAGGGGAAAAGGAGGAACTGGGGACAGGAAAGGAGGAAGCTGAGGGGGGAAAGGAGGAATGTGGGGCGGGAGAGGAGGAATCGGGGCGGGAAAAGAGGAACCCAGGGCAGGAAAGGAGGAATTGGGGGCGGGAAAGGGGGAAGTGGGGGGGGAAAGGAGGAATCGGGGGCGGGAAAGGAGGGATCTGGGGAGAGGAGGAAGTTGGGGTGGGAGAGGAGGAATTTGGGGTGGGAAAGGAGGAAGTTGGGGTGGGAAAGGAGGAATTGGGGTGGGAGAGGAGGAAGTTGGGGTGGGAGAGGAGGAATTTGGGGTGGGAAAGGAGGAAGTTGGGGTGGGAAAGGAGGAATTGGGGTGGGAGAGGAGGAAGTTGGGGTGGGAGAGGAGGAATTTGGGGTGGGAAAGGAGGAAGTTGGGGTGGGAAAGGAGGAATTGGGGTGGGAGAGGAGGAAGTTGGGGTGGGAGAGGAGGAATTTGGGGTGGGAAAGGAGGAAGTTGGGGTGGGAAAGGAGGAATTGGGGTGGGAGAGGAGGAAGTTGGGGTGGGAGAGGAGGAATTTGGGGTGGGAAAGGAGGAAGTTGGGGTGGGAAAGGAGGAATTGGGGTGGGAGAGGAGGAAGTTGGGGTGGGAGAGGAGGAATTTGGGGTGGGAAAGGAGGAAGTTGGGGTGGGAAAGGAGGAATTGGGGTGGGAGAGGAGGAAGTTGGGGTGGGAGAGGAGGAATTTGGGGTGGGAAAGGAGGAAGTTGGGGTGGGAAAGGAGGAATTGGGGTGGGAGAGGAGGAAGTTGGGGTGGGAGAGGAGGAATTTGGGGTGGGAAAGGAGGAAGTTGGGGTGGGAAAGGAGGAATTGGGGTGGGAGAGGAGGAAGTTGGGGTGGGAGAGGAGGAATTTGGGGTGGGAAAGGAGGAAGTTGGGGTGGGAAAGGAGGAATTGGGGTGGGAGAGGAGGAAGTTGGGGTGGGAGAGGAGGAATTTGGGGTGGGAGAGGAGGAAGTTGGGGTGGGAAAGGAGGAATTGGGGCGGGAAAGGAGGAATTTGGGGTGGGAAAGGAGGAATTTGGGGTGGGAAAGGAGGAAGTTGGGGTGGGAAAGGAGGAAGTTGGGGTGGGAAAGGAGGAATTGGAGCGGGAGAGGAGGAATTTGGGGCAGGAAAGGAGGAATTGGGGGTGGGAAAGGAGGAATCGGGGTGGGAAAGGAGGAACCTGGGGCGGGAAAGGAGGAAGCTGGGGGGGAAAGGAGGAATGTGGGGCGAGAGAGGAGGAAGCTGAGGCACAAGAGGAGGAATCCGGGGCAGGAAAGGAGGAATTGGGGGTGGGAAAGGAGGAATCGGGGGCAGGAAAAGGAGGAATCGGGGCGGGAAAGAAGGAATCTGGGGCAGGAGAAGGAGGAACCGGGGTGGGAAAGGAGGAATCTGGGGCGGGAAAGGAGGAACTGAGGCGGAAAAGGAGGAATCCAGGGTGGGAAAGGAGGAATCTGGGGCAGGAAAGGAGGAATCCGGGGTGGGAAAGGAGGAATCTGGGGCAGGAAAGGAGGAATCCGGGGTGGGA
>NW_009259320.1:6735-9159 GCF_000687185.1 Egretta garzetta
GAGAGGAGGAAGCTGGGGCACGAGAGGAGGAATCTGGGGCAGGAAAGGAGGAACCCAGGGGCGGAAAAGGAGGAACCCGGGGGTGGAAAAGGAGGAATCAGGGCGGGAAAGGAGAAACCGAGGTGGGAAAGGAGGAACCGAGGTGGGAAAGGAGGAACCCAGGGCAGGAAAGGAGGAAGCTGGGCAGGAAAGGAGTAACTGGGGATAGGAAAGGAGGAAGCGGGGTGGGAAAGGACGAAGCGGGGTGGGAAAGGAGGAAGCAGGGGCGCAGCGGTTACCCTGGTCGAACTGCCGTTGCAGGCTCTCCATCTCCGACTTGTTCCCGCTCACGCGATAGATGCCTTCGGTGCTCAGCCCTGGCAAGGGAGGGGAAAAAAAAGAGGCGAGGGGGGCACACAGGCAAATTTTAGGAACATTAGTTAAAAATTTAAGAATTCCCAATTAATATCAAAGTTGAACCAACCTGCCCGGCGCTCCACCCAAAATTTCTCAGCTCTGATTGATCTTTAGAGCAAGACAGAGGGGAAAAAACCATGGGGAAAAAAAGCCTGGAGCTTATTTTGGCTGTTGGGAGGTTGGAAACTTCACGCTGTACCCACCACTATCAACCGCTCTGAGGGAAAGGAGACCAGGATGGGAACGGCAAATACCCGAGGCTGGGATGGGGACACAATATCCAGGCTGGGATGGGAACAAAAATATCCGAGGCCGGGACAGAGACACAAATATCTGAGGCCGGGATGGGGACACAAATACCTGAGGCCGGGATGGGAACGTAAATACCCGAGGCCGGGATGGGAACGCAAATACCTGAGGCCGGGATGGGAACGCAAATACCCGAGACCAGGATGGGAACAAAAATATCTAAGGCTGGGATGGGGACACAAATATCTGAGGCTGGGATGGGAAGGGCAAATATCCGAGACCGGGATGGGGGCGCAAATATCCGAGGCTGGGATGGGAACGTAAATACCCGAGGCCGGGATGGGGACGCAAATATCCGAGGCCAGGATGGGGACACAAATACCTGAGGCCGGGATGGGGACATAAATATCCAGGCTGGGATGGGGACACAAATATCCGAGGCCGGGATGGGAACGTAAATACCCGAGGCCGGGATGGGAATGCAAATACCCGAGACCGGGATGGGAACAAAAATATCTAAGGCTGGGATGGGGACACAAATATCTGAGGCTGGGATGGGAAGGGCAAATCCCGAAGCCGGGATGGGGACACAAATATCCAAGGCTGGGATGGGAAGGGCAAATATCCAAGGCCAGGATGGGGACACAAATATCCGAGGCCAGGATGGGGACACAAATATCCGAGGCCGGTGTTTCTCAGGTCCCGCTTGTTTTGCCAGGTAATAAAAAAAAGGATCTGGGGCAGGGGGAGGGGAGGGGAAAAGTTTTACGCCTTTCCCGAAAAAACAGGGCGACCCGAGCTTGCCATACGTTGCCATCGTGCTCCAACCTTGGACGCAAGACCTTTTCCCCAGGGCCGAAAGCTCCGTGGTTGGCGGCTCTTACCCGTCGCTTCGATGTACTCGATGCATCTCTCGATAAAGATGGGGATGGGTTTCTCCGGAGTCACTACGGTGGTCAAAGGCACCCCAAAATAGTTGCTTTCCCACGTCGTCTTCGTGATGGACGGCCGAGGTTTGGGCTTTGGTTTCTGCGGGAGAGAGCGGAGCGGAGTTGAGCCAAATACCCCCCCAAAAAACGCTTAAATCAGCAAAAAAAAAAAAAGGACATGGAGGCCGCTCTTAAAATCTCAACCCGGCGAAGGGTATCAGCAGCCAAACCTGAGGAGCAGCACGACCCGATCCAACGGGAAAGCCGCAGCCCCAACAAACGCCTGCGGCTCCGAACAGTGCCAAGCGTAGCCCCGGATGAAGCCTAAAACCCAGCGACCGCTTTGCCGGGCTGAATTCCCAGTTGAGCCAGATCCAACGGGAGCAAAACCCTCCCAGACATGCTCCAGCGTCCACACCATCCTCACCGGACGCCACGAGACCCGGATAATGTGCCGGTTCTGGGGATCGTTATTTATTCCCGCGATTTATTATCTACCCCAACGTGCTGTTATTTACCCCAATGCGTATTTTATTCCATATTATTCCGTTACGAATAAGACACAGAGAGGAACCCAATGAAGTTCACCAAGGGCCAAGTGTCGGGTGCTGCCCCTGGGGAGGTTGAACCCCAGGCACCAGTACAGACTGGGGGCTGACCTGCTGGGAAGCAGCTCTGCCCAGAGGGACCTGGGGGTCCTGGGGGGCAACAAGGTGGCCATGAGCCAGCAGGGTGCCCTGATGGCCAAGAAGGCCAATGGCATCCTGGGGCACATCAAGAGGAGCGTGGCCAGCAGGGCGAGGGAGGTTCTCCTCCCCCTCTACTCTGCCCTGGGGAGACCCCACCTGGA
>NW_009259320.1:9213-11149 GCF_000687185.1 Egretta garzetta
CAGTGGTGCCCAGCGCCAGGACAAGGGGCCATGGGCACAAACTGAAGCAGAAGAGGTTCCAGTTGAATATGAGGAAGAACTTCTTGACTTGGAGGGTGCCCGAGCCCTGGCCCAGGCTGCCCAGGGGGGCTGTGGAGTCTCCTTCTCTGGAGATCTTCAACCCCCGCCTGGACGCTGTCCTGTGCCCCCTGCTCTGGGTGAGCCTGCTTGAGCAGCGGGGTGGGATTAGGTGATCTCCTGAGGTCCCATCCAACCCCTGCCATGCTGGGATTCATTCAAGCTGGCCACGATTATTATTTATTCAACAGAATTATTATCAGCCCCATTAACGTATTTATTCAAGAGCGGGGCGGAGACGACGCTTCCGAACGGGAAATCCACGTCTCCCAATGCTCCTTTCCCCTCTATGGGAGGTTAAACCTGATCGAAGGCTTTGAGGAACTGATGGATTTGACCTCAACCGCTGTCGCTCGCTGACATCAAAGGCGGAGCCTTCTGGATGTTGCGGCTTAGGTGAAAAAAAAAGGGAATGACCGGAAAAATGTGAGAACCCAATGGGATTTCGCCAAGGGGAAGCTGACGCAATTTGGTGAACTTTTAGGATGAAGAGTTTAGCTCGGTAGACGAGGGGAGAGCGATGGACAGCATCTTCTGGGCTTCAGTAGGACCTTTGGCACCATCAGATTCTCTTGGAGAAGCTGTTGACGAGCAGAGGGTGAGGTGGGTTGAAGACCAAGCCCAAGGGGTGGTGATCAAAGTTGAGTTGGAGGCCAGTGCCCAGTTGAAGGCCAGTTGGAGCCCAGTGCCCAGTTGGAGGCCAGGTGTCAATCCTAGGTCTAGTCCTAACATCTTCATTGAGGATCTGGATGATGGGGCAAGATGTTCCCTCAGCAGATGACACTCAAGCGGGAGAAGCGGCTGATAATGCAGAAGGTCGCGTCGCCGTTCCAGAGGGACCTTGACAGGCTGGAGAAATGGGTTTGATGGGAACCTCATAAAGTTCAACAAGAAGAAGTGCAAATTCCCAGTCTCTTCCACAGGTGCCAGACTGTGCTGGGGCTCACCCAGCTGGAAAGGAACTCGGCAGAGGAGGACCTGGGGGTCTTGGTGGACACCAAGTTGACCATGAGCCAGCAAAAGAAGGCCAACGGTGTCCTGGGCTGCGTTAAGACAAAGCATTGCCAGCAGGTGGAAGGAGGTGACCCTTCTCCTCTGCTCAGTGTTGGTGAGGACACATCTGGAGTGCTGGGTCCAGCGCTGGGCTCCCCAGTACAAGAAAGACACAGACATACCGGAGAGACACCTTCTGGTGGCCTTTCAATATATAAAGGGGCCTGAAGAGACAGGACAAGGGGTGACGGTTTTAAACCCACAGGAGGGAGGTTTCGATTGGATGCAAGGAGGAGATGTTGTACCATGAGGGTGGTGAGACACTGAGGCAGGTTGGCCAAAGAAGTTGCAGATGTCCCATCACAGAAAGCATTCAAGGTCAGGTTGGATGGGGCTTGGAGCAACCTCATCCAGTTAAGGATGTCCCTGCCCACGGCAGGGCGTTGGACTGGGTGGCCTTTGAAGGTCTCTTCCAACCCAAACCCTTCCATGACTCTAGGGACAGGGCTTTGGAGCAACCTCATCCAGTTGGAGGTGTCCCTGCCCATGGCAGGGGGGTTGGACTGGGTGATCTTTGAAGGTTCCTTCAACCCAAACCCTTCTGTGATTCTACGGATGAGCAATCTGATCCAGTGGAAGATGTCCCTACCCACAATTCTTTGAAGGTCCCTTCCAACCTAACTCATTCCATGATCAGGATTTTGCTACTAAACTTCAAGAAACGAGCAAATCAACCCCGCAATGTTGTCACCAAAGGTGGAAACTCAAATGTTCCTCCAGCCCGGGCAAGGTGGTACCTGCCACCGCACACCCTTCCCAGCGGCGA
>NW_009259320.1:11221-18207 GCF_000687185.1 Egretta garzetta
CTATTGGCGGCCCCATCCGCTGCCCGGCCACATCCCTCGGCTTCCCCTTGGGAAAGGGCGTGGGAGCGAGACCCCAAACTGCCAACTGGAAGCCCAAAAAACCCCCAATGATAAACCCAACCCCCACCAGCTGGAAAGCCGGTCCCGTCGGCGAAGCCTCTCAGAGTGTCCACACCACGGGGTCGAGCAGATCCGTCACTGTGAGGGAAAGTTTTTGCCTACATGGGTATTTCGGGGAGCCTCAAAACATCATTTTTTTTGTTTGAGGAGCCTCAAAAAGCCTCATCCGCCTTTTTTGGATAAGTGCAACCGGCTCTCCCCGTCCCCCAAGCAGTCCCCCGTGAGCGGGAGCATCCGAAGGGAGCTTTCCCACAGCGACGCTTTGGCAGTTGGACGTTAGAAGGGAAATGGAGGAAGCTCGTGGTTATGACAGCATGGGGACCAGGATCGTTCCCAGCAGCCGAAGGCATCGCTCCGGCCCCGTCCTCCCCGCCAAGGAGGATTTGGGTTTGCTCCTTCCTGCGTGGGGACCAGGATCGTTCCCAGCAGCCGAAGGCATCGCTCCGGCCCCGTCCTCCCCGCCGAAGAGGATTTGGGTTTCTCCTTCCTCTCAGCGGCCAAGGGCGTCGCTCCGGCCCCGTCCTCCCCGCCGAAGAGGATTTGGGTTTCTCCTTCCTCTCAGCGGCCAAGGGCGTCGCTCCGGCCCCGTCCTCCCCGCCGAGGAGGATTTGGGTTTGCTCCTTCCTGCATGGGGACCGGGATCGTTCCCAGCGGCCGAGGGCGTCGCTCCGGCCCTGTCCTCCCCGCCGAAGAGGATTTGGGTTTCTCCTTCCTCTTGGCGGCCAAGGGCGTCGCTCCGGCCCCGTCCTCCCCGCCGAGGAGGATTTGGGTTTGCTCCTTCCTGCCTGGCAGATCCGTGCTAGCGGCTCTGCCTTTGTTTCCAGTGGCAATTAAAAACGCCTCTTAATTACCCTGATTGGTTTTGCAGTGGCAGGCGGCTCCGAGCAGGACGTCCGGCGGTGGCCGCTGCTCCCTCTACCGGGTCGGGGGCAGCACAGCCCCCGCTTCCCTTCCTCCTCCTCCTCCTCTTCCTCCTCCTGCTGCCTCCTCTCTTCCGCACGCAGATATACGCACCCAGCACCACAATCCATACATGCACAGACCCTATAGATGTGTAAGGACTGGGGGCGCGCATGCATCTACAGCACGTGCACACGTACACGGAGAGCGAGCGTGTATATGTGCATGCGCTTACATAACATGCGGATGATACACGTGCGTACGCGGGCACATAATGCACACGCGTGTATACAACACGTGTGCTTATATATCACGTGGGCGCATGCGGGCACGTGTAACGCACCTACATTTAATATGCGCATACATTTATGTCTGTGCGTGTACATTTATGGCCCTGGGCGCAACGTGCGAGTGCCCGTCTATCCGCCGCACGTACGATATAGCTGTACGTATATAACGTTTGCATCCGTGTACGTATATAATGTGCGTATTGGACAGTTCCGGGTGTACGGTTTCGTCCTGCTGTGGTGTTTTTCTTCCCACGGACCACACCAGCACGACTTGGCCTCCTCCATCTGCAGCCATGCGCTTGGAGCCAAGATGTCCGCCACCGCGCCCAACACCACCGCGTCATGCTCAGGGCTGGCCTTTGGCGCTGAACCATTGGCCTGCGGCACCCCAACCATCGGGTCTTTGGCGCCCCAACCACTGGGCCCTCAGCACCCCAACCACTGGGCCTTCAGCGCCCAAACCGTTGGCCTTTGGTGCCCCAACCACTGGGCCCTCGGCACCCCAACCACTGGGCCCTCAGCGCCCAAACCATTGGCCTTCGGCACCCCAACCATTGGCCTTCGGCACCCCAACTGTCGGGTCTTCGGCACCCCAACTGTCGGGTCTTCGGCACCCCCAACCACTGGGCCCTCGGTGTCCAAACCGTTGGCCTTCGGCACCCCAACTGTTGGGTCTTTGGCGCCCCAACCACTGGGCCCTCAGTGCCCCAACCACTGGGCCTTCGGCGCCCAAACCGTTGGCCTTTGGCGCCCAAACTGCTGGCCCCTTGGTGCCCCAACCACTGGGCCTTTAGTGCCCCAACCGCTGGCCCCTCGGTGCCCCAACCACTGGGCCTTCAGCGCCCAAACCGTTGGCCTTCGGCACCCCAACTGTCGGGTCTTCGGCGCCCCAATCACTGGGCCCTCAGCATCCCAACCACTGGGCCTTCAGTGCCCAAACCGTTGGCCTTCGGTGCCCCAACTGCTGGCCCCCCGGTGCCCCAACCATTGGCCAAGAAGTCCAAAAACCACTCGAGCACCTCAAACAAGTGGGCTCATCCAAAACCAGTTTCACCCTCTAAAGAGCAGAGCCAGCATTGTGCCAAAAAGCAGCAGCGAATCCGGGTTGATTTATTGCCTGTTTTGTAAAACCGCGGCAGCACAATGCATCTAAAGACGAGCCATCCAAGAGAGGCAACAACTTAGATGTGTCCTCAACGTATCACCATCTTCTCTGGCTGGACATGTGACTTTTAAACGAGATTCTCTAAACGTTTCTGGGCTGATAACAGCAACTTTACCCCATTCATCATAGAATCACAGAATTGTTTGGGTTGGAAAAGCCCTTTAAGATCACCCAGCCCAACCGTTCCCCTAACCCTGCCATCCCACCACCAAACCCTGGCCCTCAGCACCGCCTCTGCCTGGCTGTTAAATCCCCCCAGGGGTGGGGACTCGACCCCTTCCCTGGGCAGCCCCTTCCAGCGCCTGACAGCCCCTTCACCTCTTGTCCTGTCACTGAGCACCACTGAGGAGAGCCTGGCTCCATTGTCTCCACCCTGTCATCAGGTATTTGTACACGTTGATGAGGTTCCCCCCAAGCCTTTTCTTCTCCAGGCTGAACAGCCCCAGCTTGCTCAGCCTCTGGGCTCCAGTAAGTCCATGTCTTTCTTGCCCTGGGAGGAGCCCAGCACTGGATCCAGCACTCCAGATGTGGCCTCACCAGTACTAAGCAGAGGTAGGATCAGTCCCCTCAACCGGCTGGCAAGGTTTTGCCTGGTGCAGCCCAGGACGCCGCTGCCCTTTTCCGTGAGCGCACATTGCTGGCTCACGGTCAGCTTGGTGTCCGGCATGGCGTTCATCCTTCTTTGCAAAACTGGCACCAGCACAAGCCTGGAAATCCTGCCCTCACACTTGCAAGTCAGACACAGCTCTTTGGAGTCCCGTCATCCAGCCCCAGTGCAGGACCCGACCCTTGGCCATGTTGAACCTCACACAGTTGCCCTCAACCCATGGCTCCAGCCTGGCCAGGTCCCTCTGCAGAGCCTCCCTATGCTCCAGCAGATCCATGCTCCCGCCCAGCTTGCTGTCATCTGCAAACTGGCCAAGGGTGCCCCTGATCCCCTTGCCCAGGACATTGATAAAGACATTAAACAAGACCAGCCCTAAAAGTGAGCCCTGGGGGACGCTACTCGTGCCTGGCTGCCAACGGGATTGAACTCCGTTGACCACAACTCTCTGGGCTTGGCCATCCAGCTGATTTTCACCCAGTGAAAAGGGCGCCCGTCCAAGTCATGAGCCACCAGCTTCTCCAGGAGAACGCTGTGGGAGACAGTGCCAAAGGCTTTGCTGAAGTCCGGGCAGAGAACATCCACAGCCTGTCCCTCATCCACCAGGTGGGTCATCTGGTCGTAGAAGGAGATCAGGTTGGGCAGGCAGGACCTGCCTTTCATGAACCCGTGCTGGCTGGACCTGAACCCATAAAGTTGTCTGAGCTGAACGCTCATGGTGGAAACAACAGAGGGGATTTTGGTATAGGACTGCAAGGTCACGCGGTTCGCACCAGCAGCGAGTTAACAGACGATAAAAAAAGAGAAAATAAAAAGAGATTCTGCGCTCACCCTTCTCCTCAATCAATCAGTAAACGCGTGAAAAACGTGCCAGGAACGCGACGGGAGGGGCTCCTGCCCTCATTCAGCCTTTACACCCGGCAGTGCAGCCCAAGCTCCACCCCACGAATGCCACGACCAACGGGCAGAAAGCACCAGCCTACCTTCGTCGTCCTTCTCAGGCTGCGCAGGATGTTCCTCCTCCTCGGATCTTCCCCATCGGCCGTTTCGTAGGGGATAACGGCGTTATCGCCTTTATACCCTTGGGAAGTTTGGTCTTCCTCCTTTTTTCGGATGGGGCCCAGTTCATCGTCACTCCCAACGCTGAAGCTGGTTCGGTAGCTAGCAAACCTGCCCAACCTCGTGCAGCGCGTCCGATACAGCACGGGCTTGCTAACGACCGACACCTTGCGGCCCCGTTCCAGGGAGCTGGTGTCCATCTCGCTGTCCGAGCCGTTGCCGCTTCCGTTGGATTGGGTTTTGTTAATGTTTCGGATGGTGATGATTTTGCCCTGGGTGCTGTCGTGAGGCACGGAGTAAATGTTCTCCTCTTCGTTTCGGGGTTTGACCACGGCGTCCATCGGCTCGGCGTAGTCGGAAGGATCGAAGCAGTCGGTGGGCAACCAGCTACTGGAAGACACGGACTTCCTCTGCCCGTCCCGATGCCCCTGCTCCAAATACGACAGGTCCCCCTTCGTAATGTCAAAATGCATGGGGGGCTTTGGTTTGACGGGAGGAGGTACTTTGTTGTTCAGTTTGCTTTCAAAAGTGTTCATGACAGAAATGAAAGACAAACCGTCGTTCCCCTCCAGCTCCATGGAAAGCTTCGAGTGGTCTTTGGGCAGGGCGGGCATGGATGTATCCTCCCTGAAAGGGCTGTAGGTAGGGGGTTCGACGTCCTCCTCCGAATCCTGCAGGTTGGAGTTGCAGAGAGGGGAACCCGCTCGAGGTGAGTTGAACACCTCCTCCGTCGTGCTGCAGGCTTCGGCCACGTTGTCGTACATGTGGGTGGCTTCGATGATGTTTTTTTTCTCCACCACATCTTTAAAAAACGAGTGGAAAATCTCCAGCTTATGCTGCGGCTGGCTACAAGGTATGGTGGTGAATTTGCCGTCGATCTCCTGGGCGATCTCCTCGCCCTCGGTGAGCTGCTCTCTGCTCAAATCGTTGTCCAGGATGTCTATGGAGCCGTCCGTGAGTGCCACGACCTGTATGGGGATGATATCCTGCACCTCGCAGAGAAAGGCACGTAGCATGGCCAGAGAGGCCTTGCGTTTCGCCGAGTAAAAGACAATGTACCCGTGGACGAGGCGGCTTTTCCTAATGCTAAAGGAGGAATGGTAGGAAAGGAGGGAGAGCTCCACGCGCCTCTTGTGCGGCCCGATGGATAGCTCGAGGAGGACGGAGCTGCTGCTGCCGCACTGCGAAGGTCTGTAGGTCTGGGACTGCAGGATGGGTAAAAGGATGTCGTCCGCGTTGAACGGATCTCCGCACATCAAGCACATGACAATCCGAAGGTCGATGTCCGCCAGGTCTTTGATGCTGGAGGTCGAGCTGACGAGGTTTAAGTTGCGTTTCGAGTCCAGCAGCCCTTTTAAAACCTGGCTGATCTGCTTCTCGTTGATGTTACGGCCATACCCAATGCCAGCAGACGCGGGGTCCAGGAAGACGCACTGCAGCTTGCTGGCGATCTGCTGGCCTTGCTGTATCAAGCTATGGAGCGTCTCGCCACTGGTGTCCCCCCTCTTGTTGACGAGGATGAGGGTGAGAGGAAGGTGAACCAAATGATTATCCCTCCTGCCGATGGTCGACTCTCTGCTCTTTTCGATGCTTTCCACTACGTAGGACAGCGACTCCTTCGAGTTGTAAAGGCAGAGACAACCGTGAGGCTGAAAGGTGGGTGTCTGGAAAGAATTAACGGGGAGCCGGACGTTGCCCTCGATTGGCCTCAGGGACAGCTCATACATCTTACCTTCAATCACGTACTTGTCGTCGTTGGTGCAGAGCGCTCGGATCTCGTTGGCCAGCTCGCGCGCCAAACCGTCCTTGCCAAGGATCACCAGGTTGAGCCTGTCGATGTTGGAGTCCGAAAGCAAGTTCTTCTGGTTGCGTTCAGAGGGCCTGATGAAACGGGAGCTGATCAGGTGCTCGATTTTAGAGTCAACACAAACGGGGCAGTTGGGACACGTTTCCTTTGTCGGGTGGTAGACAAAGTGGATGTGCTTCAAGATAAGGGCGTCCCGCTCAGCCTGCAGCTTCTGCAGCGCTTTGAACCTTTGTTCTTCACCCAAGACGTCCTGAATGACGCCCATTTTCTCCTTGCTGGGTTTAGCGTCGAGCTCCAGTTCATAAAACAGCTCCGAGTACTCCAAGAGGAGCTCCTGAAACTCCTCCTTGGCTTTTTCTATGATCTGTTTTTGGTGCTTGCTGTAGATATCCATATAAATAGATTCCTCCAGCCACATGTAAAAGTCCTCGTTCATAATGAAGCTGCGTGCTTCCTCCCAGGGCTTCCCGGGCGTGATGAAAGGAGAAGTCTCCAGGTTTTCTTTGAAAGCTCTTCTCATTTCTGCCCTTTTCCTCTCGTTCCTCAGCTTTTCTAAATGAGCTTCGTAGAGCTGCTCGGCGGGCTGGGTCTCCATCAGGTCGAAGGGAATGCGTTCATTCTCCATGTTGTCGATGTGGCTCGTGGCATCCCAGGGCGTCTCCTCCAGGACAACAAACCATTTCAGAAAGTCCGGCTTCGTCTCCAAGAGCTTCTCCACTTTCACGCAGCTCAAGTGATCTATTTCATCCAGGTCTGGGATGAGGGCTTCAAACGCTTGAGGAAGCATGGCGAGATACATCTTCCGCCGGCGTTCTATGTGCTCCTGCTTGAGGCGGTGGACGTGTTGCAGAAAGAGCTTTTTGGCTTTCTGCGTTCCTTCCAGGTAGACGTAATCCTGATACTCCGGGGAGGATTGCATCTTGCGGCTCACGTTCGACCACGTCTCGTTGTGGTTTTTGACGATGCGGCTGACCAGCCACTCGTACTTGTCTTTAGCAGCAGCAATCTGTTTACTTTGCTTTTTCAAAGCTTCCAAGTGGG
>NW_009259320.1:18287-24623 GCF_000687185.1 Egretta garzetta
CGCCCCCTTCTGGGTGGGTTTTTTGACGATGCGGCTCCCCAGCCACTCGTACTTGTCTTTAGCAGCAGCAATCTGTTGACTTTGCTGTTTCAAAGCTTCGAAGTAGGGGATGATTTTAGTCTTTCCCCGGCTTTTATCGATCAGCTGCACCAAGGTGCTGAAAGCCAAGTCAACGTTCACATTGGATCTCGCTGACGTCTCCACGACCTGGAGGTTCTTTTTGCTTAAGGCAAAAGTATGTGCATCCCTAATGTACCGCTCCACGCCTTCGTCGCACTTTGTCAGGACCACCACGATGGGCTTTTTCGTTTTCGCCAGTTGATTGTAAAGATTCGAAACGAATTTCAGCTGATCATCAAAGTTCCTGTTCATCCCCCTGCTAACGTCGATGCAGAGCAGAAAGCCATCCACCAGCAGCTTCCCATCTGGCATCTGTTTTTGTTCAAAGTCCTGTTCCAACCCAAGCTGATCAGTGCAAAAGTACATGAGCTTTTCAGCCGACGCCAGTTTGGTCGCAGCAGCCCTCTTGATATAGGGCTGCAAGGCCGTGCTGCGGTGAGGCTGAAAGGTCTGGTCGTCGATAAACTCCGTCTGCTCCACGACATGCATTTTACATTCGACGCAGTCCTCCAGGGAACGCGCGACTTCCCCCCAGTAGAGGAAATGGTCATTATTGACCACCCTTCCCCCAAAGTCACTGGTGCTGAGAACCGAAGTGTGGTCCAAATGAAACTCATCCGCGCTGGGCCGTACAAACCGGTTGCAAAGGCAGGATTTCCCAATGCCGCACTGCCCCTTCTCCTTCTCTGTCCCGGACAATCCCACCACGCTAATGTTATAGGTGGGAATGCGAACATCTTGCTTTCTTGCCATCATCATCGTCCACACATCCTGTCCCAATCAACTGCTTCCAAGAGGATTAGTGTTTCTGGCAGCCGGTGAGACGTGGGAGCTCGGTGGAAGGCAGGGTGATGGTTCTCAAGCCAAGCAGGGTGCCGGGGCGATGAAGTTCGTCGTTCCCATCCTGTCCGTACCAGCAGCGCTTCAGTTCTTGCTGGTCCCCGTGGTTGGACGGCCGACGTTTCTCCCTAAGAGGAAAAATAAACCCCATAAATATAAATAAAATCAGCATTTCAGCTCAGAAACCCCAAACAGACCCTAATTCCGCCCGGGTGATTTTATACGCCTCGCATCTGAACGCTAGCACCAACGAGATTACCGGCAGCGGCGAAGACGCGCCAGGAGGGGATCTGCTGGAGATCCAGGGGAGGGGACAAGGGGGTCCACAGCGGAGATCAATGGGAGGGGATGAGGGGGTCCACCGGTGGAGGGGATCCGCTGAAGATCCACACGCGGGGATGAGGGGGTCCACGGTGGAGATCCACAGGAAGGACGAGGGGATCTGTGGCAGAGGGGATCTGCTGGAGATCCATGGGAGGGGACAAGGGGGTCCACGGCAGAGGGGATCTGCTGGAGATGGGGTCCACGGCGGAGATCCATGGGAGGGACGAGGGGGGTCCACGGCAGAGGGGATCTGCTGGAGATCCATGGGAGGGGACAAGGAGGTCCACAGTGGAGATCCACGGGAGGGACAAGGGGGTCCACAGCAGAGATCCATGGGAGGGATGAGGGGATCCATGGTGGAGGGGGATGAGGGGGGTCCACAGTGGAGGGGGACGAGGGGATCCATGGGAGGGGGACAAGGAGGTCCACAGTGGAGATCCACAGGAGGGACGAGGGGGTCCACAGCAGAGATCCATGGGAGGGACGAGGGGATCCGTGGTGGAGGGGGATGAGGGGGGTCCACAGTGGAGAGGACGAGGGGATCTGTGGCAGAGGGGATCTGCTGGAGATCCATGGGAGGGGACGAGGGGATCCACAGTGGAGATCCACAGGAGGGATGAGGGAATCCGTGGCAGAGGGGGCAAGGGGATCAGTGGTGGAGGGGATTTGCTTTGAGGGCATTTCCGATGCAGCACCGAAAAGAAAGCGGAGTAAAAGAAACCGTCCCCGTCTTTGCTTTGCCTTTTGACTGAAGATCAAGCCTAGTGCCAGCTTAACACTCAATACGGTTTCTACTGGGAGGATTACCTCTTCGCTCCCCACAGACAGATGGGGTCTAATAGGATCAGAATAGTTTAAAAATAAAAAAAGAAAGGTGTAGAGATCCAACCACCGCCTTGAAGAGGCGCCCAACATGCCCAAAGCATCAGCCGATGCGAGGAAATCCCCCCGGAGGGAAGCAGCGCTCGAGGGAGGGACGATCCTAATTACGGCTCTCAAAATTATGAGGGTGATGAGACACAGGTTGCTCAGGGAAGTTGCAGATGGAAGTTGTGGGAAGGGTTCAAGGTCAGGCTGGACCTTGGGGCAACCCGGTCTAGCGGAAGGTGGGAGTTGAACTGGATGAGTTTTGAAGGCCCCATCAGCCCCAAACCTGCGATTCTATCAACAGCGGCAGCGGAAATCCTTTGCTTTTACAGCCTGACGGCAGAAGAGCTTTCACCTTACGGCAAAAATCAAAATTCACTCGCGTGCAGATGACACCGCGGGTCGTCGGAACAACCTGAGGAGCGCAGCCTTCCACAAGATCTCTTCCACTTTGATGTCTGGATGGTGCAGTTCTACCAGTCGGACCGATTCACACGACAGACGAAGGCGGCCGTGAACCTGCCACGCTGCCGGGCGCTTGGCTTTCAAAACCCTACCCTCACGTTCGTTTGATCTCAAAACCCAAACCCAACCCCCAGCCCCCACATTTCACCCCTCCACGAGGTCACCCTGCGTCAGCTGAGTCAACCAGGTTAGGTGATCCCAAGGCCACGAAGAAGAATCGGGTGTTTGGGCATCAACGCAAGGAGTTGGGGGTAATTTTAGGAGTTGGGTCTGCAAATTCTCAGCTCTTCCGGGCTATTTCCTGCAGGAACATCACTTGTCGGCAGCGCGTGTTGCTCCTGGAGGCGAGGCTCTCGCAAGTAAAAGGGCGTTAACAGCCGTGGCACCGGTGCAATTTCAACAATGCTGCCGAGCCGCTGTCAAACCTTTTAACGACTTCAACTAATTACTCATCGCTCAATTTGAAGGAACGCAGTTACTCCCCAGGAGGTTGGGCCAGGGCTCGGGGCTGCTTGCACGGCAGGAACCTGATGAAGTTCAACAAGGGCCAAGTGTCGAGTGCTGCCCCTGGGGAGGTTGAACCCCAAGCACCAGTACAGACTGGGGGCTGACCTGCTGGGAAGCAGCTCTGCCCAGAGGGACCTGGGGGTCTTGGTGGGCAACAAGGTGGCCATGAGCCAGCAGGGTGCCCTGATGGCCAAGAAGGCCAAGGGCATCCTGGGGCGCATCAAGAGGAGCGTGGCCAGCAGGGCGAGGGAGGTTCTCCTCCCCCTCTACTCTGCCCTGGGGAGACCCCACCTGGAGCTCTGTGTCCAGTTCTGGGCTCCCCAGTTCCAGAAGGATGAGGAGCTACTGGGGAGAGTCCAGAGGAGGGCAACAAGGATGATGGGGGGAATGGAGCATCTCCCCTAGGAGGAAAGGCTAAGGGAGCTGGGCTTGTTCAGCCTGCAGAAGAGAAGGCTGAGAGGGGATCTCATCAGGCTGCCCAGGGGGGCTGTGGAGTCTCCTTCTCTGGAGATCTTCAACCCCCGCCTGGATGGTGTCCTGTGCCCCCTGCTCTGGGTGAGCCTGCTTGGGCAGGGGGGTGGGACTGGGTGATCCCCCAAGGTCCTTTCCAACCCCTGCCATTCCATGATTCTGTGGTTCTGTGATTCTGCCAACTTGGCCAGGAACGCCGCTTTTCCTCCAGCATTTTTCCTCAATCCTTGCTGTTTCTCCCCATTTTGGAGGACGAGCCTGGGTGGGTGCCGAGCACCCGGAGCCCAGTGAGACCCCAGCGTGCCCCCAGCACTATTTTAACTGGTTGCTCTTGAGCTTTGGCTGAACTGGCTCCCCCTTCTCCTCTCTGACACTCCCGTGCTCCGGTTGGAGAGCCCGGCCGCCACGGCAGCTGGAAACACAGCACCAAGACGGAGAAATTCCCTCCCAGTTGGAAATTTTCTCACCACAGCCCAGAAGCAGCAGCAAAGTCCCCAAAACGGGGTCGTTTGGATCTTTGCAAAGATTGATTTAAGCTTTCAACCATCTGGGTCCTAAACGCTTTAATCTCGTGCAACAGATGGGTTATCCCTGGGTGTGCGACACGGCGAAGCGTCGCCGCGGCCGTGCCCAACCCTCCCACGGACCTAAGACCACTTTCCCAATTTTCTACAGCAAATAAACCCACCGCCCCCTGCACCAGAGCTGGGGGAGCCACTGATTTCCAAGACCAAATCCACAACGAGCAAAGGCAGCAACGTACCAAGCGTCCGCCAAGGGCGAGGAAGGGCCCGGTGTGGAGGATCCTGCACCGTTTCCCACGTTAATCCTCGGCACAAAGCGGGCGATTTATTAACAAACTGCAGGACGCGGCCGGGTGATGGCATCATCCGACAAATTTCTGAGGAATTTGCTGAAATTTGGGTTTTCCAGTCGCTTCCGCCTGGCGGAGAAGCCGCCGCCTTCTCTTCCGTCGACAAAACTCAAGGTACGCACGGTTGCAAATGCGTTTCGGCCAACGGGTTTTTGGGAGGAAAGGAGAATTCCAGGGGAGGCAGCGCCGGCGCCTTCATCCTGCTGATGTTCGCTTGTGCGGGAGTCTCCTACACCAGCAAAAAGCAACGGATTGGGGCATCCAAGCGTATTGGGGTGGGGTTTCCACGGCAAAATTAGAGAAATTCGATGTGGATATTTAAAAAAAAAAAATCACCGCACGTCCTCTGCGGCTCCCGAGGGTCATTTCCCCCACTTCCTCCTGTGGATCAGCTTTGTCTCGTTAAAATTAGGTTTTAATTACCTTAAAAAAAGAGAGATGCAAGGCTTTGGAAGCGCAAGGACGCGTGGTTGGAACCTGGTCGCCCTTCCACCATGGTTTTCCCTCTCTTCCGCCGGGGGTCTCCCATTCCATGGTTCTCCCGCTCCTCCCCGCCGTGGCTTTCTGCAGCCGGAAGGATCAGCCCGGCGTCGGGATAAGTAAACCCACCCCCAGTTTCAGGATCCAAGAGGCGCAGAACGTTTCACACCCACCCTTGCTTCTTGAGCGCGCTCACGCCGGCGCATCCTCGGCTCCTCGTTTAGCTCAGCCTAACGACGTGATGTCCTTTCTCCTCTACTCGGGGCGTGGGAAGGGGAAAACCGGTGTCAAACGGCGCTTGCTTTCGTTTTCTCCCCTAAATCCCTGAGTCAGGAGTTACTCATTTACACCAGAAAGTCCAGCCAAGAGGACCAGGAAGAAGAAGGGACCCTGCGCTGTGAATTCCCAGCAAAGCAGGGGGGAATTCAGCTCTTGTTTCCTCTTAAGAAGCTGGCAGCAGACCCAAAGGAAATCAAAAAAAATTACAAATCAAAGGTATTTTCCACCTCCAGACACCTGAAACCTGGGCATGACCGCAGCCACCAGCCACGACAGCGCACGCAATCCCGGCTGCAGCTGAGCCTGGGCAGCTGCCGGCACTAAAATCCACGCCAGTCCCCAACGCCGGCCGCGCGCGTGCGTGCGTGTCGCAAGAGCCCCAGAATTAATAGGACGTTCAATTAAGCAGCTTCTCAAACGCTATTAAAACCGGAGACAAAGCTTTCTTCATGCTCTTTGCGGCCCTCACCGGGGTCACGAAGGCCCCGGCGGGCGCTGCGGGAGGAGAAACTCCAGTTTGTGACTTGAACACTTCCCCCCCCGCCCCGGCCAAGGGCAGGGGACCCGGTGGTGGCCCGGCCAGCGGCGGTAAATTTTTGGCACGGCTTTTTGTTTAATTAAGGGGAACGACCTCCGTGTTGCAGCTCTCTCCCCAGGTCAACGGGATCTTCCTCCTCCTCAACCTGCTGCCGCAGATGCCCGGGGCACCGAGTATGAAGCCAGGGGCTAAAATAACGGCAGAACCAGCGTTTCCGCTGGGAAATCGGAGGAAATTAAAGCCAAGGTTCAGAGGGTTTAGGGAGATGCGGCTCCGTCCTTCGCCTACACCTTGCCTGCGAAGCTGATGGGACAAGCGTCTCCGTCCCACGCGGTCCCACGCTCCGAACCCTTCCAAAACTTTGCATTTTTAAGAAAACCGAGCATTTAATTGAAGAATTTTCCATTAAATAAGGCAAGGCACTAAATTAGAAGCCGAGGTAGAGGCACGGCAGCCCTGCAAGCGCCTCGAGGGGACGCAGGGCACCTCCAGCGCTTCTTTTGCTGGGCGCATTATCACCAAAAAGAAACCCAACAGCCGGAGCTGCCCGATTGCGGGGTCCCCTGGAGAC
>NW_009259320.1:25389-27313 GCF_000687185.1 Egretta garzetta
GGGCAGAACCATGCACTTGGCCTTGTTGAACCTCATGAGGTTCACACAGGCCCACCTCTCCAGCCTGTCCAGGTCTCTCTGGATGCCATCCCGTCCTTCTGGTGCGTCAACCGCACCACTCAGCTTGGGGTCATCCCCAAACTTGCTGAGGGTGCGCTCGATCTCGCTGTCTAAGTCATTGATGAAAACATTAAACAGCACCGGTAGAAATGACAGCAATACCTGGCTCAGGAGCCAAGGGGCCTGGGCGCGCTCCATCCCCAGTGGAATCATTAAATCTCTCAGACTAAAAGGAAAGAGGGGAAATAAAGACGCGGTGTAAACGGTGTCTCACACCGGGTGGGCGAAGGGGTCTTTTTCTGCAACGAGGTGGCAGCCGGGAGCATCTCGCGTCGTAGCGAAGGCGGATCCGAGCCCGGGAGGTTACAACCCCTTTCTAATAAACCGCTATTTATCCATCGTAAGAGAAATATCCGCATGGAAATGACATGGCAGGGGGAAAAATAAAAATAAAGACGGCCCCCGGGTGCCGCCGCGTTTGTCAACTCCTAAAAGGTTTTAAAAACCGCTTCAGTAATTCCTGTGACAAAAGGCAAAGGTCGAGCGCTATCAGGATGGGGAACGGGATACGCGGCGCCGCGTGAATATTAATCGTCTCCCACTGCCGGCTCCCCTCCACCCTTGGCGAAGCGCCGGGCAAAAGCGACCTCTTCCGGGGCTGATTTTGGGGTATTTTGGGTTTGGCAGGCCGGCGGTGGAGGCAGATGTCTCCGTTCAGTGGCTCACCGGGGACACAAAGCGAAGTGGCAAGGCACAAGCGCTCATGGGGGATCCATCCATCGCCCCAGCGAAAGCACGGAGCCTGCACAACGGCGAGTTTTTCTCCTAACGAAGGGGTTTTCACAAATGAGCAGACTCACTGGCGCGGCCGTAACCCCCCTTTCCCACCCAAGGGCAGCTCCTCCAGCGGCGTTCCTGGCAGGAGAAGGCTAAAATCCAGCTTTGAGGCAGTGTAGAAACGTGGCCTTGGGTTGAGTTGTTGGCTCTGCCAACAGCTTACGCGTGCAGGTACGCGTTTATTTATGTATAGAATCGCAGAAGGGTTTGGGTTGGAAGGGACGTTCAAGGACCACTTGGGGTCTTTGCCATGGGCGGGGTCATCTCCCCTAGACCAGGTTGCTCCGAGCCCTGTCCAACCTCATCGCGAACATTTCCCATGATGGGGCATCCGCAACCGCTCTGGGCGACCCAACCCAGCGTCTCAGCACCCGTACGGCAACAAATTTCTTCCTCCCGTCCAACTCAACCCTCCCCGTCCAACCCAACCCTCCCCCTCGGCCAGTTTAAAGCCGTTGCCCCTCGGCCTCCCCCTACGGACGCTAGTAAAAGTCTCTCTCCGTCTTTTTAAACATCGAACGGCCACAGTAGGGTCTCCTTCTCCTGCTTGAACAACCCCAACTCCCTCAGCCTCCCTGGGGCCTTCTCTGGACCCGGTCGAGCAGCTCCGTGTCTGTCTTGTGCTGGGGACGCCAGAGCCGGACACTGGGCACGGGGGTGGATCTCAGCAGAGCAGAGCAGAATGGGAAAAATCCCCCTCCCTCGACCTGCAGCCCAGGAGATGCTTGGCTTTCGGGGCTGCGAGCGCCCGTTGCCGGCTCACAGCCCGGTTGTCATCCACCAGCGTCCCCAAATCCTCCATCTGTCCCCCAGCCTGTGCCGGGACAGGGGATTGCTCCATCCCCCGCCCCAGCTCCTTGAGCTTGGCCTTGGCGGAACCTCACGAGGTTCACGTTGGCCAACGTCTCCAGGTCCCTCGTCCCTCGAGGGTACCAATAGCACCGCTCAGCTTGGTGTCATCTCCAATCTCGCTGCCTAGGTCATTGATGAAGGTACTGGTACTGGTCCCAGTACGGAGCCCTGAGGG
>NW_009259320.1:28040-28927 GCF_000687185.1 Egretta garzetta
GAAGCTCAGCGTGTGCCCACCCCCTTGATTTTCCCGGTTTCACCGGAGTTCGGAGGCGGGGAGGGATGGATCTCCTCCACTACCGGGCGTCTTTCCGCAGGGTTTTACAGCCCGGCTCCCGAGGGGAGCAGCTCCTCTCCCCACCAGCACCGAGCAAAGCCACCGGGGTTTGGAGAACGGCAAAAAATGATCCGGGTTAAACCCCCCCACGCAAAACCATGGGACTCTACGAGATGCTCACGGTCGGGTCACGCTGCTCCGGAGAGGCCAAACTTCCAAATTGATATCCCCAAAATCACCCTGGAGCCAGGGAAAGCCCAACCTCCCCCCAAAAAAATTGCAATTTGCTGATGGCTGGAGCCGGGTGATGACGTGAGGATGGAGGGAAAACCTCCACGGTGAGCAGCCGCGGATGGGGAGACACCAGGAGGGAAGCGAGGCTGGCTGGGCAAGATGGAAAAAAAAATAATAGAGACCAAAAAAAATAATAATAAAGAGAAAAAAAAGAAGAGCGAAGCGGGCGCGGAGAGAAAGGAAGAGCAGGAACGCAGACACCGACCCCCTCCGGGAAACGCTGCTCACGCCGCGCTCCGGCAAAGGCGCCGTTTCGGATGCGCCGCTCCCCAAATCCCATCCTCTGAGCCGGGAGGAGATGATGCGTGAGCGCCCGAGCAAAAAATGTCCTAATATCGGACGTTTTGCACGGTTTAAAACCACAACAGCGGGGTTTTGGGCGGTTTTTGGCGGGGTTTAAGGAAAAATCAAAGCTTCCCCCAAGGCTCGGAGGTGAGCGGTGCCGCTCCGAAACACCTGGGAACGTGAAGGGAAAAAGGTGGGGGGGGAGGAGAAAATAAAAATATAATTAAAATTTATTTCCCAAGCGCCGT
>NW_009259321.1:0-287 GCF_000687185.1 Egretta garzetta
TGCTCATGGGGTGCCTGTGCCCATGGGGTGCTCATGGAGTGCTCATGGGGCGCCTGTGGGGTGCCCATGCTTGTGGGGCGCCCATGGGGTGCCCAGTGGGGTGCCTATGCCCAGGGAGTGCCTGTGGGGTGCTTGTGAGATGCTCATGGAGTGCCCATGGGGTGCCTGTGCCCATGGGGTGCCCATGCCCATGGGGTGCTCGTGGGGTGCCCATGCCCATGGGGTGCCTGTGGGCTGCCCATGGGGTGCTCATGGGGTGCCTGTGCCCGTGGGGTGCCTATGGGGTG
>NW_009259322.1:0-206 GCF_000687185.1 Egretta garzetta
GATGGACGGACAGAGGGATGGACAGACAGAGGGATGGACGGAGGCAGGGGTGTGCAGGTAGATAAGGTGGGGGGGTGCGTGCAGATAAATGGGCGGTTGGATGCGCGGGTTGATGTGCAGGTAGGTGAGGTGGGGGGACGGACGGACAGACAGACGGACGGTGGATGGATGGACGCATGGCTGCAACCACACGGGTCTATTGGTGC
>NW_009259322.1:1969-2508 GCF_000687185.1 Egretta garzetta
GGCCGCCGGTGTTTGGGGAGGAAGCCAAGAAGAACAGCGACGCTCACGGAAAACGAAGGGGAAATTTTTAATCAGGGCAAATGTAATTACTGCAGCTGGAGCCGGGCCAGGGCAGCGGGTTAATGGCCCGGTGGCGTCGATTCCATCATCCCTTCGGCTCGGCCTCGTCTTCCTCCCGCCCGCTCCCGGACGGGAATTGCTGGTGAATCCCCTCCTCCTTCCCTCCAGCCTTTCCTCCGTCCCTCCCTCTGTCCTTCCATCCCTCCTTCCTTCCCTCCTGCCCTCCGTCCTTCCCTCTAGCCTTCCTTCCTCCCGCCATCCCTCCTCTCCATCCCTCCCTCCCTTCATCCCTCCTCTTCCTCCCTCCCTCCTTCCTTCCCTCCATCCCATCCCATCCCATCCCATCCCATTCCCCATCCCAACCCATTCCCCATCCCAACCCTCCCTCCATGCTTCCTTCCGTCCTTCCCTCCGTCCGTCCTTCCTTCCTTCCTTCCGGCGCCGGGGCACTGGGCCGAACTGGGAAGCACTGGGCCATA
>NW_009259322.1:4259-4966 GCF_000687185.1 Egretta garzetta
GGAATAGCCCTTTTAGAGGGGAAAAAAAAGCCATTTTCGAGGGGGAAAAGCCCCTTTTGAAGGGAAAAAGGCCCTTTTCGAGGGGGAAAACACGCTTTTCAAGGGAGACAAACATTTTTGAGGGGGGAAAAAGCCCTTTTAAAGGGGAAAAACGCCTTTTAGAGGGCAGGGGAAACCCTTTTAGAGGAAAAAAAAGGCATTTCAGAGAGGAAAAAGGCCTTTTTGAGGGGGAAAAAGCCCTTTTAGAGGGGAAAAACATCCTTTTCAGGGGAGAAAAAACATTTTCAAGGGGGAAAAAGCCCTTTTAGAGGGGAAAAAAGCCATTTTAGAGGGGAAAAAAGCCCCTTTTGAAGAGGGAAAAGGCCTTTTAGAGGGGGGGGAAGCCCCTTTTGAAGGGAAAAAGGCCTTTTTGAGGGGGAAAAAGCCCCTTTTGAGGGAAAAAAGCCATTTTCAAGTGGGAAAAAACCCCTTTAGAGGGAAAAAACTCCCAGTTTGGGGCTGGCAAGGTCACAGCTGGCGCCACTTCTCCCACAGGTCTGGATATGGCTGGGTCATTCGGGGCGTGAATCCCACCCGATGCCATCCCCGCGACAGGGGGAACAGGCAGTGTCACCCCAAAAGGTCGCTTCCCCCCCTGGGGGTGGTGATGTTCAGGGGGGGTCAGGCAGGATGAGGCCCCTTCGGCCTGGGGGGGGTGCTGGGGGCGG
>NW_009259322.1:6949-7837 GCF_000687185.1 Egretta garzetta
CCCCAGCCTCGGCCCCTCCAGCCCCAGCCGCACGGCAGGGCCGAGGGGGCTCGGAACCGCCCCGGGGGGCCGCGACCCCCAGCTCCGGCAGCGTTAATTGTAGCCCCCCCCTCCCCGCGCCCCGGGTTTAATATCGCGGAGTAATCGTTATCGCCGCTATTTTTAATTTTTATTTAAAACATTGATTTTTCTATCATTGTGTTCATACCGAAATCTTTCTCCATCTGAATTTTTTAATCTGATTTTTAATCTGAATTTGTAATATCCGCATTTTAAAATATTTTTCTGTTTTTTTTCAGATCCGACTACTTCCAAAGCTGATTTTTCCGGTATCTGAACATTTTATAGCTCAATATTTTCCTACCTGAATTTTTTCCGCTCCCAATATTTTTCCAGCCGGATCTTGTGATACCGGATTTTTTTGGTTCCGTATCTGAATATTTTTTTAGCTCGGAATTTTTAGACCTTGATCTTTGATATCTCAATATTTTTTCTCTCGATCTTTTTATACCTGAATCTTTTTCTAGCTGAATTTTTTTAATACCCAAATATGTTTATAGCTGAATCTTTTATGCCTGAATATTTTATATCTGAATATTTTCCTACTTGAATCTTTTTATAGTCAAATATTTTTATAACCAAATATTTTATACCCAAATATTTTTATACCCAGATATTTTCACACCCGAATATTTTATGCCCAAATATTTTTATACCCAAATATTTTCATACCCAAATATTTTCATACCTCAATATTTTATACCCAAATATTTTATGCCTGACTATTTTTACACCCCCCAAAATTATACACGAATATTTTATACCCAAATATTTTATACCCAAATATTTTTATACCCGAATATTTTTATACCTGAATATTTTTATACC
>NW_009259322.1:8732-9887 GCF_000687185.1 Egretta garzetta
ATGGGGTTTTCTGTTTTCTCACCTCGCTTCCAGCCCTAGGGAGAGCTCAGCCCCAAAACAGCCTCAGAATGGGCGCCTGGCTGTTTAGCCCCTGTAATTAATATTATATATTCTTTTAGCATGAGATTATTGTTATTATTAAGTTACTTTTAGTCTTATTTGTGTTTGTGTTTGTGTTTGTTTCTATTTCTATTTCCATTTCCATTTCTATTTCCATTTCTTTTTCCATTTCCATTTCCATTTCTATTTCTATTTCTATTTCTATTTCTATTTCTATTTCTATTTCTATTTCTATTTCCATTTCCATTTCCATTTCTATTTCTTTAATTCTATTCCTACTCCTATTCCTATCCCTAACCCCATCCCTATCCCTACCCCTATCCCAATTCTGATTCCGGTTCCAATTTCTTTCTTATTAACATTATTACACCTAACCCTAACCCATCCCCTCCTGCAGCCCTCAGCATCAAGCGCCAGCTCCTGGAGTCATGGGATTTCCTGGTTTTTTTTCACCTCATTTCCACCTCTATAAAGAAAACTCTCTTTTTTGCGTTAAAAATTATGCTTTTTTTCTCCCTGGTCCTTGGTGATATAAGGGTTTGAGCCCCTACAGATACATAGGGGACACATCTGCAGGGAGATCCCTATGTGCAGCTGTAGGATTGGGGGGGAGACTATAGATCTGGCTATAAGCACCCAATATTCCAATCCCTCAGCGCCACAGAGCAGCAGAGCAGTATACAGGTCTATATACCAGGCCCTTACCCGTATATACTAGCTATAGAAGTGTATGTATATGTGTATATACATATATATGCACCCCACGGATCCAGCTCTGCGCATCGTTATAGGTGCCCATACATGCCCCATAGACTCTGCCCTACACATCTCATTATAACCCCAGGACCGTATGCCCCTCTGGGGAGGGGACTGGATGTGCACCCATACGCACCCCATAGGTCCCGCTCTGTCTCTATAGGGGCAACAGGGCCCTATAGGTGCCTGTCCAGGGCCGGGTCCCTGCTGTGCCTCCCTCTATAGGTGGCTATAGGCACTGACAGGGGTCGGAGGTGCTGGGGGGGCTCAGCCCCGTCCCGCGGGGGGTCGGTCCTGTCCCGGGGGGGTTTACCCAGCCCCAGGGGCTCAGCCCTGGCC
>NW_009259322.1:10408-11015 GCF_000687185.1 Egretta garzetta
TTTTTCTTCCTATTTCCCTTTTTCTTCCTTTTTTCACTTTTTCTTCACTTTTCTTCCCTTTCCCCCTTTTCTTCCTTTTTTCACTTTTCTTCATGTTTTCCCCCTTTTCTTCCTTCTCCCTCTCCTTTTCCTTACTTTTCCTTCCCCTTTCTTTCCTTTTTCTTTCCCTTTTCCTTCCTCTCTTTCTCTCTCTCTTCCTTCCTTCCTCTCATTTTCTTTTCCTCCTCTCTTTTCTTCCCTCCATTCCCTCCCAGGAATGACAGGTATATTATTAACAGATACAATCAGTCTTCATAAATTATAGCTGTGGGGTTTTTGAGAGTTAACCTATGCATGTGAAATCTGGTCGGCCAAAACCAAAAGTGAAAGCTGTGAGATGCTGTAAACTCCCCAAACAAGGTAAAGTCAGCTTGCCTTTCAGGAGTCACTGGCCAAGAAGCAGAAGGGAAAGGTAGCCAAAATTGGAAATGGATCCTTAAGCCCAAACCCGGTGTGATGTAGAAGAAAAACAGCAAGATAGGATCTCAAGACACAAGAAATTGTCCCTCTTACCACTTGTCTAAGATTCCCTGGAAGGATTCTGTGTGTTAGACACAAGCCTCTAAAC
>NW_009259322.1:11058-13303 GCF_000687185.1 Egretta garzetta
CAGCTTTTCCCTTCAACGCGAGGGTCTGCGGTGGGATGCTTGGCCCAAGCTGGGAAATCTGATTTTTATGGGACATTCAGCAAGTGTCCCAAAAGGGACCCCCTTTTCCCTCACCCCCCTGACACTAAGAAAAGACTCTCAGGCCCAATTTTGGGTTAAATAAATGAGAATTCAGCTAAAAAATAAATAAAAGCTCTGCCATGCTCTGGTATTCGAATCACGTAGCCCCGAGCCCAGCGTTCCTGCTTCCAAGAAATATTAATCTAAATTACTATTAATAAGGGACAGCTACAAGTTAATTGGCATTAAAATAATTCATTTCAATTTGTTAATATTAAATGAGCAGATCGCGCCTTTGCTCCGGACGCGCTCGTGATGCCGGGGCTGGGGGGCGGTGCCAGCCATGGGACCCCCAAAAACGCTCATGGGAATTCCCGATGCCGGAGCAGTGCTGTGCGCAGGATCCTGCTTTTCCCCTTCTATTTTTCCCCTCCTTTTTTCCCCCCTTTTTTTTTTTCCAGTTTCCCAGGGAAACAGCCCCCCCACTCCACCGAGCATCGAGGCCTCTGCTCCCACCCCATGCAATTCACCCCCCCACCCCGGCAGACCCTCACTGTCCGCTCCAGCCCCTAATAAAATATTTACACCCTCGTATCCCGCTATTGATTTTATGGAAAACCGCTCCGCCGCTGGAATTCATTAGGTTTGAGTTACCCCGCTCCTCAGCTGGGTAAAAAGCCCTCTCGTCTCCCATCTGTTTGCATCCCGCGGAGCTAAACAGAGCAAAAAAAAAGCAATTTGATTAATATTTACAGGGCTCCGGCGCCTGCATCCGCGCGGCAGCTTGCTCTGGGTGCGGATGGGGCTGAGGCAGCAGGGAAAAAGAGGGGAAAAAGGTGGGGAAAGGGTTGGATTGGGGTTTTTTTTTTGCATTGCCGGGGATTGGGAGTCATCAGTATTTTTTAAGGGGTGCTGGTGGGGGGGGCTGTGGTTTCCCTCTGAGCCTGAGCATCCCCTTTCCGATGGAAAAAAGCCGGTGGGGGGATGTGGTGCCGATCCCACTCTTTTTTAGGGATGGGAAGGATGAAGGCAGGAGGATGGGGGGGTCAAGGGCACGGTGGGGTGGGTTTTTTCACCTCGGTTTCAGCCGGATCAGCTCCCAGATCAGCCAGGCAGGGAGGGGGGAGGCACCTCTGGGGAGGGAAAAGGGCCCAAAAGAACCCAAAATAACCAGTTTCCCCAAGAGGTGATGCTCCCAGTCTGCCCAGTTCAACCCAGCACACCATCTCCAGCAGGAAATATGCTCTGCTGTACCCGGGGGGGAGAGAGGTGGGTGCTGCATGTAGGGACACATGGGTGCCAGGGGGGCCCTGTGGGTGACAGCAGCTGCTCCAGGGGCCACCCAAGGGTGCTGGGGCTGGGGTCTGCCTCTGTGCTGCCGCCAAGCTCCCCACTGCACCCCCAAAATGCAATTGCATCTTCAAAGCTCAATCACCCACCCCCCAGCTTGCAATTGCATCCCCCAAACTGCAGCTGCACCCCACAATGCACTTGCACCTCCAAAGTGCACCCGCATCCCCCAAACTGCAGCTGCATCCCCCAAACTGCCATCTCCTAAATTGCACTTGCGTCCCCCCAGTTGCCTCCCCGGGTTGCAAATGAATCCTCCAGATTGCAATCACAACCCCCAGATTGCATCCCTGGGTTGCAAAAGCATCCCCGGGTTGCAAATGCATCCCCCAAATTACAGTTGCACCCCACAGATTACAGTTGCATCCCCCAAATTACAATTTCATCCCCCAAATTGCAATCTGGGGCAGCTCTACCCCCCAGCAATGCTCTGCTGATGCATTTCCCTTTGCTCGTGCCAAGGCCAGGGGCTGCAAGGGTGGGAAGGGGATGGGGTTCTGCTTCTCCCTATGTGGTCCCGGCACCACCACACCTGGTCCAGGCTGGGCTGCAGATCCCCGAAGGGAAATCACCGCCTTGGCAGGAGCTGAGAGGCGAGGGAGCGAGAAGGAGATGATTGCGGAGGCTGCAGGAGCTGAGATCAGAGGTGGGAAGAGCCGGGTGTGCGGCGAGGGAAAGGGTTTGGCTGCTGGGAGCAGCTCTCTGCCCCGTTGGGGCATCCCACTGCCACATCAGAGCATCCCACTGCCACGTTGGAGCATCCCACTGCCACATCAGAGCATCCCACTGCCACGTCGGAGCATCCCACTGCCACGTCAGGGCATCCCACTCCCAC
>NW_009259322.1:13330-13605 GCF_000687185.1 Egretta garzetta
ACCCCCCGGCCCCATTGGAGCATCCCACTGCCACGTTGGAGCATCCCACCCCCTCTTCGGAGCATCCCACCACCTCCTCGGAGCATCCCACCACCACATCCCCGCCAAGGACCTGGGTGGGAGATGCGAGAATTGGGGAGGGGATGTGGGATGGGGGGAGCTGCCATGCACCCTCTTGGCAAAGCAGAGTTTTAGGGAGGAACAGATCAAATATAACTGAGGAATGAGTGCCTGAAAACACTTTTTCCACAAAAAAAAAACCCAAATCCGCCATT
>NW_009259322.1:13722-16734 GCF_000687185.1 Egretta garzetta
TCCCGGTGTGAGTCACGGCGGCGCTTCCCCGATTGCTCCCCTCCTGCCTTTGCATAACTCATGGCGCTTGGCACCGGGCTCTTTAGGAGAAGGATGCTCCGGTCAGCCACAATAATAAATAGATAAATAAACCCCTGGAAAGTCTCCGGCTGGCCGCTTAAATACATTTTATGGGGTGATTAGAACAAGAGCCGTCCGTTTGAGTGGTTTATTTGTAGCCTGGCTTTGCGCCGGTGAAGGTGGTGGGAGAATTTCTCGTCCTGGTTCAGCGTCGGGGGCTGGATGTGCACCGCAGCCCCCAGCAAACAACACTTTCCCCACCCAAACCTCTTGGGTTTTTTTCTTTTGCTTTCTGAGCCTAAGAACTGCCGGGGAGGAACGCAAGAACATTTGGGGGGGCTGAGCGTGTGAAATAAATGATCGCACTCCCACCCCCTCCCCAAAATATCTGTTGCGAAGAGACATCTTCATCCACAACCAGTTCATTTTAGGATGCAAAAATCACACCAACATGCCCTGATGGCTTTGCCCCCCACCCCCAGCGAGGATGGTTTGAGGGGTCCAGGGCAAAAAAAAAACCCCATCCACCCACAGACCCGGAGCCAGCCGCCTTCCCAGTGCGGCTCCATTACCCCTAAACCATCCTCGACGAATGGGTCCCCCGCCAGGAGCATCCCCCCCTGCCCGCACCCCCCAAACAGCTTCCAGCCGCCTGTTCCTCCCTCCCAACAGCCCTCCCAGCGCCGAAGTCACGCCTAATGTTTCGCTTAATTTTTCCCCGCTGCAGCATCAGTCCCTGCTCCTCTTGCTCTTCCCAGTTGCTAATGAGTGTAACGAGTTGCTGGCCTCGTCATAACAACCTTCGCCATATTAGCGGGCTCCGCTCTGCTGGCTTCCCTTGAATCAGAGCATCCTTGCTTTTCCCAGCAAAACCGGGTTTTAGTGAGGTTCCAGCCGTGGTTATACAGTGACCACCCGCAGTTTGGTGCTGGTTTTTCTCCTCTCTGCAGCATGAGGGAAGATGCAGATTGACCGTGGACACCTCCACCGGCAAAGTTCTCCTGGAAGACCATGGCCCTTTGCACGCGGGCTCTTTTTGCCCGCTTTGTTTCACCGTCCTTAAGGGCTGAGTGTCGTGTTTGGGCACCAAATAAAAAGCTCTTGAGCCCTTGAGGTCTGAGCCCCAGATCCTTGAGAGCGAGGAGCAAGTCCCTCACAGCATGGTGGGACAAAGTCACTGCCATTGGGTGGCCTTGGGGTGGCTTTCACCTTGACTTTGCCGTTGAGTTGGGACCCAACTCAATGGTTGGGTTGGGCCACAGTGTGGTGGGACAAAGTTAATGCTGCTGGGTGGCCTTGGGGTGCTTCTCACCTTGACTTTGCCATTGAGTTGGGACCCAACTCAATGGTTGGGTTGGGCCACAGTGTGGTGGGACAAAGTTAATGCTGCTGGGTGGCCTTGGGGTGCTTCTCACCTTGACTTTGCCATTGAGTTGGGACCCAACTCAATGGTTGGGTTGGGCCACAGTGTGGTGGGACAAAGTTAATGCTGCTGGGTGGCCTTGGGGTGCTTCTCACCTTGACTTTGCCATTGAGTTGGGACCCAACTCAATGGTTGGCTTGGGCCACCACTCTGCCAGACCCAATCCGAGTCCCTTGAACAGGGAAAGTCCCACTAATTTTTCTTCCAAGCTTGAATTTTGGTGATAGAAATGATACAAGAGTCCCACAGGAAGGAGAATTTGGGTCTGGGGGCAGCGGAGCGAGTGCAGGGCTCTGGGGATGAACCACCCTGGGGCAGCCCTGAGGCTTGGCCACAAAACCACACTGCCAAAATTTACCCTTTTGTAAGGATTTTAACCATCTCGTTTAACAGGTTTTGTTAGGCGCCGACCCCAGGCTAAACCCAGGCTCTTTCCCAACTACCCACATTTTTTTAGCGCTTTCCTTTATCTTTATTTCTTTACCGGAGGCGTGCGCCGTGTGCCGGCAGCGATCCAAACCTGTTCCCGGCAGCGCCTGGGGAAGATGCGGTTAAACTCCTGCCGGACTTGAAGGGGGATGCAAAGAGGGTTGGGTTGCAGGGCGAAGGCAGGGAGAAGGAGCCATAAATTCCCGGTATTTACCCAGGGCTGCATGGCCCTGATGCATTTTGCACAGGACGAGAAGATCGCCTTTGTGCTCCCGGGGCCGCCCGGCGCGGGCTCGGCTCCCTCCGGGGCTTTTTGTCAGCCCTGTCTTTCTCTCTTTGCCTTATTTATTTGTTTGGCAGCAGAAAGGGCGGCTGGCGGGACAGGGAATTGTCTGGATCTGGTGGCTCCTCACCTCCCCTCCCGCCTCCCCACAGCAACGGCGTGGCGAGCCGGGTCTCAGGGTGGTGGATTTGGGGTGGGTTTGGGTCCTTTTTGCGTCCTTCTCTTCCTATTTCCAAGGTTTGGGAATACACGCAAATGGAAGATTTCCATGCACACGCTGCCACGGTGCTGGCTGGGGCAGAGGGAGGGTGGGGACAGGCTCATGCAGGGCTTAAAAGTGAACGAAATAAATAAATAAACAAATAAATAAATAGATAGATAGATAAATAAATAAGTAAAATTCAGAAGGGAAAATCAGGTGGCACCAGCCACCCTGCACCCATGGGGCTGGGTCTGTCCAGAGCTGGCAATGTCGGCAGCCCCATGGGAAGAAGGGTAAGTCCCTGCCGTTCGGACACGCGTGCGGCGTTTTCTGGTCCATTGAAAAATAACAAGGCAAGGGTTTTCCTCCTTGGGATGCTCCTCACCTATCCCGTTGATTTCCCAGGGGGAAGTTGAACCCATCGGTGTCAGGGTGACGTTTCCCATCTCTGCTTTCCCTTTCCCCCCTCCCCATTGCCTCCTCAAACTGAAGCAGGGCTCAGCAGCACGGACGGCGACTCCTGAAAACACCCATCCCAGCCTCAAAATGTCTGAACGTGTTTACCAGGGGGGGTGAAATTCCCTGCCAGGGCGGCTCATGCTGGGCTAAAAAGCT
>NW_009259322.1:16911-20950 GCF_000687185.1 Egretta garzetta
ATCCTTCCCCGTAGGATTTCTCCCATCCAGCGTCACTCTGGCTGATCTCAACCCCCCCTTCAGTTCCCAAAGGGATGCTGAGAAAATGGTACCCGCGATGCTGCAGCATCACCTCGGCGCTAACATTTGGTACCTCCAGGCTCATGGGGATACTCAGGGGGGGACATTTACCCCCAACCAAGGGATTTGCAGAGCATCCCGCATTAGGGGGAGCTCTGACCCGTAATCATCCTTCCAGCCGGGTAGGAAACCTTAAGGAAACAAGTCGAGCGTAGTCAGAGCACCGGTGCCGGAGGCAGGAGGCCGTGGATCAGTGTATTTATGGCTGCAGGCAGTCCATTCATCTGCAAAAGCCTTATAAAGAATCCCTTGCAATCACCTACAAGCAGCGTTGCTTGTTAATGGGTATTAGCTCTGACCTCTAGATTTATGTCCCGCTCCCCGCAGGATTGCCGAGCCTTTGCCAACCAGGGCAGGGAGACGCGGAGAGCCGGGGCCAGGCGGCGGCGGCGGCAGCTGGAAATCACTGCCCGGGGCAGACCTGGCTGCTCCAGTCTCCTCCACGGCAGCTCCAGCCCGGCCGAGCTGCGGAGGGCTCCTGGCTTTGGGGATGGATGAGATTTACACCTCCCTGAGGGTCACGGATTTCACCCGGGCAGCGGGAGATGGTGATGAAGTGAGGCAGGGATGGACGGACGGATGGCAAAGCCACCGTTCGCCTTCCTCCATGGGTTGCCGGAGGACACTCATCCTCCATCGACCCATCAACCCGCCAGCAGCATCCTCCAGCGAGGAGCCCCATGGGCGCAGAGTTTGGGGGTTGCCCCCTGCTCCTGGGCTGCCCCATCCCTCATCCTCCCATCCCAAAACACCCCAATCCCACCCGTGGGGACACAAGGGTCCCCCCTCATCCCTGGGGGCAGCTCACGAGGGGAGCGCCAGCACCCGTGAGAGCGTATCCCAAGGACGGGCATTTGGGAGAGATACTTTGCCAAAGGCGGTGGGAGGGGAGGAGGACGCCGAATACAAGTTCTGCTGCACAGGCCATTGCTCAGGGCCGGCGCCTGCCCAGCGGAGGGAGAGCAAATTGCAAAGCAGCAGCAGAAAAAAAAAAAATATATATATATACCGCAGTCTTCTCATCCGTCCATTTACAGAGCAAACCGACTCCCAGCATATTAATATCAGCCAGCCCGGGAAGAGGAGAGGGAACATCTTGATCTTTTCCATTAGGTGATACCTTGTCCTCTCTCTCTTTTATGGCTCACGACTGGTTTGCTCCTCTCTGCCGTTCCCCGCTTTGTTCAGCCCTGCGTGCAGGAAAAGCCACTGAAGCATCTCGAAATATAATTAGAAATCTAAATATGACATCGCTGTTACACTCTGAGACCCGCGCCATAAAACACCCGGGCTGTGATTTGTAAAAGCCGTAGCGAGTCGGCCAGAGCAGTATATACACCCGAGCATCCCGACGGATGAAGTTCATGATCGCTTAAAGATTACCCATGAGTTTTCAATTACCTCCTATTAATGTATTTACTCCCTGTATCTTTTATCAAGCTAAAAGTTGTTTTATTTTTTGCACGGGGATGGCTTCAGTTTCCTAAATGGCACATATTTCAATATTAAAGCCGCTTACTATCATCGTGGGCATGAGCGATGCCTCCGGGGAGCGGAGCTGGAGCCGGCTGCGTCTCCATCCTCTCCCGGAGTTTAATTAAGTGGGTGTTTGGCTTCGCCCAGAGTCGGACGTTATGGATGGTCAGCGCAGATGCCAGCGAGGGATGGGCTTTCCGAAGCCAAGTGGGATTCAGATCCAGGGGAGCCGGACCCGTTGTCCTGCTCGTCCTCCCTGGCAGGCAGGGATGGGCAGCGGAGCCAGGGGCGATGCCTCCTTCCTCTCCCCAGCAGTCAGCTCCCTGCCTCAGTTTCCCTTGGGAAGCAGAGCTGAGCTGATCCATCACCTTTTTCAGGAGTGACCCCTGCCTGGGTGCAGTCCCCACAAGCCCTGGAGTCTCTCTGCTTTGAACCGGATTCAGCTGAATTCCTCCCAGCACGGAGGAGCCCCTGCCCCCACCCTGATGCCTCATGGGCCACAGCTGCTCTTCAGGGCTCGCCAGGAGGGCGATGGGAGAGGTGGTGGGTGAGGGGAGAAGGTCCTCGGAGGTCTCCAGAGATGCTTCCATGGCTCTTGCAGCCCAGGATGCTCCCCTGTGCCATCCTGGGATCCATTTACATCATCCTGATGGATGAATCTCATGGTTTCTCCTGAAAACCGTGACTTTTCGATGACCTCCTTCTTGTGCATGATGCAACTCCTGCACGAGAGCTTCCGCCTCCATTAGAGCCTCTTATTTTTGAGCTGAAACCCAGCGATTTCACTAGCACAGGCTGGGGACCAGCACAGCCCCAAAATCACCTCCCACCCTCTCCCCAAGGAGGGATTTTCCACACACACCCCCAACCCAAGGCTCAACACTGAGTCACTGGAGGCCACACAGACTTTTTTGGGACGATTCTCCAAAGAAAGGGGCCGAGGACCACATGTGGTTGGCAGCGACACATGGAGCCATTGGTAAATGATGTATGGAAAACACAAAACAGTCCTGGTGCAGATTCCTGGAGAAAGAGCAAATATCTGGGACAGAACCAGGCGTGGTTTCCACTCCAACCATGGGAGGTCGTTCTCTGTGTCCCCATTCCGTTGGGTTTCTTCTTCAGGGTTTTGTTCACAAATGGGTGACTCTGTTTGCTCCACTTCTTTGTTTTTTGAAGTTGGCTCAAGGGCTGCTTGGCCACCACGGGGAATGGTGGCCCTTGCTGGAGCCCGACCACCATGCCCAAGTTGACCTTCCGGGGAGGTTCATTTTGGGGCTCAGCAGGGCTGCCTGGAAGCTGCACGATCCTGTTCTTGAGCCAGCTGGAAAAAAAAATTGCCTTTCTTTGGGTGCAGCGAGAAACAAAGAGATGTTTCCTCCAGGCCATAGCATGCCATCCCATCCCTTTCTTGCCTGGCCAAGAGACTGATGAGTTCTGCCATGCTTCTGCAGCACTAATCCGTTGGCCAAGTCTTCATGGAGGTCTCTATGTTGACACCTCGTTGCAGGTGTATATCTATACATAGATGCCTACATAGGTGCCAGGCTCCTCGTAGAGCCAATAGGGACTTAGCCAAGCTGTTGACTTCACTACTGGTAAAAAGACCCCAGCACCACTGAAGATGCCCTGGGGCTTCAAACATCTGCAGAAGGCTGGCAGATGTGAGCCGCCGACAAGGAGCAGCTAGGAGAGCCAGGCGGGTGCCAGCAGCATCTCGGATGGTGCTGGGCACCCTGTGTGGTACCGGCACAGACCCCAGAATCTCCGGGGACATTGTCGTCCAAGGCGGGCTGGCTTGGAGATGGATTGCTGGATTCCCTCCCTGAGATGTCCCCAGGCTCATCTGGTCCATGGTATTTAACTGCATGAGCCGTGGGGTTTTTTCTAGGTGCTCTTTGAAGCCATTGCCAGGCATCACTGGGAAGTGGCATTTTTGGGGCTTTGCCTAAAAAAACTGCCTCCTACCAGGGAGGAACCCAGAAATGCCTCCAGGGATTGGTCCCGCTCCAGTGTAACCATCCCAGGGGGGTCCCTGTGCTGGTGTCTTTACCTGCACGTCCCCGGCCACGCAGGCTGGTGGGACCCATCCTAGCGTGGGACCCCCACCCCAGCCCTCTCCTTGGTGCCAGGTGTGTCCCGGCCCTGAAAGCCCTGAGCAACCTTCAGCATCACCTTTCATTCTTCTCCTTTATTCTGGGGGAGGGGGGAGCTCCCCAAAATGAAGGGAAAAGACAAAAAGTGGGATGGTTGTTGTTTGGGTGTTGGGTTTGGCTTTTTTTTTTTTAATGGCATGAAATTACACAAAAGGAGAATTCTTCTCTCTTATTCCTGTATGCTGAATCAAAGAAGTGACCTCTGAGACTGGAAATCCAAGCAAAGTCTTTCTTGAAAATCAATTTTTTTTCTCCTTTCTTTTTTCCCTTCCCTTCCCTTCCCTTCC
>NW_009259322.1:21172-22248 GCF_000687185.1 Egretta garzetta
ACCCTCTTATGGGGCAGGACTCGACATGTCAGCAGCGGGTTCGGAATGTTGCCCTGGCCCCTTTCCTTTTTTTTTTTTTGCCTTATTTTTCCTTTGCTTGTCTCTCTTGGCCAGGGCTCAGAGGCTCTGCTCACCCCAAGGAGCTGCTCCAGAGCGGGATGCTGCAACCGGACCCTGTTCCAGCGGGGCCATCCATGGGGAACAGCTCCCCTTTCGGTTGGGTGGGTCCTTCCATTTTATATCCTAAAATCGCATGGATGGGGATGAATCATCCCAGAGATCTCTGGCCCCTGGCCAAGCTTGAAGACCAGGTCAAGGCATGGAGCCATGGATGAGTCCTTGGAGCTCCTGGATGCGTTCAACATCTCAACATCTCCCCCCCAAAACCAGTGCAGCCACAAACTCCCACCCTGTGACTGCACAGGGTTGGGGTTGGGTAGTGCCCCTCATTTCAGGGGTGCTTCCTTCTCCGAATATCTCATGGGGTTTCTTCAAGCCCAAGAAAGGTCGCTCAGAGCCTTGGGGTCCTGCTGCTGGTCCCACACTTGCTCCAGCCCTGGTGAAAAAGCTCACCAGCAGAAATAAGGGATTTCCCCCCGATTTGAGGGTCTGGTCAGGGGCAATGTGGGGGCTCCAGGGAGAGATCAGAAGCTCCAGGGGCTGGGTTGTCCCCTCGGGGAGGCATAGTGGGATGTGGATGAACCATCCCTGGAGACATCAGCTTTCTTCTCAAGGTGCCCAAATCAACAAGGAACCCAAAAGTGCCCCTAAAGTGCTCCTGTAGCATCTCCCCTTCATACCCCCACACCCTGGATGTCATCCAGCCAACACTTCCCTCAGATTAGGGTAACCCCCCAATTTTTTGTCTCTGGAGAGTCACAATTCCAACCTGCTCCCAAAATAGCAGCTTTAAGGGCTCCGCATCGCCCGAGGGCTGGATTTAAGGTGCTTGAAATGCCTAAAATGGGGGTAGGACTTCCACAAGGCTGGAGGTGGCAACATGTCCCGGTGTTCCTGCGTAAATTTGCCTCTGTCCCTGGATCTGAGCGATGCTGCGAGGGCTCCTCCATCCCCCT
>NW_009259322.1:22260-22746 GCF_000687185.1 Egretta garzetta
ACTGGGAACAGCGCCTTCCACCCCCCCATTCCCTCCCAAGCTCGCTGCCAAAGCCTTTCCTCCAGCCAAGGAAAAATCCATTAATGCCTCCAGGAAAATGAATCTGGGATCCACGAAGGATCTGTCAGACTTTCACTCTCCTCAGCTTTCGGCCAGGTTTCATATTCATCAAAAAGATGGAGCAAGAGGGGACAGGGGAAGCACATCAGCGGGAGCTGCTCGGAGCCAAATTCAATAAGTGCTGCTCAAACAGCCTTGAAGGATGTAAAATATCGTTCGTTCGGAGAAGTTTGGGAAATGAGGAGGTAGTGTCTGCCTCCAAGGACAAACGGCTTTTGGCCCCTGGCAGCGAGAGGCCGGAGGATGCCAGAGCATCCGAGATATTGGGGGATGCTGAGGGGTGAAGCCAGCCTGGGTTTGGGGGCTCAGGGAGGGAGGAGGGTGGGATGGGGACACGGGCAGCGTGGGAAGGGCTGGGGGGGGGCT
>NW_009259322.1:22877-27142 GCF_000687185.1 Egretta garzetta
CCCCCCACATGCACCCACCAAGTGACTGCAGATGACTGCAAAGACTCTTCCTATGCAGTCAAGTCCTATAGGATCTGTTCCTATTGGATCCATTCGTGTAGGATGCATTCCTACAGGATCTGCTCCTACAGGATCTGCTCCTATAGGACCCGTTCCTATAGGATCTATTCCCACAGAATCCATTTCTCTAGGATGTATTCCTACAGGATCTGTCCCTGTAGGACCCATTCCTACAGTATCCGTTTCTCTGGGATACACTCCTATAGGATCTGTTCCTATAGGACACATTCCCATGGGATATATTCCTGTGGGATCTGCTCCTATAGGACCCATTCCCATAGTCTCCATTTCTCTAGGATGTATTCCTACAGGATCTGTCCCTGTAGGACGCATTCCTACAGTATCCATTTCTCTGGGATACACTCCTATAGGATCTGTTCCTATAGGACACATTCCCATGGCATATATTCCTGTGGGATCTACTCCTATAGGACCCATTCCCATAGTCTCCGTTTCTCTAGGATGTATTTCTACAGGATATGTCCCTATAGGACCCATTCCTACAGTATCCGTTTCTCTGGGATACACTCCTATAGGATCTGTTCCTATAGGACACATTCCCATGGGATATATTCCTGTGGGATCTGCTCCTATAGGACCCATTCCTACAGTATCCGTTTCTCTGGGATACACTCCTATAGGATCTGTTCCTATAGGACACATTCCCATGGGATATATTCCTGTGGGATCTGCTCCTGTAGGATCCAGGATGCATTTCCCTGGGATCCATTTTTATGGGATATCTTCATATGGGATTTCTGCCTATAGGATTTCTTCCTATAGGATCCATTTCAATAGGATCTGTTCCTATAGGAGCCATTCCTATCATGAGCATTCCTATAGGATCTATTCTCCCTTCCCGTACTTGACCTCAAGGTCTTTTATTCTTGTCCAGATGGGAGGTGACAACAGTCAGGGATGGGTCTGGGAGCCAGTGGGACTCCCAGGAGAGGGGGAAAAGTAGGATTTCACCCCAGTTTTCCCAGGAGACGGGCACGTTCCTACCCCCAGTTCCCTCACGGTCCGAGGAGCACGGCTGAAAGCTCCGTCAGGATCCACACGTTATTGCTGCCGCTGTTATTACTTTTCTTTAAGAGCCATGGACACCACGAGGGAATAACGCCGTCCCGGTGCCCTAAGATGTAAAAAAACCACCTGGGTGTTTCCAGCGCAATCGTGTTGACTCTTCAGCTGGGAGGAACTTCCATGGCTAAATGAGAATCTTGCGGTTTATGGCAACAATTATCCTAACGATAACATTATTAAACAGCATGGCAATGACCCCTAAATCAACCCAGAAAGTTACCCCTTCATGAAAATCGGATCATTCCATCCCCGGATAAATTGATCGGTCGACAAAGTGCCCCAACCGCTGCAAATTCGGCCGATATCTTCTTTTTTATTTTTTTTTTTTTTTTTTAAGAAGATTATTTATGGTTTATTTTAGACACCAGATCATTTGGCGCTTGTTTCATCAATTTGTCACTGTTTTTATTGTCACCAATTGCCCATAACTGGAGTGCATTTAAAATGTCATTGATCTTGATATTATGGTGTCATAATATGACAGTAATAGTTGTATCTTGTACAGAAAGCCCACTTCCTAAGATTGATGGCTTTCACCGTACCAATTATATTCTGTCCATCTCCGTGATAAAGAGAGCGTTGGAGGCATTCAATAGATAAATTAGATATCTTTTCAATTATTCCCTTTATTTTATAGGGTCACGTGCCTGATTAACAACTTTTTACTTCTGTTATTAGCCGGCGAATTTTCGATGCTCAACTCCCTGCGTTTTAATTTTGCCGATAGAATGAAAGATGTTGAGGGCTTTGTGCCGGGCTTCGTAATTGTCTCCAATCTTTCTTGCTCTCTCTGGAAGTACGTGAGGGTTTCTCTCTCTTTTTTTTTTCTTTCTTCCCCAGGATTCAAGGAAAAAAAAAAATAAATACCCCCCCGTTTTCCTGGAATCTGTCCTGATCTGTGAGCTCAGCCCAGTTTTCCACCGAGGCTTCGCTCCGTGTTATCTTAGAGGGAGAGTTCTGGTATGCGAAGCGTCCCATGTCAGGGAGGGGACAAGTCTCAAGGGAGCCCCGAGATGAGCGTGGGGGCCTCCAAACCTCCTTCAAAATCAAGTGCTCGGCCTCCAAACCTCCTTCGAAATCAACTGCTCAGCCTCCAAACCTCCTTCGAAATCAAGTGCTCTGCTAAAGGGTGGTCACCAGCCCCACGTTGCTGCTGCTGACCCATTTTGGGGGTACATAAAGTGGGTCAGCTCAAGCCCTCGCTGGGATGGAACCCCCATAATCAATGAGTGGCCCTTTCTGGGGGGAGAATGGGGTGGTTTCAGGTGGAATTTGGCCAACTCTTTGGCTGGGGGGACTTGGACACTCCTAGGGAGGTGTTGTTGCCACCACAGAGAAAATGTGCCCACCCAAGGATGCACCCACCACCTGGGGGATGCTCCCATCTCTCTCCTGTAGCCACCAAGCAAGCCTTGGGGGCCAGTTGAGGCCATGTCCTGGCTCCTACATTGTCACAGAGAGGTGAGATGGCTCCTGGCTGAGTTGAGCTCTGAAGGGCGATATATTGGGCTTGGACACAGTTCTGCGGTGGAACGAGACAGGCTCTGGATGTGCCAAGATCCCTCCACTGACTTTGGGGTCCGTGAGCAGATGGACCTCATCTTCTGGGCAGCCCAAAAGACTCAGGCTGATCATTGGGCTAAAAGCAACATCTGACCCCACTTCAGCCTGGCTCCAACGCTGCCCTGACCACGTTCCTGCTCCCGGCCTAGACCCCAGGCTCTCAGTTTGTCATCCCCAGCGTGGGACAACAAAGTCCGTGGTTTATAACACACCAAACCACGAAACCCCACGGTTTTTTCTTTCTCTGAACTCTGCACTGGAGACGCTGGCCCAGCCCAGGGGCGATCCCATCCACGCCACCGAAGACGTCAGCCTGTGCACGCGCTGGGAAATATTTCACCGGTGGGTGGCAGGGGGGGGGCTGCAGCTCCCCCCGGGCTGCCGTTCTTCATCCTGATCCGAGAAACACACAAAGAACAATTCAGGTGGAGTTACCGTAAAGAGATTTATTGCGTACGGGGAAGCACATGTGATTTGATACCAAAGCATGAATCAAAGCGGGACAGCCTGGATGTATTTACATTTCTACCCTGCGCGCATGAATATTGCAAGGAGAATACAAAGTCACGGAGGCGACGGTTTTTGGCACGTAGGTTTGGGGGGGGGGGGGGTGAGTTACAGGGGGGGCAGCTGTAAATTTGTGGGTGCACAGGGAATAAAAGAGGTGATTGTGAGCGTAAGGTTGGTCTGTATTTATGCTGCAGGGATTCTCCTTTCTTATAGTTAAGAGGGAAGCGTTGGGATTTCATAGATGCTGTGGATGGAGGGTCCACCGCAGGGGCTGGTTGCACGCGTTGGTGAAGACCTTTTCTCTGGTCCTACCTCAGTGTCCTAAATCTCAATGCAAAACCCAGCAGCAGGAGCCGACACCGTTCCAGGCTCTGCCACACCGACCCCATCACCTGGCTTTGCTCCTCGCTGCCCAGCGCTTCTCCAAGGTGAGTGTGGTCCTTCTCCGTGAGCCGTCCTGAAGTGGACACCCAAGGGTGGCCCTTCCCACCAGCTTGTCCCCATCAGTAGTTGTCCTCCGCCTCACCATGGGGGGGATCATGGCAGGGGAATGGTTTGGGGGTCTCCAGCTCAAAGAGGGGACATGGGAGAAGTAAAAGGGTCCGGGGTATGCATCAGAGCACCAAAGCCAAGAGCATCCATCCCAGCCATGGTGCATGGGAGGACGGAGGTTGCACCATTGCCTCTTGGCTGATTTGAGGCCCATTCTGCCAAGAAATGGTCCATCCCTGCATGGAAACGGCCAAATCTTAGCCATGACCTAGCGTGGCTGGTTTTGTTCTCCATCAGGGCTTCATGGGAAGACTTATCCCCTACTTGTGACGAATGAACTTTTAATGGAGACAAATAGATCGTCCTATTTAAGTGAGACGTTTAAGTGAAGCTGATGATTTAAACAACTTAAAGTCCATTAAACAAAAGGGGAATCTGGATCTTAAAGTCTCATTCATTTTGAGAAGCGTCTGGCCTGGGATAAACATGACATTAAGTAGCCATCTGAGCATTGCTAAAACATACATTTGCCTTTGTAATAAAATGTTTTTAAG
>NW_009259322.1:27160-33247 GCF_000687185.1 Egretta garzetta
CTGCCCATCAACTAATGGAAACAAGACATTTAGGAGATGTGGAGACGCTGGGAATATTTTGGCTTTATTTAGAGGAGAAGGGGGTTAGCTCAGGGAGCTGTGCCAGCTTCGTGTCTCTTCTAAACCCCAGACCTTCCCCTCCCTCTTTTGGTCCTAGGTGGATGAGATGGAGCGGTGGTGGATGGATGGAGGTCAAAGCCAATTGCACCAGAAGAACGAGGTGATCAGAGAGGCTTAGCCGACCTCTGCGCCCAGCGAGGGCCTTGCTTCTCCATCACTGGCAAAGCGAAAGGAGAGGAGTTAGGCTGGAGATCGCTGGATTTCCATCAACCACAGAGGTCCATCAGAGGTAGCGGAGCTGCTGAGTTAGCTCTTTGCTTAATACTAAAAGGTTTGTAGCTCCTCCCAAGCTCAGTATTTTGGGGCTTCTTGAGGGGTTATCAGGAGCCTTGCGATAAAGGCACCGGGTCCTGCCTAGGCGCAGGGCAGGAGCCTCCATTTTCCTGGAACAGATAAAGTTTTCCCTCCTCTCATCTGCAGAAAACCTACCTCCAAACCCTCAAAATCAAAGACCCTCTGGAGGCACGGGGAAATTCATCTCAGGAATTTAAAGCAAAGCTTAGGATTTTAATGTCTGGGCTCAGCAGAGCACGGAAATGTTTGCTTAACTTTAAGCATGTGCTTAACACCCGCGGGAGCGCAGTGCTGCCAGGCGGTTTTCCTCCCCGGTTTGTCCATCGTGGGAGCAGAGCTGGGAAGCGGTGTGAGCCAAGGGTTGGACAAACAGGGCTGACGCCACCACGAGATTTATGGGAGGGGAAGGGACCTGCTTTCTTTTTCCGTGATTAATAAGGAGAAGACAAGAAACCTCCTCAAAGCCTTGGTGGAGGCATTTCCCCTCCCAGTGCCCAGCTTGACGGGGTCATTTGCAGACAAATTCCAGCGCGATCTCTGCTGTAGATATCAGTTCCTCTGAGGATTGGAGGGTCCCATCCTGTTCGTGGGCTCTTGTGCTTGGAGTGGTCCAAATCCCACCCTGATGACCACATCTCAGTGGCTGCAGGAGACAGCCAGACTGGGAAAGTCTTCTCCCTCCAGCCTGATCCAAAGGTTGGTGGCCCTGCTGAGATGTCTGGGGGATCAGGCTGTAGGTGGAGGTAGCGAAATGATGTGGTTGGTGAGGAAGCCTGATGAAATCAGGTTCTGACCTCTGGGAAGGACCTGGGGGGGGTGGTGGTGGTGCCTGCAGAGGGGGTGTAGATACCTGGAGATGCACCCTCCAAGGCTGTTGCATCCTCTGCTCACCCCTGCCAAGTGATGGTGACCACAGCCAGGTGTCCCATCAACCTCACATGTGAGCCCAACCTCTCCAAATATCTCCCCCTTCTCAGGGCTGGAAAATCCCACCCAATTTGCATCCCATTATGCCTCTCTCTGACAGACCAAAAGTGCCTCAGGATCCCATTTACCATCACCGGGACCTTCTCCCCTCCATGCACGGGGGTGCCTGATGGTCCCGGTTGCCACCAGAGACACACGGATGCTCCACGAATGATTTTCCCGTGTTGTTCCACCCGGAGCATAGCTGCATTGCTCACGGCCGTGCCCTTGCATATCATTCGGTCTTGCATCACGCTGCTGGATGTGTCGTGAAGGACCTCTCGGAGCGGCCACAACTCAGGCGGGTGGCAGGCTGGCAGCCCAGCATATGGCTCTGACAGCGAGAGGACGATTCGCCCAGAACAAGCAGAGCGAAGCCCTAACGCAGACAAGACGCTATAATTTTTACCTTGAGCTTACCTGCCAAGCTGCTTCCCTGGGGGCAGATAGATCAACTAAGGGTGTGAATTTAAAGCGGGCCAGCTAAATTCTATTAAGCCCGCGCGTGGGCCTTCTCGTTCAAAATGCAGCCAGCCTTAATTCGGTTTAGCTTTGCGAATTAAGCTAAACTGAATTAAACCAACTGTAATTCTGAATAAGCGTCCAGAAAGAAGCTTCATGTGCTCTACCTAATCCACTTTAGAGGTTGATTTGGATTAATGCTGATGGATGTCCTCCTATAGATATGTCGCAGTGCTGCTGGCCTCGCCGGCTCTGCCAACACACCATGCAGCAAGGATTTACAGCATAGCAGCCCCCCCGCCTGTACCCACCTCCCTTACGGACCTGCTCCACCATCACGAGCTCTCTCCACCTTCCAGGGGATGCTGAGGCTGGGGTTCAACCACCTTCTTGAAGGGCAGGATCCATCCTGCTTCACCATCTAAACAGGTGTTGGGTTTAGCCGGGTGTTCAGGTCCTGTCTGGTCAATGGGAGGAGGCAAGAGGCTTATTTTGGGGTATATTTGGGGAGATTCCTGGTGGGTTTGCAATGAGGACCTGAATTTAGCCCTTCTGTAAGACTTGAGGGTGCTGGTCTCTCTGCATTGACCATATATTTGGGCATGAAGCTCCTCATTTAGGCATATCTATTAAATGATTAACATTACACAGATGAAAAATGCCCACACGACAAATTCATATCATAAAATCACACCCCCCCAACCCAAAAGGAAAGCAGGCACAAGCGAGGACCCAACCTGTGCCATGCCATGGGGGTTTGCACGAGGGGGCACTGAGAGGAACCTGAAAAAATTCCCACACCGATAGGGTTGTCCACCCACATCCCACCACCTGTGTGAGGCCATGGAGACACCCAGACCCTGAACACCTTCTCCTCGTTCCAAAAACAGCTCGGCAAAATCCCTCTGCCGCAGAGGAAGACTGGATCCCCTTGACTTTGTCCTTTTTAGAGTCTGCTGATGCGTTAACAGCTAAAACCGTGGCTGTCGGCTTCATTTCTCTTGCAGAACGGCCAATTGGCAATGGATCAATACAGGGGAAAGTAAGTAGGATGGGAGCTAAGTAGATTATTTCCCTTTGGGAAGCAACATGGAGATGGCAGAGAGCAGAGCACCCCACAGATGGGGCTGGTCTAGAGCAGCTTTTTGGACAGGGGATCCCGCTAGGACGCATTTGCATCCCATGGTCTTAGCACATGGCTACGTGGTGAGGGGATCGGGTGAAACACTCAGATAGAAATTAGCTCAGCAAATCCCTGTCCCTTCAAGCCTTTCCATCACCACGTCCATGCCTTCTGCACAGCCTCACCCAGGCAGGGCCAGCTCCACTTTGCTCCTTAAAGCGAAGGAAAACCTGGGGAGGGCTGAATAGTTTTTTCCAGTACTAGTTGTGGGGTTTGCTTATTTAAATAGAAAATGTCGGCCTGGATGGGCTATCTCAGCTCCTTTCAGGGCCAATGGAGAAAGGTGGGCCACTAGATGTGGGTTGTCCCTCCTGTCCTACTCATCCCTTTGGAGGATGGACGTGTGGGCGCCCATCTTTCTCCAAGGATACAAGAAGGAGATCAGAGCAGACGCTACTTTTTTGTAGCTGTGGGACAGGAGGTGAAGCCAACCTGAAGACCCTTCTCCCAGCTTCAAAGGGCGCTGGATTGGGTCCTGCAGCGGGGAAGTGTCTATAGGGGAACTCTCCGGCAGGCGAATCTGAATTAACCAAGGGTTTGAGTTTAAAGTGCGTTCACTTAAAGTGCATTTAAAGACCATGCAAAATGCATGCAAAGTGCACTTTGGTCTGAATGAAAGCGCTGCTCCGTCAGTGGAAGGTAATTTACTGCCCGTCCCCTGGCATTTCGGTCAGGATCCATCTCTCTTTACCGTAGGCGCCCGCAGGTTCGTTAGTGGAGATGGGCTTCTCGGCTCAGCTCCTCCTGAAGAGCATTTCCCTCGGCATGGGCAATTCCCCACCGTGTACAGCGGCTTACGGGATGCAGCAAATCACTTCCCGCAGTCACCCCTCTTTCCCGGCTGGGGTTGGGAAAAGGATGGACAACACCTTGCAAGGGGAGTGAAGAGCCAAGAGACGGGGGAGCATCCCACCCCTAGGCTGATTGCCCACGCTTTCCCATACGGAAATACACCCTGGGAGAGGTCTCCAGTCACTGGTAGAATTCCAGGATGAGGAAAGCGGGATCCATCCCATTAGAAGATGAACCAGAAGGCCAATGCTGCTCTGGATCGCAACCTGGAGCACATCCAAAGGAGCCGCAGCCCTCGTGGATGGACGGGAGGGGCAGGGGTAGAGCATCCCTTCGCAGCCCAGTTTCCAAAGCCACCTCCGTCTCTCCCCACGTGGGTGACGATGAGCTGCTGAGAGACGGGCAGGAGATGGCTGAGCCCCTGCCCTCGACCCGGCAGCTCTGCCAGCACCGCTGCCTTATTTACAGCAACAAAATAAACAACTCGCCGGCGCAGAAAAAATGCACAGCATCCTCCCTCCATCCCCCTCGCCCCCCTTCCTCCAACCTCTCCCCCGCAAACGGCCAGCAACAGCTTTGTTTAGAAAAGAAAACTGATGTTTTTATGGGTCCCATGAATCTTACCGGGAAGCCAACAACCCCGGACAGGCGGCTCCGAGAAGCTCAGACGGAGCCGTGAAGCATTGCCTTGCAAAATAAAGGTCAACCCAAGCCGCTGAACACCATTAAAGCCAAGGGCTGAATGCCAAAGTCCAGGCTTTTAAGCCCCAAGAGCCGAGCTTGAAAACAAGTTCTCTCCTAAAAGCTTGGAGTGAGCTGAAATCCCCCGGCTCAGGGATGTTTTTACAGCAAATTGGGGTGAAACCACCTCTTTCCAATTTTCGCGAGGGCTTTTCAAGGCAAATTTGGCCCTTTGAAGGGAAGAGCCAGGACTCCTGCAGGAGCATCCCAAATATTCAGGCAAAGCCCTGGCGTTGACGTGCAAAGCCAAGAGGGCTTTAAAGAGATGAGCAAAAAACCGGGGCTTGAGGGGTAAATCAGCGGGGGCGAGAGGCTTCCCATGGCGATGTAACCGAAACTCCCGGGTTTGCGGGGCGAGAAAAAGGGTGGAAAATGGTTGAGCTCTCCTAAACCCCAGCCCGTTTAACATGAAGTTCAGCGTGAAACTCAATAATCCTTGAGCGGGGCTGAGTCCTCAAAGGAGCTGCAGGGATGAGCCGGGGTCTTGCGAACAAAACCAATTACCCTAACGAGCAGCGGGGTTTTTTTCGGAAGGGTTTTCAGCTTTGAGCTCCAGATTTTAAATCAATCTCTTCCTAGTAAAGGCCAGACAGATGAGCACGACCGGGAAAGCTGTCACCATTAATGAGCGATTCCCCATCGGCTGAGCCGTGGTACCCGGCCGCCCGCTCCCAGCGGTGATTTAAGTGCAGTGATGGGGGTGGCTGCAGCCGCAGTGATAAGCCTGCCCTCCTGGTTAAGCCTCACCTTTCTCCTTCCAGCTTGACTTATGGAAAAGTTAGGCCAATTGCCCAGATGGGAAGGGATCGGGTCGCTTTGGGGTGTTTTCCTGTAAATAGCTGGTTTGCGCCGATTCTCTCCACCAACTCCAGGGGGAGCCTGGACTAGCAAGGACGCGGGGTTTATATCCCAAACATAAAGGAATTAAGCTTCTCCACCAAGGCCAGGATTAAACTTCCCTGGGACGCGCAGGATCTCCTACATCGCATCCCAAACCATGCCCCTCCAGCCGCGGCTTAACCCGGGATTTAGCAACAGTTTATACCCCATCCCCAACCACGGGCAATTACAAGTCCCGACCTCGTTAGCAGGACACATTCACCTCCTTGGGATGCTGATTATTTCTCCCCTCCCCGTAACAGCGGGAGGGGATGACCCCTCCCCACCCTCCTCTTCCTCCTTGCTTCTTCGGAGGGGCTGTCCCAGATGAGAGCTCGGGGACCAAAGCAGGGGCGGTCACAGTGGGTGCCCCCCAGGTCGGCCAGCACCCACGGCCCCACCTCAAGCCCCTCGAAGTCTATTTATTACTCGCAGCGATTAATAAGCGAGAAAACGGGGGAGGCAGAAGGGCATCGCTCCTGCCTGTTGCTAATTAGTGCGCTGCTCGGAGGACAGGAGGCTGCAGGGAGCTCGTTCGCCCACGACGCTTAATGAAAGCAGCACAACCCTTCGCGTTATTTAATTTAATAGGAGAATTAATATCGGGATGGAGGGCGATCGCCTCTGCTCCGCGGGCTGGGGGGAAGGAT
>NW_009259322.1:33392-37709 GCF_000687185.1 Egretta garzetta
GATCGTCGGGGGGCTGACGCCCGCCGAGTCTCCCCGGGGCGGGTGACAAATGACTTTGTGACAGTAATCGCCAAATTAGAATCTGCATCGTGAGCCCCCGCGCTCGCCGGCGCAGCCGCCGCGCCGGGCTCCTCCCCGGCACCGGGTGCAAGGAAAGGTCACGCAGCGGCACCGAGCGCCCGCTCCCGACGCCTTGCATGCTAATGCCCCGCTGGGATTTCCGATAAAAAATATTGAAAAAATTAAAATTCAGGTGTTTTATTTATTTATCGTCTATTGTTCACGCTGCGGCACAGGCGAGGGTGCCTGGTGTGTCGGAAAAAAATTCAGGTACATGTTGGTGGCGTGAAGCTAGAGCGGGAATGAGGGGGGTTTGCGGCTGAGGGTTTCCCAAATTCACAGCCCCAATGTTGGGGGAATCCAAGCCCCAGAGCCTCTCCCTGCGGCGTTTCCAATTAAATTAATAAAGAAGGGAAGCGCCGCACGTTCCCGACCCGCTGCCCTCCTTTTGCTGCGTGCTGGGGCAACGTAGATCCCTGTCTATATGGGTCCACCTACAGCTGGAGATGGATTTATGCAATTTTCCTGGATTTTCGACACCACCCCATGGATCCCCCATGGGCTGGGGTAGGGGGATGCCCTGGGCACCCTCCAGCACCTTCAGCTGCCCACACCCATCTGCAGGAGGGCGGGCTCTGCCTGAAGAAGGCGGAATTTAGGTGGGATCAGGGGTCACCCTGCCCGACTCGCAAGGCGTCCTGGCACCGCTTTGGCCCTGCACCCCAAATGATGCCTTTGGGGGTGGCTGGTGCATGGATGGGCGTGCGAAAGGAGGCGAGCCAGGGCGAGGCTTTGGCACCGACACACCCGCGTCACCCCCGGCCGCGCTGTACCTGTGCAAAGCCTTGTGCCCTTTGCCTTGTGTGTGGCCATCGTCTTGCATGTGGCCATTGCCTCGCCCGTGGCCATTGTCTTGCAAGTGCCCTTTGCCTCACACGTGGCCATTGCCTCGCACGCGGCCATCGTCTTGCACGTGGCCATCATCTTGCACATGGCCATTGCCTCGCACGCGGCCATCGTCTTGCACATGGCCATTGCCTTGCACGTGGCCATCATCTTGCACGTGGCCATCATCTTGCACATGGCCATTGCCTTGCACATGGCCATCACCTCGCACATGGCCATTCCCTCACACATGGCCATCGTCTTGCATGGGCCCTTTGCCTCACACATGGCCATTGCCTCTCACGTGGCCATCACCTTGCATGTGGCCATTGCCTTGCAGGTGGCCATTGCCTTGCACGTGGCCTTTCCCTCGCAGGTGGCCATTGCCTCATACATGGCCATCACCTCACACGTGGCCATCGCCTCACACGTGGCCATCGCCTCATACATGGCCATTGCCTCACACATGGCCATCACCCCACACGCTTGCACGTGGCCTTTCCCTCGCAGGTGGCCATTGCCTCATACATGGCCATCGCCTCACACGTGGCCATCGCCTCACACGTGGCCATCGCCTCATACATGGCCATTGCCTCACACGTGGCCATTGCCTTGCACGTGGCCATCGCCTTGCACATGGCCATCGTCTTACACATGCACATGTGTGCAAGCACCGGGAGCTCTTCCCCCACCTCCCCGCAGCCACAGGATTTGCACGCGTGAGCACAAGGGTGCAAATCAGGCCCAGGAAGGGGCTGGTGGGCACAAATCTGTGGTCATGGCAAGGGCTGGGGGCAACGTACTGGGCTCGTTAGCGTGAGGACAAGCTGCCTGGGAGCGTTCGTTACCATCACGCAGCGGCGAGGAGCGAGCGCGAGTCCCGTTTGACCTTTCCACCGTACGAGGTGCAATCGAGTTAGCGCCGAGTTGTGATTTAATTCCCGGGATGGAGCTGTAATTCGCTTACAGCAGCCATTTTCCAGCAGCGCTGGAGCGGCCGGCTCTGCCGGGATTCCGGGATTTCACACCACCGAATTAGGGTGCTCACCCCCGGGCAGCTCTTATCCCACCAGCCAGGGTTTTTAAAAGCACAAGATGGGGCAAAACCTCTTGCCCCGTGCAAAAATCCACCTTGCACAGTGCCTGGATGCGCTCACGAGGGTGAAAACACGCGCACGTGGGAAAACCCACCTCTGCCCAGCGCCGGGGCGCACGCACACCCGTACCCCATTTCGGCTCCATCCATACCGCGACACAAGGCAGGAGGTGGCTGCTCATCTCCTACAGGAGAGAAAAATGCAACGGGAGGGGATTTACCCTTTTTCTCCTCGTTTTCCCCCCTTGCAGCGGTTTTTCTTCACAGCGGGGTCCTCTAAAGGAACCTCGTGGTCCAGGCTGGGATGTCTTTGCTCAGGAGAGCCGGGCGCCCCGTGGAGCAGCGATGCCCCCCGCTGAAATATTCATCAACCCGTTGGGCGAGGGGAGACGTGCTCGTTTTGGAAGGGGCAATAAAATATATTTACGGGAGTTGCGTTATATCACCCGCACCCACCCAAGCCAGCAAAGGGTCCCCATCTTCCAAGCCCCTTCCGAGGTGCCGGGGAGCGGGATGCGGGCGCGCCAGGGAGGGGATGCCCCGGCGATGGAGACGGCGGCGGCTTTGTGCGAGGCCGGAGCGGGGCAGCGCTGGGCGGCTGCATACAAACCCCGAGATGAAAAGGGTGAGAGGCCTCGGCAAGCGAGGGCTGTCGGGGTGATTAATGGGGGTGAGCGGAGGGTGAGGCCCCTCCTTCCCCAGAGTCACAAGATGGCAAAGTGATTCGAAGAACAAGAGAGCAGTGTTCGCCCAGAAAGCCTCCTGGAAAAAAGAAAATACACTTTATCCCCAGTAGCCTGCAGAGCTGAGGGTTCCTCTCCTCCTTGCCGTGTCGGTTGGGGATTTTTTTCTGGCTGGTGGGGATTTTTTTTTTTTTTTGGGTGGGTTTTTTTTAACTATTTTAATAAAAATAAATAAGGGCGACGAGGACGTGTAAATGGCAGTGAGAATTGCACCGCGCTGCCGGGTCAAAGCCGCCTGGGAGCTGCCGTATATTTACATCTCTATTTGCTTGGAAAACAATAACCCACGGGGAGGAAGAGGGGAGGCACTGGCGGAGCTGGTGCAAGGTGGTTTTGGGGGAGCCGGCATGGGGGGACCCCCCCAAATCAGAGCAAACCCCCAGGACCTGAAGGAGATTTTTTTTTTTTTTTTTGCAAAGCAGCTAAAACCCGCGGGTTTCTCTCCCTGCGGATGCACCGCAGCGATGCTCATTTTCAGCTTCCCCTTCCCGGGGATGCTCCAGCCCCGGGGCTGGACCGGAGGGGGTCGCTGGGGGGGGACGGGACGGTGACCCCAAACCCAGGCAAAAGGGACGGAGCAAGGCGGGGAGCAGCATCGCCACCGCAGCTACGCTCTGTGCCACCCTCTCCCCCTAATTTAATACCCGGGGAGCCGGAGGGGCCGGAGCGGAGGGATGAACGCAGGAAGCCGTAGGGGTTTTAATGACATAAGAGGTGGGGAGCAGTTTTCCCAGCCCCGTTCCCATGGCCTTCCCAGATGGAGAAGCCGGGCAGATCCATGCAAATTCCCCCCGGGCGCAGGAGATGTGGTTAAATCCCAGGGAGCGAGCAGAGCTAGAGGGGTCCCAAGCCCCTAGCAGGGGCTGCTTTGCTCTGTCTGTCTGTCCTTCCTCCTGTCTGTCCATCTTGCCACATCCCCGCATCCCGTCCGCTGTCCCACCGGGCCCTCGTGAACACGTAGGGAACCCAAAGTGACAGGAAAATGGAACGCCTGCCATGTACCGGATCGAGAGGCAGGAGCTACGCCGAGCATGCGGGAGCTGGATTAAAGCTCATTTCCCCAAGATTCGTCATTTGAAGGAAATTAATTGAGGTTAAAAAAGCCGCGTAAGGCACTGGAATGGGACCTGGGTGGTTTTCCACTAATTCCAGGGTTTGGGAAAGGAGGGGAGTGGAGGTGGTGAAGGCTCCAGCATCACGATGCCACTCAGCTGCGGATGCTTTCGGGCGTGGGGTACCAGCATCCCCGGGAACAACAGCTTCGCTGGGACCTTGGTGACAAACCCCGAGGGCTCCCGAAATGCCGAGGGAGAAGAGCTATGGGAGACACAGAGGGGTGAGATGGAGGTTATCCGGGGGTATCCATTGGGATGTGCTCCTGCCCGTCGGGTTTCGGGATGAAAAGCCCTCAAATTGGTCCCCTGGGAGAGGCTGGAAGGGTGACCTTGACCCCAGCCCCTGCCACCCATGGGACCCACAGGGTCCCCAGTGTGGGAGGGAGAAGAAACAGGGGGGGCTGGGGGGGGGGGGGGG
>NW_009259322.1:38431-38977 GCF_000687185.1 Egretta garzetta
CACGTATAGAACACTACCTCGGCACGGTAAGGCCGGAACATCGGGGAGAGGCCACCAGCACCAAATGGGGTGCACGTAGCCACGCCGCACATCTTGGGGGTGGGGGGGGGGGGGGGGGCTTTGAGCACCCCCACGACACCCCCGGGTCCCTTTTGCTGCCTGCAAGCCCTGGGCTGTATACATCCGCATGGGTACATATAGAGGCGCGTGTATACGGAGGTGGCGACGCTGCACGCATCGATCCAGCTGTTGCACTGGGCGTCCAGGCAGCACCGGGGCCGCATCCTGCACCGGGAGCATCCCGGTAACCTGCATGCTTGGAGTTCAGCCGCTTCGTTACCTCGGAGCATAAATTAGGCGTGTGCGTACACACGCAGGCATACACACGCACACACCCGCGTGCGCTGGCCCAGAAAGCGATTAGCTGCCGCTCAAATTTGCATCTCATTAACATTCCCACAAGGGTTATTCTACAGCCAAAGGCGGGCGGTTGCTCGCTGCGCAGAGGGGGAAAAAAAAAAAAAATTAAAAAATAAACTAAACCTT
>NW_009259322.1:41066-41325 GCF_000687185.1 Egretta garzetta
TCGTCCCCTCGCTCCCGGCTAATCTCCGCTGACAAACAATATGATGGATACGGTTTATGTTAATTCGCAATGCCCTTTCCTCCCGAATTTAACTGTAAGTTAATGTCCACCGGAAACTCCAGCTCTCCCCGCTTCGCTAATGGGCTGAGGGATTAGCTGGTTCTAACGATGCATACAAATGTACTTGTCTCTGTGGGCTGCCCCAAGATTTATGGCTCTTTTGCCTTCTGTAGCTGTGAAAAAGGGAGGGGAAAAAAAA
>NW_009259322.1:44209-44933 GCF_000687185.1 Egretta garzetta
TTTTATTTTTATTTTTATTTTTACTTATTTTTACTTTTATTTTTATTTTTACTTTTATCTTCTCGATTTTTATTTTTATTATTACTTTTAATAATTATTATTGTTCTTATTACTATTACTATTACTATTATTATTGCTATTATTATTACTATCATTATTGCTATTATTATTGATGTTATTATTGATATTATTATTGATATTATTATTACTATTGTTACTATTATTACTATTATTACTATTGATATTACTATTGATATTACCATTACCATTACTATTACTATTACTATTATCCCACCATTACCACTATTGCTATTCTTGCCATTATCGCTCTCCCTATCGCTCTTACCGTCACCATCATGATTTGCTTATCGTTTACTTATTAATACTCAACCATTCCTTGTGATTATCATTATTATTAATGTCATTATTATCATTATTAGCTCCTCAGACCAAAGTTTCCCAGCTGCTTTTGCCCCCGCTTGGGAATTTGGGGGCGCCTCTGGGGGCAGGGGACGCGGGGGGGGCTCCGGGGAAGCGCCCACAGCCCAGCGCTGCTCCTTTTCCTTATTCCCCTTCATTTTTACCTCCTTATTAATTACCTCCTTATTAATTACCTTCTAATTAACCTCAGCATCTCCAGGCCTCGGCGGGGATGGGGCCGGGCGCGTGTCCCCGTCCTCCCCCCCCCAGCTCCGGCATGGCACGGGGGCACCACACACGTGCA
>NW_009259322.1:46465-47745 GCF_000687185.1 Egretta garzetta
GGGCACACACACAACACTCATGCGAGCGCAGAGGTGTCACGCGTGCAGCCGCGCGTATGCAAGCAGGGACGTGTTCGGGCGGGCGTAGCAGATGTGTGCAGAGGTGTCATATACGCTCCGGTCCGTGCACACGCGTGCACACGTGTGCAAAGGTGTCATGTCACGCTCCTCCGTGCAAACGCACGTGCACACACGTGCACAGGTATCACGCTCATGTGCAAACACATGTGCACACATGTGCAAAGGTGTCACGCTCCTCCGTGCAACCGCGCGTGCACATGCGTGCGCAGGTATCACGCTCATGTGCAAACATATGTGCACATGTGCACAGGTATCACCCTCATGCGAAAACACACGTGCACATGTGTGCACAGTATCACACACATGCACATGCATGCACAGGTACAAACAGGCAAGCACACGCGAGCACAGGTATCACCCTCACGTGCAAACACACGTGCACACGCGTGCACAGGGATCACCCTCACGTGCAAACACACGTGCACATGCATGCACAGGTATCACACTCATGTGCAAACAGGCATGCACACGGGTGTGCAAATATCATGCTCATGTGCAAGCACATATGCACACATGTGCACAGGTGTCACGCTCACATGCAAACATGCATGCACGTGGGTGCACAGGTATCACGCTCACGTGCAAACAGGCATGCACATGGGGGCGCAGGTATCAAACTCATGTGCAAACGCGTGTGCACGTGGGTGCACAGGAATCACACTCGTGCAAAGACGTGTGCACAGGAATCACACTCATGTGCAAACAGGCGTGCACATGGGTGCACAGGTATCACCCTCATGTGCAAACACGTGCACAGGGGTGCACAGGGATCACACTCACGTGCAAACACGTGCACAGGGGTGCACAGGTATCACCCTCACATGCAAACACACATGCACAGAGGTGCACAGGGATCACCCTCACGTGCAAACACGTGCACACATGTGCACAGGTATCACCCTCACATGCAAACACGCGTGCACGTGGCTGCACAGGGATCACCCTCACGTGCAAACACACGTGCACAGGGGTGCACAGGGATCACACTCACGTGCAAACACGTGCACAGGGGTGCACAGGTATCACCCTCACATGCAAACACGCGTGCACGTGGCTGCACAGGGATCACCCTCACGTGCAAACACACGTGCACACGTGTGCACAGGGATCACACCCAACTCCCTGGCTCTGAAATGCCTTTCTAGCAGCCCCGAGCACCCCGACCCCCCAAGCCATGGGGGGGGCCTGGCCACCCCCCA
>NW_009259322.1:49154-52064 GCF_000687185.1 Egretta garzetta
GGGCGTCCCCGTCCCGTCGGTGGGGGGGTCCCCATCTGGAGGTGGGGAAGAGTTGGGGTGGCACCCCGCAGCGGGTACCCCCCCCCAACCTGGCTGAGGTGACACCCCGCACCTAGGCAGCAGCCAAGGTGACAGCCCATATCCAAGCGGCACCCAAGGGGGCACCCCACGCCTGGACAGCATCCTAGGGGTGATGCCCCACGCCTGGACAGCATCTGAGAGTGACACCCCACATCTGGACACCCCTGTCCCACAGTGGTACCCCACTTCTGGACAGCATCGTAAGGTGACACCCCACATCTGGACACCCCTGTCCTGTGGTGGTACCCCACTTCTGGACAGCATCGTAAGGTGACACCCCACATCTGGACACCCCTGTCCTGTGGTGGTACCCCACTTCTGGGCAGCATCATAGGGTGACACCCCACATCTGGACACCCCTGTCCTGTGGTGGTACCCCACTTCTGGACAGCATCGTAAGGTGACACCCCACATCTGGACACCCCTGTCCTGTGGTGGTACCCCACTTCTGGGCAGCATCATAGGGTGACACCCCACATCTGGACACCCCTGTCCTGTGGTGGTACCCCACTTCTGGGCAGCATCATAGGGTGACACCCCACATCTGGACACCCCTGTCCTGTGGTGGTACCCCACTTCTGGGCAGCATCATAGGGTGACACCCCACATCTGGACACCCCTGTCCTGTGGTGGTACCCCACTTCTGGGCAGCATCATAGGGTGACACCCCACATCTGGACACCCCTGTCCTGTGGTGGTACCCCACTTCTGGGCAGCATCATAGGGTGACACCCCACATCTGGACACCCCTGTCCTGTGGTGGTACCCCACTTCTGGGCAGCATCATAGGGTGACACCCCACATCTGGACACCCCTGTCCTGTGGTGGTACCCCACTTCTGGGCAGCATCATAGGGTGACACCCCACATCTGGACACCCCTGTCCTGTGGTGGTACCCCACTTCTGGGCAGCATCATAGGGTGACACCCCACATCTGGACACCCCTGTCCTGTGGTGGTACCCCACTTCTGGGCAGCATCATAGGGTGACACCCCACATCTGGACACCCCTGTCCTGTGGTGGTACCCCACTTCTGGGCAGCATCATAGGGTGACACCCCACATCTGGACACCCCTGTCCTGTGGTGGTACCCCACTTCTGGGCAGCATCATAGGGTGACACCCCACATCTGGACACCCCTGTCCTGTGGTGGTACCCCACTTCTGGGCAGCATCATAGGGTGACACCCCACATCTGGACACCCCTGTCCTGTGGTGGTACCCCACTTCTGGGCAGCATCATAGGGTGACACCCCACATCTGGACACCCCTGTCCTGTGGTGGTACCCCACTTCTGGGCAGCATCATAGGGTGACACCCCACATCTGGACACCCCTGTCCTGTGGTGGTACCCCACTTCTGGGCAGCATCATAGGGTGACACCCCACATCTGGACACCCCTGTCCTGTGGTGGTACCCCACTTCTGGGCAGCATCATAGGGTGACACCCCACATCTGGACACCCCTGTCCTGTGGTGGTACCCCACTTCTGGGCAGCATCATAGGGTGACACCCCACATCTGGACACCCCTGTCCTGTGGTGGTACCCCACTTCTGGGCAGCATCATAGGGTGACACCCCACATCTGGACACCCCTGTCCTGTGGTGGTACCCCACTTCTGGGCAGCATCATAGGGTGACACCCCACATCTGGACACCCCTGTCCTGTGGTGGTACCCCACTTCTGGGCAGCATCATAGGGTGACACCCCACATCTGGACACCCCTGTCCTGTGGTGGTACCCCACTTCTGGGCAGCATCATAGGGTGACACCCCACATCTGGACACCCCTGTCCTGTGGTGGTACCCCACTTCTGGGCAGCATCATAGGGTGACACCCCACATCTGGACACCCCTGTCCTGTGGTGGTACCCCACTTCTGGGCAGCATCATAGGGTGACACCCCACATCTGGACACCCCTGTCCTGTGGTGGTACCCCACTTCTGGGCAGCATCATAGGGTGACACCCCACATCTGGACACCCCTGTCCTGTGGTGGTACCCCACTTCTGGGCAGCATCATAGGGTGACACCCCACATCTGGACACCCCTGTCCTGTGGTGGTACCCCACTTCTGGGCAGCATCATAGGGTGACACCCCACATCTGGACACCCCTGTCCTGTGGTGGTACCCCACTTCTGGGCAGCATCATAGGGTGACACCCCACATCTGGACACCCCTGTCCTGTGGTGGTACCCCACTTCTGGGCAGCATCATAGGGTGACACCCCACATCTGGACACCCCTGTCCTGTGGTGGTACCCCACTTCTGGGCAGCATCATAGGGTGACACCCCACATCTGGACACCCCTGTCCTGTGGTGGTACCCCACTTCTGGGCAGCATCATAGGGTGACACCCCACATCTGGACACCCCTGTCCTGTGGTGGTACCCCACTTCTGGGCAGCATCATAGGGTGACACCCCACATCTGGACACCCCTGTCCTGTGGTGGTACCCCACTTCTGGGCAGCATCATAGGGTGACACCCCACATCTGGACACCCCTGTCCTGTGGTGGTACCCCACTTCTGGTGGGGGGGCGGGGGTTGGTTTTTATCTCGCATTCTCCTCTGCAAAAAAGACCCTGCCCCAAAATAAACACGAGCATGGGGATAAGTAGGAATAAAATAGGAGTCAAGTAGGACTAAAGTAAGAATAAAGTAGGATTTAAACAGGATTAAACCAGGACTAAGAATAAGACAGGAATAAAATCGGAATAAAATAGGACTAGAATAAGAATAAACCAGGAATAAAGTGAGAATAAACAAGGAATAAAGTGAGAATAAACCAGGAATAAAGTGAGAATAAACCAGGAATAAAATAATAGGA
>NW_009259323.1:0-563 GCF_000687185.1 Egretta garzetta
CCGTGCCGGCATCATGTTTTGCGTGTGGAGGACAGGCTGCTTCTTGGGAGCCGTGGGCAGGAGCCCAACACGGATACGGCAAGCAATACCTGGAGGTGCTTTCCCAGGCACTGTGGTAGGGATTATATTAGCTCAGACCATGAAGGGCAATGAAGAGATAGCTCGATGCCTGGAGAAAATAGGAAGAGGAGCAACCCGTGGAACCAGCTTGCTTGCTGCGCCACCAGCATCCTCACGCAGAGCGGTAACCCATCAGCACCCAGAGACCCCCCTGCTGGCCCCGGCACGGGATGCTGATCTTGCAGGAGGTGGAACAGAGGGGATAACCAGGAGAGAGGGCTGGTGCGGAGGTGAGGGGCTGTGGGCTGTGAGCGTGGCAGGGTGTAGCAACAGCATCTTCCCCTGCAGTGCTGCTCATCAGCAACCACCAGCTCCTGGGCCAAGCTTTTTTAAAGAGTCGGTGATCTGGTACCATGCCTGAGGACAAGAGAGATGCTTCTCCTCCCAGAAATCCCAATAACCTCCTTGTTGTATCAATTATAATTCAGTGCTGTCGTGGTTTA
>NW_009259323.1:769-1374 GCF_000687185.1 Egretta garzetta
AACTAACCCCCCCCGAGCATGACGTTATATGGTATGGAATAGCTCTTTGGTCAGTTTGGGTTAGCTGTGCTAGCTGTGCTGTACTCCCAGCTTGTTATGCACCTGGCCGAGCAGGAGAAGCTCAAAAAGTCCTTGAGTAGTCTGAGCACTACTTGGCAACAGCTGAAAACATCAGTGTGTTATCAACATTCTTCTGGTACTAAATCCAAAACACAGCACTATGCTAGCTACTGTGAAGAAAATTAACTCTATCCCAGCCGAAACCAGGACAAGTGCAGCCCCATTTCTACCCAGAATCGGCAATTGCTTTGGAAAATGTCCTTTACCTATTTTTAAGCACCAGCGTGCCTTTTGCTGCTACTAAAGTAACAGCTAAAAGCTGATGGATGGCAGAAAACAGGACATTTCTGAGAAAGGTCCTCTGAATTTGCCTCTGAGTCATCTCTATGCACCAGTACAGGCTGGGGGCTGACCTGCTGGAAAGCAGCTCTGCTGAGAGGGACCTGGGAGTCCTGGTGGATGACAAGCTGACCATGAGCCAGCGGCGCGCCCTTGCTGCCAAGAAGGCCAGTGGTATCCTGGGGTGCATTAAGAGGAGCGTGGCC
>NW_009259323.1:1763-4650 GCF_000687185.1 Egretta garzetta
CTGCCCAGGGGGTTTGTGGAGTCTCCTTCTCTGGAGATATTCAAAGCCCGCCTGGATGAAGTCCTGTGTAACGTGCTCTAGGAGAGCCTGCTTTAGCAGGGGGGTTGGACTAGATGATCTCCCGAGGTCCTTTCCAATCCTTGCCATTCTGTGATTCTGTGATTCTGTGTTGGCAGGAAAAGCTGGCGAAGAAGAAAAGTATCTCTGCAGGTCGTACTGCCTGAAACAGCCCCAGAATTAAGAGTCTGGGCCAGGTGAACACATCCAACTGTTAAGACATGTTTTACTGTAATCTGATGGAGCTGAAATCGAAAGCTGTCATTATGGTTACGTGACTGGTACAACAGGACCTCCTCAAAAGAGCCGCATGTGAGGGCATCCCCCAGTGCTCCGGCAGCCATACGAGCCCCGAGGAGCCAGTCCCTACCCTGCAGCTTACATGTTGAACACCATAAGGGACAATAAGTGGATTAGCAAAACCGCTGGAAGAGGCGGAGAAGAAACGACACTAGGTCTTAAGCTGGTTTTGCATCTATTTATGCAAATTATGTGCCCAGCTAGACGGTAACTTAGGTAGAATCCAGGCTATCCCTGCTGCATATCTAGCCAGCCGCCTTTGCTCGGCAGTCTGCTGCAGGCTTCCTGGCAGAGAAGAGCCGGGTTTACAGCTCGAGCAGATGCAGTGAGTCACAGCAGCGAGCTGGTCGATAATTACAGCACAGACGGCCTGCACGAGGCAGCGGCAAGGCCGGGCAGCATCCACACCATGGCTGGGGGGGGAGGGGATGCAGTCCCGCACTGGCATCCGTAGGAGATGCTCCAGACTCCTCGCTCCCTCCAGAGCTTGGGGATGCTCCTCTGCCCCCTCCCAGGGCTGGCTCTGCAGGACAAGAAGCTGCCTGCCCTCCCTCCTGCCTCCCTGATGGACACAGCATCGGGCAGGATCCATCTCTCACATTGGTAAGATGGGGCTTGCAATCATCCCTGGCCCCTGGTTGTGCCATCTGCCCACTCCCCAAACATCCCTGCAAGATCTGCATCTTAGCAGGTTAATTTAATAAGAGCCTGGTTTATTCTTGCTGGCTGTAGGCATGGCATAGAGCAGCTGAGTCCGTCAGCAGCACAGAGCTGCTCTGGCAGCAATCAAATCCTGCCCAGATGCTCATTTGGGAGGTTTGGTTTTGCTGAGAGAGGCAAACCTTCCTGAGGCAGTGCTGAGGGCCGAGCCCTGCACCTTTCTCCTTGGCAGGAGCCAGGAATGTGGCAGCAGGGATTAAACCAGGGCTTTGACCCGGCATGAGCCGCGCCTCACCGGTACGGAGGTGGTGATAGCGAGGGAGCAGCAGAGCGGCGGTATCGGCAGGAGGAGGCTGGCTCTGGGCTTGGCCATTTATGGCAGAAGCAGCTGCTCCCATCCAGAGTTTCAAAACCTTTGACATCACCAGCTATTTTTGTGGCTCCAAGCCCGTGGTAGCGTACAAGGCAGTGAAATAGCCACAGAAACTGTTTAATGAAGGGAACGACTCGCCTTAAGGATAACGACCAGTTGGGTGCACTTTGAGATCAGCCTTTCTTTTTTTCAGCTGTAGATATGTAAGGCCAGGTATAAAGTGCTATGAGCTGGGAAATAAATCTCTGTGAATTCAAGCCAATACTGATCATACAGCAAGGACCCAGAGGAAAAAAAAGAAATATCCAGGTTCCCAATCCCACCCTCTTGGGCTGGCCACTCAGACCAGGAGTGAGGCATTGCCAGTTAAGTCAAACGGCAGCAAAATGTGCTTTTTCTTCCGCTTGCTCTTTGCCCCTTTGCTCTCCCTTAGTCATTCCTCCACCCATCGCAAACACAATGGACCAGCAGTGCCAGAAAGACACGCACATAATGAACCCAAGTGACCGTGTAATCTCATTATTGTCACCCTCATCCTCCTTTGCCCCTTTTCTCCCTCCCCCCATTTGTCACTGGCGCTGAGTGTGTCATGGTTAAAATTAGATGGGAAGCTCCTCTGCCAGCAACTGCATCTTTCCTTTATCCTGAGCACCTTGAGTGCATCAGGTACTTCGCAACTGCTCATGATTTATCATAGGGTTGAAGTAGGAGCAGCCTGTTCCAATGCTCACCTGTTTACATTTTCGAGCTAATTCACATCTGTGCCATCCAGGCATAGCCACCTCATGCCAGCAATTCACTTGACCCAACAATTTTGGAGGCAATGGCAAAGGAAGGAGAGGGGTTGTTACTTACATGTAATAAAGAAGAGTGACTCAAATGTGGTGTAAGTTAGACAAAATTCTTTCTGGTCGCTAAAAGTCCTCACTGAGCTTTCCCCATAACGGGCATGTTCTCTTTATGGAAAGAAAGTGAATAAATAACGCCACTTGCAAAACCAGCCACAAGCAGAGCCACCGCTGCAGCACCTCGTCTGCACCTTTGGAAGACGCTTCACCTCGGCCCGGCGCCTCGCTAGGGCCCGCTGGAAGCGCAGGACGGACACAACATGGATACGCGGCCGTGTCTGCCCCCGACTGCAACCAAACCGGTGACACGCTGGTGAAGGGGACAGATCCTGCGTCTCCCACGTGTCTGCTGAATTCCGTGGGCGTGAGAGGCGGCGGGCGGGTGCCCAGAAACAACGCCGTGAAGTTAGAGGGCAGCTTCTCCTGCGGGTGGGAACGTTTGTGCAAATGACCGAGTCGGGTCTGAGGTGACTCGGGGGATTTTACTTTAGAAAGAAAACAGCCGTTTATTCTTTTTAGTTGCTTCCTCATAACAACGGGGGAAATTAATTGATGGGGGTGTTGTGGTTTAACCTGGCAGGCAGCTGAACACCACCCAGCCACTTGCTCACTGCCCCCCCCCCCCCCAGGGAGGGGGGGGGGAACGAAG
>NW_009259323.1:4738-5112 GCF_000687185.1 Egretta garzetta
CCACCGAAACGCCTGTGGCTCCACCACCAATGCTCGTCATGACCGATGCCCAGCCCGTCCCAAGCAGCAATCCCTCTCCCACTGAGCATTATGGTCTGGAATAGCCCTTGGGCCAGTTGGGGTCAGCTGTCCTGGCTGTGCCCCCCACCCCCCCAGCTTCTTGTGCCCCGGCAGAGCAGGGGAAGCTGAAAAAGTCCTTGACTGGTGTAAGCAACACTGCTCAACAACTAAACCATCAGTGTGTTATCAACACTCTTCTCATCCTAAATCCAAACACAGCACTGTGCCTGCTACCTGGAAGAAAATTAACTCTGCCCCAGCTGAAACCAGGACAGGGGGAAACGCCAAGGCCAATTCCGAAAGTGCCCGGGGCC
>NW_009259323.1:6490-21759 GCF_000687185.1 Egretta garzetta
CGTCCCGCCTTGGGGAAGGCGCAGAGCCGAGGAGGAAGCTCGAGGGCTCGCCTCGTGTGGGTACACGCCGTTCAGCTCCGAAGGGGCAAAAGTGAAAATGCCCTGCTTGGAAGTGCGTTTGCCAGCCCCGCTTCCTGAGGGGAAACTGCTTGCTTTGCAGGTACTTATCAGGGTGTTAAATCCCACGCAGAGCTGGAGAACAATGACCCGCTCCCACTTCCCCAGCAGAAATCTTTTGGCAATCCCCTTTTATGAAGAAATCACTTGATATTAAAATCGAGACTTCCCTTTTCCACACACACACAGACACACACCCTTCTTCTTACAAGGCCTGTTTCTTCAGTTGTTCTTGAAGAGACTCTTATTGTTCTACAGTTGTGATTTTTTAAGTAAGCTGCTATTTTCTACCCCTTCCCCCCAAATATATTCCTGTCCAGCATAAGCTCGACACTTTCACAGCATAGGTGGTGTACTGGAGAGGAGAGACAAACCATATGTGACAATTTGTGGGTCTGGATTTCACATCTACTATTAAAACTCAAAAAATTAGAATTATCTCAGCCAGTAACTGGTCTAAGCTGTCTCTAGAAATGAGTCTTTATTTCTGTGGAGTAAGTGGATTTCGCAGCGCTGCATGCAGCACAGGATTTGCAACTACTGCGTTGGCTTCAGTTGCTGAGTTGGGTGTGTTCCAGCTGCTTGGCAAAACCTTGCACACCCCCACTGAAGCAGAATGTTTGCTTCAGCTGAAGGCTAAACTTTATCTTAGCAAAGGCCTCGAGGCAGCCTGAGTACAAGCTGAAGACATACTTTCTGTGGAAAACAACAGCAATGGCATTGGGATGCTTGTCCCCTTGTTTTCACTTATTTGGGGACCAGTGTGTCCCTATTATTCGAGGAATGGATGTCCAGTTAGTAATCCATCCTGTTAATATTAAATCATTCATTCACGTCTATAGCGTGTTTACTCTGAAGCCTGCAGGTGTAAACTGCTCTCCCGCAGTTCTTTTACACAGCGGTAACTTGCTTTGTCTTGGAACTACACAAGAGTTTGTAGAATTTAGTAGTACTGATAGTAACTTAAAACACTCAGGGGGCAGAGCAGGCTGACTCAGACTTTCAAGTGTAAACTCCTGATGTAAGCTCAGACTTGAATAAATGCATCTGTAGGTAATAAAATCTCTTTACAGTGTCTAATTTGTTTACTTACATGTGATTAAATGTGTTCACAATTAATTATTCTAAGCATTCCAGAAGTGAGAAGACTTTATTTAAATTAGTAGCTTTCTCAAGCTCTATGCTAAACACAAGCTTCCTAAATGATTGTGTAATGGCATGGTACTGCTAATGCTACAGATCGTTAGATTTGAGACAATTTTTTCAGAAAACTGAAATCAACGTTCAAAGCAGCTATACTGTATCTTCCTCTAGCTGAACTGAAAGCCTGTTAGAGTACAGTAGTTGCTTTCTGTTTGTAGATACATACACATTTTATAAAATGTGTATGAATTTATATAAAATAAAAAATAACTTCTATTGAAGGTGGGGAGCAACCTTTCTCCGAGTTCTAGATCCGCATGAATGTGAATTTAAGAAGCTTTCTGATGTATTTTGAATGTTCAGTTGCATGTGAGAGTTATTAAAATGTGCTTCTGTAGTGGTTATATAGCGATTTTTCATGTGACTACTTACATGTACTAACCGGTTGGATTGTTTGATCAGGACATCAAGCCGATGAGGGACCAGATTGTCCGGGTGAAGAGATACGAGAAAGTTCCTCTGATCCTAGTGGGGAATAAAGTGGATCTGGAATCGGAGAGGGAGGTCCTATCTGCAGAAGGCAGAGCCCTGGCTCAGGAGTGGGGCTGTCCCTTCATGGAGACATCAGCCAAGAGCAAAACAATGGTGGATGAACTGTTTGCGGAGATCGTCAGGCAAATGAACTATGCCTCCCTGCCTGAAAAACAAGATCAGTGTTGTACAACTTGCATCGTCCAGTGAGAGAAATTAAGAAAAACCTCAATCATGGCCATACAGAGCAGGTTGGTGGAACAGTCATAACTAATTGAGGTGCATAAGCGTGCTGTTGAAGCAAGCAGATAAAGCGTAACAGGGAGTCTGAAATTAAGTAGTCCAACCTGGAGGTAGCCTTCCTCCGAAATAAATGGAAGCTTGTGCATTCGCTTGCACATGATTACTTGAGTTAAATGGACTCCTTGCATTACTTCAGTAGGGTTAGTCAGGGAACAGTGCATTTACTTGCAGTAATTTTACAATGAGACAAAGTGTATGATCTCATCCGCACCTATTTTTGACTGTCAGTGCTGTGTTTGACATTACATTGTCCTCACTAACATTTTGTGGTTTTGCAGTGGGTTTCGTTATTGGTTGTAGCTGGTATCTGAATTATTTTCAAGTAACAGGAATTGCCTTGGAGTTCAGTGGGGTTATTGTGACCAAGTTTCCCAGTAGTTTTGCTGAGAAGACTTTGAGCTTGTTTTTAAAAAAAAATTAATAAATTGTATGGTACAGAAACTGAATGTACTTACAGTACATTTCTGCCTGGTATTAGTGGAATAAGTTTAAAAGAGAACCACCCTGAGTTGTGAGGAGTAGCTTGAAGCCCACATGTTCTAGTCAAGGATGTGTGCAAAGTGCTGTTCGTCTAAAACCTCCAGAGCAGAGAACACACTGTAAAATGGCTTCCCAATGCACGACTCTTTCCTTTCCCAGTGACTCATAAGAGGTGTGGCAAGAGTGCAGTGTCCAGAGGGGCCTCTAGAAAGCTTCCCCCATCTCGAGTATTGCTTTGACTTTTATTTCTTTCCACTCTTGGCCCTTCACACACATGGTGGTCTCTATCAGTACCTTTTTCACCTGATTGTGTAAATGGATCTGCTTCCCCCCTGCACACAGCAGCACTGCCATTCCTGTGTGAGGTGCCTCTGGACTCCCCCTGCTCTTGTTTTCCCTCGTAGCCCTTACAGGTCTAGTTTCTCCATCAGCTTGAATCCATGTTACTGAAAAGGGCTCTTCTGCATCGTTGGTATACTCTGCACGCAACCTGCTGGTCCATCAGACCTTCAGTTGTCTGTTGAACGTGTTTTGGCAAACGACTCTGTCATCTCTGAGGGCAAGTGCAGGGATGAGGGAGGACATGAAAATCAGGGGAAAGAACTGTCCCTCTTGACAGCTGCACTGATTGAGGCTTAGGCTCCGACTGCCAAGTTAGTAACTCTCGCTTGAGTCAAAGGAGCTTTTTGTGTCTGAGTGACAAGAGGGAAAACAGGTTATTGCTGGAAGCTTTGGACCATGTATCCTCTTTAATCTGAAGTGCAAGGTCAGAGAGTGAAGTCTCAAAGCTTGTCTTTGAGATTGTTATCAAGTGCTTTGTGAATGTAAAATTTTAGATACTCATGACCCTAGCACCATTATACTAAAGATAATACACCATGGTTTTATCTCCAGTTCTGTGAAATAAGTAAAGGCTGCTGTCACCACCTAAGAGGTGTGTGTAAGTTCAAGATTTGCTTGCTGGAAGGCGGGCAAACTGCTTGTATTGGAGCAGAGGAAAAATACAAATAAAGTCTTACCTTGGATGCTAATCCCTAACACCTGCAGACCATTATAGGGTTATAGGAAGGAGTAAATAAAATTAATTACGGCTTTTTTTTAATGGAGTGCTGCAGGGTTAATATCTTGAATCACATATAGTAACGCAATGTTTCAGCTCTTTCTAAGGCAACTTCACAAATAAAGAGTATGAGGATTTGAAGTATAATGCCAAAGGTTATGCTAGTCCCGTGGGTTTCTAGTGCAGGTTGCTGTCTTCAATTCTGACAAAATCAGGCCCTTTGTCCATGAAATTTATACTTCCAGAATTGGTTACTTCTAAGGGAGGCTTCTTTGTAACCTGGCTGCTTCTGGATTTAGCAGTACATACCAAGTTTAATATTAAAGGTGAAATTGAGGTGGGGGGCAGGGCCTTATGTTATTCCTTTGAATCATAACTTATGCCTAGATTTGATGAGTTTCCTAAACATGCTCTTGCTTCAGAAGAAACATCTGTGTTCTTATGTCTTTGTGATCACTTGAGGTGGAGGATCCTAAGCTTTTGTAATACAGATTTCATCTCCTTCATTCTGCCTAGCTCATAGTGTCACATCAAGCCTCTAGCAGCAAAATACTCCCTTGCTTCTAGGGGATGCTGCTTCTGCCCAATGCAGTCTCATCACCTGTGCCTAACAAGTCAGTCTTTCCTTCCTAAGAAGCTTCCTATTCAGTCCAGATCTCACCGCATCTGGAATCTCTTTTCGTATTACTTGTCCAGGCTCTTCACAGGCGTCATGCTCTGTATCTTCCATGTCAGCCTCACACTTTTGAGATATTTCTTCTTCCTGGCTCCCACTCTATCCTTGTTCTTTGAGTAGGTGTAGGATCTCATTAACTTTATGATAAGCCTTTGCTGCCTGATAATTTCTGTCTGATGTGCTCTAGTGTAGGAGAGCTGCTGATGGTGTATTGTGATAGCTGTAATCAGCTTTGTAATTATTCTGCTTATCTGTGATCCAGGGAGCAATTGCTGCTTCTCAAACATCTGCTTTAGCAGTGACCCCTCCTAGGTAAAGTGAAACTGAGGAAGTGGAACCAGCTGTCTGAAAACTGGTGTGTAGGAAGTGGGTTTGAACTATAGCTCTATCCTAGCATAATCTTCATCATCTCTAAGTTCTGTGACCTGTCTGTGTCCAGGAGGAGTCTTAGGTCTGGATCAGTTCAGAATTGAGGTACACAGAAACAGTTTGTGCCTCTACAAGTACTGATGGAGAAACCAGCGGGAGGGGGGGGTGCGTGGATTATATGATGGACCTGTATTTTAATCTAAGGCTGTTTCAGCATCTGTTTTAACTAGCAGGTACCACTTACCTCTACTTGTTAGTGATACCTCAACCTGTCTGTCAAATCCGATGTAGTGTGGTTCTTTCACGACACTTTTGAGTAGCACTTGCTGAAATTACTGTTCCAGTCAGCTGCCTTGGGTGAAAGGAAGGATGAAACATAGCTACACAATCAGGAGAACCCATAGTTCTTTTTAAAAATGTGTGTTGTTCCTGCGTCCTGTTCCCTCCCTGCCCCCCTTTCCTGCTTCTGCGATGGTCTTATGTCGTTTCATTAGTGCATTCAGAGATGTGTGATTTCCAGTAGCTGCTCTCTGTTCCTTGCTCTAGTATTTTTCTTGATTTTTCAGTATGAGAGTGTTTTGTATTTTAAATCTTCTTTAAAACAGGGCACCTGTTTCCGTGCTGGTGCATTAGAAGTTTTCTGTAGAGGTACTAATTGGATTTGGAACACCTTAGTGTTGGGGTGAAAGACTGAGGTTGATTAGTGATTTCTGTGCCCTCCGTTCTTAAGTAACTGATATTAGCAAGCGCTAAAGGAAGAGTACTCTGCTCTAGGGGTAAAAACTGAAAGTATACTGTCTTCTGGTCCATGTGGCTATGCAGCACAGACAAATTTATCCTACTAGGTTGTCTAACATCCCCTTCTCCCCTGCCTGCTCTTGCAGAAGAGACTAGAGAGTGAATAGAAATTTTGTGGGCAGGGGAAGCCAGGTGGGGTACTACATGGTTCTAATTGTAGTGACTAGGGTGACAAATCTGAACTGGGAGGTCCCCAACCTGCAAATGCAAGGGTACTGAAAGAACACATGGAGGAAAATACCATTACTTGCTTTCTCTGTTCTTACTATCCCCAGCAATTTTTTGCTGACCACAGCACTGGATGCTGGATTTGGGTGAAGTTTTGTGATGGATCTAACTCTTGTAGGATGAGGAGCTGCGCTGTAAATTCTTTGCCTCTCCTGTGCTCTAAGCAAAGATAAAACACCTATTAAGCGGGTCTAATCCATTCCCATTAAAAGCTAAATGTTTGCCATTTTGACAGTACGGGGACCCTCCCCATCTAAAACTCATGGACCAGCAACAGCATGGGGGGGGACACGTGCTCACCAGACTGTGTGAGAGTTACTGTTAGTTGGAAAGCGTACAAGCAAGCGAGCAAAACCTGGCTGTTTGCTCCTGTCAGTACAGCAGTACTGCTCCTGAATGTTGGGGGTGATCAGTTGTGTGGTGAGAAGGGGGAATCCTGACTGTGTCAGAGCACTCTGTTGTGACAAACTGTTAACTAAGAGCAAATCAACAGCTGAAAAGAAACAGTACAGTAGGAAATGTAAAGAAACGACTTCAAGAATAGAGAAGACTCCTCAAAATCCCTGAAAAGCCAAGCATCAATCTTCAATGAAGTGCATGCATGTGCATATGAAGGACAGGTTTCTACAGACTTTGAGCTTTGACTGAGGCTTTTAGGATACCTCTGCAGCTGAGTCTTGTGAAGTGCAGTCAAGTTATCAGAAATACAAAGATGTATTGGTCACACTACTTAAGTTTGTGTGCTTGATTAAGAACAGCAGCATACAGGTCTGTCCCTGATGAGGCTAAGTCTGATGAATGCTAAGGGTTTGGGGTTTGTAGTAGTAATTTAGAGGATCTGAACGCTGAGAACTCAGCTGTCAAAACTGAATTAGTTGGCCCATTTATTCGTTCCCAGAACTTGTGCAAAATGCTGTTGCTCCATGTTAACTAGGTGATGTAGTGCCTCCTCACCACCAATGCAAAGCCTAGTGTATGTATCTGTACAGAACTTAAACTTCCTAGCTGTTTCTGCTCTTTGGAAGCAATTTAGTATCCCACAAAGTTCACAGCAGTAAGTTGTTACCTGCTTGTCTCTTTTATTACCAGAATTAGGGGAGGAGAACTTCAAGAATGCCGCTGTGTAAAGTGGTGCTTTGGAGCTCAGTATGGAAAACGGGCTGTTCCACACTGTGGGAGAAGCTGAGTTCACTTTGAATGTGTATTGAATATGGCTTTCATTAGTTATTTTGTTTAAATTGCAGATAAAACTCAGAGGAAACTTGCACAGATGCTGCTTTGGAGAACTTTCAGCCCAGGTTGCAGAGCTGAGCCTTGGTAAACCTGTCTCTATTACAGCACATTGCCATACATCTAAGTGCATAAGGTTGGTGGCCTCCAGGATCCACAGACCTTAATCAGAATGCTTAGCATGTTTACCATAAGTTTAAAAATCTGTTCTTTATCTATCAGTCCTTTTATAGCTTTCTAAGTTCATATAATGGCTAATATGCAAGAGTTCATTTTTAATATTTTAATTGATTTCTTTAATCAATTTCTGAACTTGTATTTATTAAATACTTAAACTCAGTATTACCTACTCAATGCCTTTTAAAAGAAGAGAGTTTTAATGGAGAATAAATTGAGCCTTAAACAAATGGTTACTTCTGTATATTACCTCGCATCAGTGCTTATTTCTGTTTGCAAAGTTTTCTCCTCCAATGTAGTTGGTCATTCTTTGAGACTCTTTGTTTACGTGTGACAGTGTCATGAAAAGATACTGAAGGCACCTCTGTTGTATGGATGTAGTATCCCTTTTCCTGGCAAATGCAGCTGTGATATTGTGTTTGTAACTGGTCCGATTTGACAATAGGGATTGCTTGGAATGGGATGTAAAGTCTCCAGCTGATGTTTCTTTTCTTGCAGTCATGGGTTTCTTCAACTCATTTAATCAAAAATGACAATTGTAGCATTGAAAAATGGCAGCACACTTTTCCTTCTACTGAGTTTCTAAACTTGCTTGTTTACAAATAGCTTCTTTATGCCTTTGAAAAGGGATAATGTATCCTTCAAAATGGGCTGTACGCCTAGTCAGTCAGCTCAGCTTTGCCTGGCATGTTAAGAGACATCTAGCAGACCTCTGCACATGTAAATCTAATGCAAATAAGATCACTTTACATTTTATAGTTCCTAATATTTGTCTTTCTGAATAATATTTTAAAGCAATATTTGTTAAAGTTTTTCTTGCACTGTCACAAATTGCTTTTTAGTTTGTTTTTTTTTCCCAGTAAACAAGTTTAATATTAGTGACAAGTCGGTGTAACAAGGGGAAAAGCACCAGGTTTCAGTGATACTAACTGCAAGCGTGCTTTAAACAGCCATTGCCTTCCTTATTGTTTACCTGATCAACATTTTCTCTGAATACTTGAAAATTTTAACAATAACACAGGTATAAAGAGCAGAATGAAAATGTACAAAGAACAGATGAAATCTTTTTGTTCGGTTTGATTAACATGTTGCATACATGAGCTTTTTCTAGCAGTGGTTTAAAATGTGTAATTTTTTTTGCAGAAATTTAATAACTGCAGCTCACCTACTGCACCAAAGTTCTAGGTTTTTAGGAGCCCAGCTTTAGTCATTTGAACATGCTTCTAGAAATGTACATTCTTTCCCTGTAATAGCTAAATAACTTTGAGAAAAGCTCCAGTAAAAGCAGTGATGGATACATGAGGTTAAGCAGTTTAAAACTCACGAATTGTATTGTGGATGATGGCATTTAAAACAATAAAAGATCACCGGTACAGTATCTCAACATTAATGTGTTTTATTGGTAATAATGCAGGCTGACTTTACAGTGTTAGCAGAAATAAAGATTCTGAGTCTACATTCAGTGTTGAAGTTGAATCCTTAAAAGAAGAGGACACCAGGTTTTCTGCTTGGGTATCGAAACACCTGATTGTTTTGTTGTTTTTTTTTTTTTTCTCCTGTGGGGTTACTTGAAATTTTTTTTTTTTCCCCTGTTTGTACAAACTTTATAAACAGGCTGAGGCTAATACTTAGGTTTGCACTTTAATATCAGAATTAAACCAAACCTTGTATTCAAAGTAGATTTTTTTTTTTAAGTGGTCGTTGTTGCTCTTTTTTGTAGGTTGTAAGGAAGTAATAGGAAATAAAAGTAATTCATAAAGATCTTAGTTTTCCTTTGTCTAAGGGGGAAAAAGTTTGTTAATATTAATCAGTGGTTCATTCCTATGGGTAGTTATCAAACCAGTGTTCATTTTCAATGACCTCAGCGCAAAAAAAAAAAAAAAAAGAAAAAAGAAAAAAAAAGTTTAAAAAACTTGAACTAGCTTAGAGTGACAGGACTGGGAAAACGAGAGATGGTTTCTTCAGCACACTTTGGGGGGAAAAAGGGACCAAAAGTTATTTTAGGCTTCCTCAATAGATTGCATGTGAAGTTGCTTATTAGAGTAAGAGGCTAATAATAAATGCAATATGTATTGTCTTTACTATGGCATCTGTTTAGGAGTTGTTCAAATCACTGCAGTAGGGCTCTACAAATAAAAATGTTACCTAACATCATGTATCTAATGTACTGTATCTTTATCAGTGATAGGTGAAATCTGGAATAACAAGTGCAAAAATGGAACAATTACCTATAATGCTTTGTAAAAAGTTTTTTCCAGTAGAATTCATTCTTGTCATTTTGTAAGACAACCCTACAGTCCACCTGTTTGTAACTTTTTTAATAAAATAGATACCTGTATTACCAAACTGGGGTGTCTAGTCTGTGTTCCAAGTTCTTCTGAGGTGGGCTGAACTGACAAGCTGCCGTTTTGTTTTATTTTGGGGTACTGGTTGTTCTAAGCATAGCAACCGCAGTGGAATTGTCATGAATGACTCCTTCTGGCTCTGGGGAACGGGGTGTACAACTGTGCCCAGACTGGGCGTAAAGCTCGGGGTCTCAGGTGCTGCGAGTTGAGAGGGGGGGAGCGAGGGCTGTGCGTTCTCTCCCTGGGCAAGGCAGGGACTCCCCTCTGAGCTGGGGAGCCTGTGCAAAGCAGCGCTGGTGCCTCTCCTCGCAGGCCAGTATGATGAAGCTTTGCTCAAAACAACCGTCTGTGTTTGCCTTGTCCAAGTCTTTAATGTTTTGTATTTTTCATACAGGCTTTTGTGTCTGTGAAGATCCTGACATCATCTTACAGTGGCTCTGTAGCTGCTCTCTACCGTAGTAATCCAGAACTGGCATCTTTCTACCACACTAGCAAAGTAAGCGCTCTTGGAGCTCTGCCTCAGGAGAAGCAGAAGATTTTCCTAGAGAAATGGCAACTTGATAACAATGATCTTAAATGTTCAGTAAAAGCCTTGAGTTTGCTCAGTCAATGGTTGCCATCTGGGCCCTGTAACAAAAAGTGCATCTTCCTCAGAACTTACAGTCTTGGTATGGACCTTTAATGTTGCATTTGTAACTAAAGCCATGTATTAATGTAAAATGTGATTTAAACTGTAGAACAGCCTTGCTACTGTAATACCTTCAGTCCTCAGTGATGCGTCAACAGGCGAAACTGCCTAGTGTGCTTGCCACCCTTCCTCCAGCTAAAACAGCGTTAGCCTTATCTTGAAGGTAGGTTTCTATGCTGTTTCTTCTTCCTGCTCACACTTCCTTCACTGAGACAGAGGGCTAGTTTCCATCTGGAGAGGAAAATGGCAGAGAAGAAGGACAGACAGCCCTTCTAAGTGATCTTGGAGGAAATGCCTATGTCCTTTAACCTCCTGGCCAGGAGGCCGGGGGGTGAAGCATGCCCTGTTCTGACTCACATCAGTGAGCGTGGTAGCTGACACACTGGGATGGGTCTGCTTTGAGATGTAATGAGTGGCTTGATCACTGTCTGAGTCTGATTTCTCATGCGGTTTAAAAGAAGTGTAATTGAGCAATAATATTCTCGATTCCTTGTGGCACTCAGTGTAACTAAGGAAGCTGCTCCCTCTTCCCCCTTGGGGGCTGCCAAGTGAATGCAGGAACAGCCAGGGAGTCCCTGAGACATCACACCACGGGCTTGTTTCAAAGTGACAGTGCAGTGTGGTCTGGGCTGGGGGGTTTAAGGCAGCACATAAGATTTACGTTTAAGGCCATTGTTTTTCAAAAGTCTCAGTGCTGAGAGTGAGCTCAGCTGCTGCTGTGCAAATGGTTGAGTAGCGTCCTTCATAAAATAGGTGTGAGAGTCTCACATTGCTTTAAACCTGGGCTAGCTGGTTCGGGGCTAGGGTATAGATAGGATTTCACAGGCAGCTTTTCCTTTGGTTTAACAGCTCCTGCTATAAATATGCACAGGTCGTGTGGGAAGCTCCCTGGCATCCCCCTTCCCCTGTGTGGTCAGAGGACAGGTGTGTCCCCCTGACACGTCTGGAGAGCAGGAGCTACCTGCAGCGCAGGCTAGAGGGCTTCCCCCTACCTCCCACCTAAGCAAGGTGACACATAAGTGAATCGCTAAGGAGGGCAGAGCGGGGCCCTGCAGCCTGGCTGGCTGCGCTGGGGTGCGAACCCCCGGCTGCGTGAACCCTGCAGCGGGGACAGCCCTGGGAGGAAGTGTGCAAGATAGACATCCTGTGTGGGTGGAGGGTGAACCGCCGGCCACACCTCGTGTCGAGCAGTACGCTGTTATCTGCCCTAGTAGGCTTGGCTGTAATTACAGTTTGAAACCAGGTGGAAGTGTCTAGTCTTAATTAAAATGAGATATGTGTTCTCAAACAGTGTATGTTGACCTGTTTTAAGTTCAAGTTCTCTCCACTGAAAAGCCAGCGGTGCTGGTAGCTTGGTTTGCTGGTTGGCGCTTCGGTTGTTGGGTGGGTCACGGCTCGTCCTGGGCGGCCGGAGAAAACGCGGGTGTAGCTACCGTAGCTGCGGGCGAGCTCTGTCAAGGGGTGAGGTGGCCCCCTGCTCTGCACTCTGTGAAAGTGAAATAATGCAGCTTTTAAGTGGCCATTTTTATCTCTGCCTGGTCAGTACAGCTGCGAGGAGTGGAGATGACGGACTTTGAGCTGTAAATCGGCAACAGCCTTGTTCAATTCAAAGGTCAAATCCTACCTGTAGTAGTTCGTTGGCTCTGCTGAGGGCAGCATTGAGCTTACGGTAGCTTGGCTGGCGGCAATGATACCGTTCGATTGCAAGATTGTAGGGGATGAAATTTGTTGTTCTCCATGGAAACAGTGTATTTAGTATGGAATCAACTGACTTGCCTCTCTCAAAGCTGAGGTTCTCTTCAAGTCCCTCCAAAAAGTCTGGAGCAATAATTGCAACAACTGCAGTAATTGATGGGGAAGAGCCTCTCGTGTTGCAGGACCTGCAAAATATTCACTTTATGTTTGGTTTGTGATGTGTCTGTGCTCCCGGGTGTTGTGCTGGTTCTGTCTGAGTGGGCTGTGACAGCTTTCTAACAAAGACTTACTTCCTCCAAAGCATATTTCCAGTGATGAGGCTTGCGTGGGATTTGAGACTCCGAGACGCTGCCGGTTACTGGGTGACCTCAATTGTTCTTGCCTCGGAAGAAAAATGGTAATTGTAGCACTTCCCTCCTGGGGGCACTATGTGGAAGGCTGTGGTAAAGATGGGGAGGTGCTTGGACTTGCCTGGAGTCAGATGCACCAGCGCCATAGAATAGTTTTGAAATTGGACTTCTTGCATGAAAGTATTTAAGTGGGCTAGAATCTAAAATTGTTTATTTACAAATTTCTCAGATTTATGAAAAGCGTTATCTATCATACATCTGTGATACTATAGTGTAATGGTTCAGACTTTCCATGCTTCTACTAGAAGGTATCATTGATAAATGACTCTGACTCAGTAAACCAAACAGGCAATCAGCTTTCTGCAAAATTTCTGGCTCTTCAAGTTATTTTTTTTTTCTTTTTTCCTACCTCTAGGCTGTCTAGTTCATCCAGTTTTATGTCCTTAGAAGATCTGCCTTGACATTAGATTTAAATTATTTGGTCAGCCCAGAAAACAGAAAATGTATTTGCTGTTTGTGACATTGCTTTGGGAACTGGCAGATAGGGTGGTTAATCATCAGCTCAGGATTCATCCTACCACCATAATAGACCTTAGACCCTTTTTCTTAAAAGCAAATTAATAATGATCGTGTAATCAGCAACAGCATGGCTGCTATGAAATAAGCAGAATAAGAAGAAATAAACTGAATTTTTAGCAAAGCTGATTTATGCTGGAAAAGAGAGGAAGCTTCTCACAGAGCGTGGCTGACACGCAGGAGCAAGCTGCAGTTACGTGGAGATGGTGGAGAATTTTCAAAGGCGATGCTGGATAACCGATGCTGCATAACCACCGCTGGAGGAAGGAGCGCGTGGCGTGCGCAGTTCCTGCCTCCGTACGCTGGGTTGTCACGAGTGATCTCCTGAAGTCCTGTGCAGCCCCGGGCCCCTGTGACCGCAGCAGGTCGCTGATCCTGGGATTGGGTTCCAATTGACGTTACGGGAATTCGCACAGACTTACCAAATGCTCTGTGTCTCATCTCAGTAATGCAGTTGTATTTTTTAATAGGTTAGAAGAAAGATTTTGGCTTCAGGGCCTGTCCAGTGTAAGGCTGTGCTTACAAGTACTTTGGTGTCCAGCTGCGTCCCTTTCCTTTTAACTCTCTCTGCTGTTTCCCTGTTCGCTGTCAGCACAGTATCTCAGGCCATCCAAATTGTTTCATCTCGGGGCCAAAATTAGTAATTTAGAAAGGTTTTATGAATGTACCCCTGAACCCTTGGGCCAGTCATGATGTAGGAGTGTTTCCTGTTCTTTGAAACATGTCTGTCTTGTAGCCACCGCCATCAGCCAGAAGGCCCTGGGAGAGGGACCGTGAGGCAGGGATTGCCTTTGATCCATACAAAAGTACCAAGCTCCCAGCTTCAGATGGATGCTGCTCTATCGTCCTCCACTGCCTGCTTTGACACAACTTCAGATCTGCTTTGAGCTATATACCTGGAATTTGGTAGGCCTTGGTAGGACTGAAGTGTGATAAGGGTCTTTTGAGGAAGAATAAAAGGAAAAGAAGGGAGATGGGGAAGAGGGGCTACCTGGGAGGGAAATGTGTTAACAAAATCGGGATCAAGATCTGTATGGTGAGATGGGTCTGATCCATTGGCCTGGAGGCAGCTGGAGAATACATGCATTTCTTTGCCTAGATGTAATCAAGGCTTATTCAACCAGAGTTAGTTGTCTTGAGCCAAGAGGGAAACCACATCTGTCATGAAAATAAGCAATATAGTTCCTTGTTATACATATATATCTCCTTATAAAGGATGGACCTTTCCACTAGGATTCAGTCTCTTCACCCAGCATTGCAGACTCAATTTGGCATCTTCCTCAGATGAAGCCTTTGGCCAAAGGGATCCTTCTTGATGATGCTCCGTGAAAGTTTTCACCATCCTGGCCTTTAATTCCCTTCTGAAGGGTTGCTGCTGCTTCTGGTCTTGTAACTCTCTGCTGCCAGAGCTGTGTGAGCAGACGCTGCCCCCCGTCATTTGGTTTTCTGTGGTGTGGTACATGAGGTCTATGACTTTTCCCTTGGGGCACAACCTAGGAAAGTTCTGCACATGACTCACGGAGAGCCTTGGAGAGGCGGTGGATTGGTTTGACTTCCCGACAGCGCTCGCGAGGACGGAGCGCCTGGGCATCCAGGGACCTCGTTGCGGGATGGCTGGATTACAGGTGAGCTTACACTGCCTTTACCTTGTGGTGTGAGGATGTGCAGGCGGACCAGGAACAGTTCATGCCTGAAACAAATTAAGGATGGCATATGCCAATCCTGAGCTTTGTACCACTGCATGGATGGAGTGAGATGCACCTCCCTCGCTCGAAACGACTGAGTGCTGAGAGATGCCCGAATCTTTGGAGGCATTGGCGCTCCTTTGACTTGATACAGTTACAAGCCTTTCTTTTTCTGTATAAATTGCTTTCTCATGTCTTCGGAGTGATCTGTTTGAATTAAACATCGCTGAGTGCTTTTTATATAGCTGTGCCAACAGCAGAGTGCAAATGGCATATTCAAAATGAGATAACGTGTTCCGGATAATACGCGAGTCAGGCTATCGCTGAGTGCCTTGTATAGCTTGTGCCGTCGTTTGCATTTGCTTACAGCAAACTGCTGCCTTCAGTGCCTGGTAAGAGCTTGTACATAGAATCATAGAATGTTTTGGGTTGGAAGGGACCCCTAGAGGTCATCTAGTCCAACCCCCCTGCAGGAGCAGGGACACCTTTAACCAGATCAGATTGCTCAGAGCCCCGTCCAACCTGGCCTTGAATGCTTCCAGGGATGGGGCCTCCACTACCTCTCTGGGCAACCTGTGCCAGTGTTTCACCACCCTCATTGTAAAGAATTTCTTCCTTATATCTAGTCTAAACCTACCCTGGTTTAGTTTAAAACCATTACCCCTTGTCCTGTCACAGCTGGCCCTGCTAAAAAGATTTTCCCCATCTTTCCTATAGGCCCCCTTCAGGTATTGAAAGGCTGTAATCAGGTCTCCCCGCAGCCTTCTCTTCTCCAGGCTGAACAACCCCAACTCTCTCAGCCTGTCCTCATAGGAGAG
>NW_009259323.1:21856-56872 GCF_000687185.1 Egretta garzetta
CCCCAAGTCCCTCTCGGCAGGGCTGCTCTTGATCCTTTCTTCCCCCAGCCTGTACTGATACTGGGGGTTACCCCGACCCGGGTGCAGGACCTTGCACTTGGCCTTGTTGAACCTCATGAGCATATATAGCATATAAAATCCACAAAGGGCAGCAAGGTGGGTACCGCACATGGACACCCAGGAGCTCCCGCTGGGCTCGGCCCTGCGCTGTCACCCGTGATGGTCGTGGGGCGCAGGCACCGCCAGGGGAGCTGGGAAGCAAAGAGCCTGGCCACGGCCCCGGGAGCGGGGCTGTGCTCTGCCCCTGGAGATCAAACATGGCTGTGCACAGCTTGAGAACAGAAGAGAAGTGGAAATACATTTATATTTCAGGACCTGGGTAGCATGGTGTGAGGATATCTTAACAGGACCTCAAAGAAAGTTTTGTGCTTACAGTTAATTTGTCTATCGGGTGTCTGGAATTGCAATCGTACTTGGAGTCTTTCATGCATAATAGGGGTTATTTATGATTTCCTACTCCGTTATTTACCATTTACCTCAGCTGTTGAAGCTGAAATAAAAATATAATCACAAGAATAAGATTTGATATGACTCTGCTTCCTTAAGCATCCAAACTTACTTAAAAAAACAGCAGGGGGATCAGGATGATTGACTTTTTATTTGGCTTAGTGCTTAAACAAAGTTAAACCTATTTCTTTTTTTATTATTATTGCAACTGAGTTCAGCAGCTCAAACAGCACTGTGCTGCTCACCACACCAGGGTCATGCTCTGCTCCCACACGTGCCTGCAAGCTGTACGGAACTGGGGTCTGCTGGTTTTGCTGGGATGCCTGCCTGCAGGACAGCTGCCTGCGCAGCAGCCGAGCCGCTCCCAAATCCATGCCCCTGTTTATCTTGTAACCCTTACCAGCTGAACACAGATGCAAATAACTTGTATAGCTGCGCGTAATCGTGTCATCACCTGCACTGGAACCACCACCTGGTGGTGTGAGACTGTCAGGGGGTGCAATTCTTTAAATTTGTCTTAATTTCCAATCTAACACTAAGGGTGTTCACCTGCGCTCCTCCCGCCAGTGTTCGTGCCCAGAAGCTGCTCCCCTCCTGTCGGTCTCATCCAGTTTTGCAGACAAGTTATTAATGCTGACAAACACCAGGGTGTCTGTGGAGCCGCTTTCAGTGAATAATATTTGTGATGTTGCATTGCTGTAAGTACAGCCCTCGGTGGGACCGTTAGCGGGATGAGGAGGCACCACGGTAGGATGTTCTTGGGTAGGACTGGCACAAACTGAAGGAAAGATGCTGCTGCATAATGTCACCTTCCAGCATCAGAACAAAGTGCTGGTCAGAGAGGCCTGACCCCACAGCTGAAAGCTTAAAACACAAAATTAAAAACGCAATCGTTTCCATTTTCCCAGGAATTACTTATGAGTTGCAGCATGGTGATGCCAGACTATTTAGCTGATGTTTGGCAAGCAAAATTTGATGGAAATGCAAATGTATTCATTGTTTGTAATATTCAATACATAGAATGGTTCTGGGGCAGAAGTTTTTAGAAGGGCAGGACTTGGCGAGTCAACTGTAACTGTTGCGGTACGCTCGAGATAGAATATGCCTTGTGAAGTGAATGAAAAATGATCGTCATTGTTTAAAGGGTTTAAAGACCAAGTGCGCCTGGACCGTCCCTAGCAGACTTCTGCCTGACTCATCCCTGGCTTTTCCGGCCTGCTCCAGTATTTCTCCTGCCTCATAGTTTAAGGGTCTTTACTAGGACCCAACTCAGATCTCTCCTGCAATTTCCAGCAATTTCTTTGTTTTCCGCATAGCTTGGGGGCTCAGCCGATCTGGCCTCCTGGAATGGTCCTGCATGTATCAGGAGACCTTTGTTGTTCCCTCTTTCTTCTCTTTTTAAGCCAAACTCGGTTCTTTCAGGCCTTGTTTTTTGAAAATACCTTTCTTGGGGGATATTTTATAAAAAAATTTAAAGCAACTAGTACCTAAGCCAGGACCCCAGCTGAGAGCGAAACAGTTCTTTTTGGTGTGGCAGCAGGAACGTTGTAAGTACTCAATTCTGGAAAGAAATTTCCCTGTTTTGCAGTATTGGTGCCATGCCTTGGATTTATTAACCAGCTGACAATGTTCCTCTCATGTGCCTAGTGCTGGTCAGAAGGACTTCGGCTGTGCCTGAGCCTGGCCCAGCACTTGGGAGGGCTATGGCTGGGTGAGGAGTGAATGTGGATGCTCTCCCAGCAGCTCCGGCTGAGGAAGAGGAAGTCTGATGCAAGTGTATGAAAGGCCACCGCAGACCAAAGTCCACCTGGGTGAGTCCCTGTCCCTGCCAATAGCAAATGCTTTGAGTGTGAAAACCAGGATGAGTGCTTCTCAGCAATGAGTCAGGAATGGGTTCTTGCCTTTTGGACTATGGTGGTTAAAATCTCCTGGCAGATCTCTATTCCATGACTTTATCTAGCCCTCTTTTTTCCTTTCCTCTAAACTGAATTTGAAGGTAAGCATGACAAAGCACATGGTACAGCAGTGCTAGAGCTGCGGCCCCGGCGATGCGGGAGGAGCGGTGTGCACTCCCTCGGTGGCCGGGCACTTCTGCCCTCCCAAGTGCTGGGACCCTGCCCTCCCAGCCGCGGTTGCTCACATCTTACACCTCCTCTCTGCTGGAGTTTGCTCTCTCAGAGCCTGCTCCTTTCTCAGGAGTGACCCAGGGAGTGACCGGGGAGGTTTGGGGCATTTTCTCGCCCATGCCCATGGCCCAAAGCAAGCCCTTTTGGAGGAAGACTGCTGAACTCGCTTGCTGCCGGGTGCCGATGGCTCGCTGTTTTGGGAGGCTCTGCGGAGCGTAACCGCAGTGACTCAGCTCTCCATCAGACATCCTGCAGGCTGCTCCCGCTTCCGGGGCCAGCGAGGGAACAAACCAGCAAACCCTAACAACCAGTGTGAAAATTCACCTTGAAAAAGGGGCAACAGGGTTTGGGAGGAAGGAGACTTCTTGTTTCTTGCTCTGCTTGGTCCATCTCAGCAAACACCAGGGTGTTTGAGAGGCTGAAGAAGACCCTGATTCAAGGCAATACATCCAGCCTAATATGGGCTTGGATGCACTCGATGGACTGAAGTCTTCCCTGAGAAAGCCGGTGCAATGCAGGATGGTGGTAGTGGGGTCCAGAGTATTAAAAAGCAAGGGCCAAGATGGCTGAGCAAACAGCCCTGAAGCAGTACTTGCTCCACTGTGCTGCTGCTCAGACCCTGCTGTGCTTCAGTGATGCTGCTCAGGGTCCTCTCCCTGTCTGCCGGTACAGCTGCCTTCACCTTTTCTGTCCTTTCCCACACCATTTTCACCTTATTCCCTGCCCCTGTGGGTGAGGAGGATGTGCGTGCCTGGCTGGAGGTCAGCACTGACTCTGACCAGGAACTAGGATTGCTTTTCCTGGGCTGCTGGTGCTCCCCATGTGCCCTGCTCTGGCCGGCCCCCAGGACACCTCCGGAAGAACAAAGGTGGGGGTAAAATGGGTCTCTCATCTGCTGAGGCAGCAGCTCTCCTCTGCTCTCAGCAGCAATACCCATGTCCCAGGTCACATCTCTTCTGGCTGTTCCTTACTCTCCTGCTCCAAAAAAGTCCTCATTCACCCTATTTGCCTCTGCTGGCTCCAAACTGTGTGCATAATGCCTCTATAGAGTGGCTAGAGGCCCTGATAAACCAAACACAGTCCTCTTCCTTCATGCCACAGTAGTGAAAAAAAACCCCTTTTCTCCCACCTACAACCCAGCTGGCCGGTGCGTGGCTTCTAATAGCATCCACGGAGCCCAGGGTCGGTGTTCCCAGCATGCCAGGAAAGGCTGTAGCAGGGAGGTTTGCTGCCTTCTGCGGTTTGGGGACTCCTCCATCACACCCCCATGCACCCTTCCTGCTGGTCCAGCGCTCCTGCCATGCTCCCAGTGCTGCTGTGGTGGAGCTGTGCCTGCAGCGTGTGAGCCGCTCGCAGGAGCACTGCTCTTCTCCTCATTGCCCATCAGTGTTTGATGGCCTGAACATTTAAAACTGCAGAGAGAAAGTGCACTCAGCCCCCCCGGATGGTTTGTATGTGACACTGCCCTTCTCTTGTGGCACAAAAAGCTCAGATCCCGGGCTGAGGCAGCATGGAAGTTTTGTCCTCGGAGGCCGTGCCTGCACGCTGGGTACAGCCAGACCCTCCCAGCCACTGGCAGATGAGCTCAGCTGCTTTGTGAAGCAGATTCACATGGAAAAGCAGATTTGCTTTAACTTTTATGCGTCTTTTTTGTCCCAGTCAGTAGAAGACTAATAGGTTTTTCTATAGCTAAGGAGCAATACGTTTTTTCCTCTCTGCAGCCCAGATGGCAAACTAAGTGTGTACTCTGACAGGCTCTGTCCTGACATCCCCAGGAATATTTGGGAAGCATCAGAGGGACCACAGCAAATGGCTTGGAGTGCCTTATGGTGGATGTTTCATTGGAAACCAAGAAGGAAGCAACAAGCAAACTCTCTGCAACAATTAATGCAGCTTTTTCGGTTTGCTGGGATGCATTTCCATTGCCCTGGGTCCCACAGGCTTTTTCCAGCAGCAGCAGCAACAAAGATCCCCTATGACAGCCCAGCGCCTGCCTTTTGGCACTACTCAGCGCACTTATTTCCACAAGCGGGGGCTCCTGCCCAAACGCTGCCTTCATCCCAATGCTCAGTGAAGGGGGGGGGGCTCTGCCAGGCGAGCGGGGCCAGAGAGGTCAGGCAGTTCATCACGGGCCCACAGGAGCTGGGGCAGAGGAACAGCGTCCGTGCAAGCCCCAGGCACCCACCATGATGCAGGGAGGCTGCGCCCTGCAGCCTGGGCTGAGCCCCAGGGGGTTTCGAGGGCGGGCAGCTGGCTCTGGCACTCGCAGGATGAGCCAGAGTGCTGGGACATGGGTTGTTCAGGTGCGAAATGGAAACTGGGTCATCTCAAAGGCTTGTGAGACTTCACTCAGCTGCCAACCCGGGGTGCGAGCTGGGAATTAGCAGCAGGTCCTCCTCTGCCTCCCTGGGAAGGACTCCCAGCGGGTTTCAAGTTCAGCTGGAAATGTTTCCCAGTCTCCAATGAAGTACATCAGCCCTTTGGCCAGCTCTGCACGCATCTGCTCAGCGGATCGGACCTTACCTGCCCACCTCATGGAGCAAGCATGGGATCGCCTCACCTTAACCAGCCCAGAGAAGAGGCAACGCTGGCTGCTCGGTGGCTTTGGCAGGGTTGCTGCTCGGTACGACGCGTGGGCTCGCGTTGCCCTCGCATTGCTCACTGCCAGCTGTGAAAGCTCAGTCCTTAACTCAGCCCCATCAGTGCCACTCTTGCAGGGCTGCTGCCCAGCCTTTCCCCTATTAATACACCCATAATTCACAGGGAGGAAATATCCTTTAACGCTGTGTGATATTTAAACCAGGGGAGGTATCAGTTGTTTGCTTTTTTTTTTTAAACTTGTTTTTAGGCATTCAGTTCTTTTGCTCCAGCCTCCGCTCCACATCTGTGACTGCAGCCGTCTCCATCCAGCTGAGAGGGAAATTATGTGTGCAAGAGGAGTCAGGGCTCCCTTCCCGTCACGCCGCTCACATCCCTAGGACTGCCGTGCCTGCCGTGTGCTCAGCCACATGCTCGAGGATGCTGCACCTGAAAGTCCAGTTTCTGGATGACTCCCAGAAGATCTTTGTAGTTGATGTAAGTGGATATTGTATTCTTACTGGGGGGTTGTGCTGGTTAATGAAGTTGTTGCTGCTCTGAAGGATTGCATGGTCTCTGATTGCTTCTGGTTTTCAGCTTTAAAAAAAAAAAAAGAAAAAACAAATAAAAAAAGAAAAGATTGTAGCACTGATTGCGAAGTGTCTTTCAGCACCGACACATTCCCGCTCTCCCCTCTTATTGGCATTATTTATAAAGGAGGAGGAATGGCTTTTACTTATTTGGTGTCATCTTTTGGAAAGCAGGTAATATGAAGTGATGTTCCTGACAAGTATTGAGTGCTTCTCTCGTTTATCTGGTTGCCAGTATAAGCATTCAGCAAGGAAGAAAAATCTGGGAACAGAATAAAAACTGCGTGTTTAACCAAATTACCCCTGGTGAGAAACATCTGCATGCATCTCCTCCTGGGCATTCAGTTGAAAAAGAAAATTGTGTGGGTTTGTGAATGGCTGAGGAAAAAAAACCTCCCTGTGTCTTATTTTCTGCATCACAGTATCCCACAACACACTGCCATTAATAATTCCCATTTAATAAATGATGGCTCTGATATACAATAAATAAATGCTAGGTTTTAAATGCTAAGTATTAATATCCATGGTGTTAGATTTATGTGTACAGATGTATGTAGCTAACTGAAGCTGGAGATATCTTGACTGTGCTGGGAACACTTCTTTTCACATGTGTGATTGAGCATTTCTTGTTGGTTAGGATTTGATAATCACAGTAGCTAATTGAATTAGCTAATTCAAGCAGATCTGTTCTAGCACTTACCTGCATCTCTTGTGGGACCAGAGTGTTTAATATGAAACTGTTTTTTCCAAGTTCTGTTACATCTCCTAGGCTGTCCTGTCCCCTGGTTCTATAGCACAGCCTGTGAACTGCTCGGTCTCGGACACACTGCTCCTTTTCTTTGCAATAGCTTTTCGCACAAAAGCGGATGGTGAAGCAATTCCACCCCTTGGCACAGTGTGGAAGTTGTCTGATTTAGTTTAATTAATGTATCCTAGACCTGGAGTCAGCTTAAAAATGAGCCTAGTCATTTTAAAATGTCTTTTTTTTTTTCATATTGATTAAATCAGGGCATAGGAAGAGACAGTTTAAAACATGCTGCTGGTACAATGTTGCTGTATTTTTTCCATCTCTGCTTTCTTATTCACCCAAAACACTTACAGCACTATAGCTCTGCACGACATGTTATTGCAGCAAATAGCTTCCATTAGAGGAACTCCTGGTCATTCCCTTTTTTAGCGTGGAATGGTATTGGAAACCCCTTTCAGGCATTTCATGCATTTGATGCTGTACGGGTATGATAAATGAATACTTGAATTACTGACTCCCCCATTGTAAAAGGACTGCTTTGGGCTAAGTTTTGCGCAGATATTTCAAGCAACTCTTACTAAACCCCCTCTGACCGGGGAAAGCTCTTTTGAATGTGCAGTACTTCAGTCTAATGGGAGGGAAAAGGACAAAAGAGGGAAAACACTGCGGGCCTGATTCCCCTTGCACTTGGCGTACGAATCCATACCCTCGCGTGGGTACCACAGCCGCCGGCACGTGCAACGAGGTCTCATTCCCAGTCTGGCTTTGCACAGGAATGAGCTCCTCTCCCGGTGCTGGGTGCTGGCCTGGTAAGGCTTCTGCTTCCATCCTCATCCTCACTGACGGCTGGGATCCGGCACCCTCACCATGGCTGCTGAGCTCCCAGGATTTCCTTCGCCTGGGCGCTGGAGGCGGTTCCTGGGATGGCACCAACAAGCCAGGCCTGAGCCCCCAGGGTGGGGGAAGGCGGGGGCCCGGCACACATCTCCGAATGTCCCCTGTTGTGTCCTCCCTGCTTGAACACCCCAGGGCTGAGCTGTGGCATGGACGGCATCTTGCTGGGATGCTGGCAGCTGTGCCAGCAAGCCCTGAGCCTTGCACTGGGAGGGCACTGGGATCCCCTACCCCAATGCCTGTGTGCAGGGACAGCACAGGTCAGCCTGTAATGGGCTTCTTGCACTGAGAGGAGATGTTGCAAAGCTGCCTCCCTTCTTCCTCCCCCCTCCCCGGATACCTAGAGCTGTGACCTGGCATGTGCTCATGCCCATCAAGTCATTCCTTTTCTCCTGGAAAGGGTTTAAACAAAGCAGCCCTGAGCCTGGGCAGCCACGGGAGCCCTTCCAGAGCATCACAGAAAGGGCAAACCACTTTGCAGCCTGGGCAGACAAAGCCTGGGCATCTCTGCTGGCGGAATTTGCTACAGGGCAAGATGCAGTGGGAAGGAAAAAAAAGAAAGAAAAGGCAAACCAAACAAACCCAGAAGAACCGATTGCTGGGGCTGAGTGAAGAACAAAGTCTCCCGTTGTCTCATGTCCCTTACGATGAGTAAAGGCGGGAATTTGTTGTCAGCAGCTGTGCAGAGCTGGTCCAGCGAGGGCGTGCAGAGCTTCCAGACTGGTGGCTTTTGGAGCATGGCAGTGCATGCCAGCCATGGCCATGCAGAAGGCACCGACCAGGGGACATCTCCCGAGGTGCTTGGGGAAAGATCACACCAAAACCCATGAGCTGTCGCTCCCACTAAACCACAGACCTGGGTGCAGCAGCCTGTGCTACGGGGAGCACTGCAGAAATGTGGCTTTGCTGTTGGAGCACAAATGCTGCCAGGGTGTCCTCTGGGGATGGGTGTGTGTGTCCCCATGTGTCACACATGTTGCTGTCTTCTTCTGGATGTGCCTCTTGATTTCTTACCCTACTTACAGTCCTGGCTGCTTCCACCGTGGAGAGGAGGGGCGAGCGCAGCCTCTCCTTTCCACCGTCTTCTACACAGGGGTTTCTGCCTGTGGGTGCTACCCTGGCCCTACAGCATCATCGAAGGCACATTTAGGGTTGGATGCTTCTACCTCGGGCCGCACTCCTCTGTCACAGCTCTTGCCTGACTCTGACCCAAGCACAACCGTACCCCTGTGCTTCCAGCAGCGCTGGCCGGGGCCTTGGTACCCCACAAACCCAGAATGGGGCACCTGCAAGCCCAGCTCTGCAAGAGGAAAGCCTCTGCTTTTAAACCACCCCCTGCATCACAGGGCTGCATCTCCCCCGTGAGCAGATTCCTGGGGATGGAGCCGCATGTCTCCGCTGCCCTGGGCAGTGCTGGGCTTGGAGGAGAGCAGGTCACTCCCAGCAGACGTGTGGTGGGTAATAACCCGGTAAGAAACGCTTGTCTTTCCTGGCTGCCTGACAAAGGCCAAGGCCTTTCATGCTAGAAAATTCTAGCTTGGAAATAAACATTTATAATTGTTTTAATTACCCTTGTGATCTAGTAATTTTGAGGAGAACCGGGAGTGCTGCAGAGCGAATGCTGTTATTACGCTATCACTTTTCAGCAGCCTTTCAGCATGGAGCCAGCAATTTCATCCCAGGAGAAGCTGTGAAAGGTGGTTATTAGTGTGCACCACTGCCAGCAGCCGGGGTCCCTCCCGTCCCTGCTGGGAGCAGCCGCTGGCACGGGGAGCTGCAGCCTGCCTTCACCTCCATCACCCGGAATGCCGTAATTTAGCAGCCGTCTAACCCGTCCGCTCTGCTCTGGTTTGCGTTTGCGCTAACCCACGCTCATTTTTGGTTTGCTTTTCATGAGCTGATAAAGGAGTAGGAGGGTTTTTGCTGGGGGTGGGTCACTGCCAGGTTCATTCCTGGTGCTTTCTGGAGCATTTTCCAAAGTTAGGGGCCTCCTGGGCTGTTCCCCAGCCGTGTCACAGCATGGCAACAAGTCAAGCAAAACACCCTCCAAGTGTTTCTGTTTACTGGGAATAACTACAGCCTGGCCTCTCTTATCAGCATGTAGTGCCACTTAATTAATATTGCTAAAGTGCACGGATGACCCAGGGCCCAAGGCTCAGGATGTCCCCAGGGTCTTGTTGCTGTTAATTACCATTAACCATAATAGCAGCTCATCCCCGGCAATCCGGTTGCCGGCTGTTGGGGCACACCGGCTCGCTGTACAGGCTTGAGGTGTGCTCCCGTTTGCTCTTAAGCGAGCACGTTTGCCATGGCCATCCCTGGCTCGGGCGGATGCTCATCCCAGAGATCACTCACTGGTTTGCCAGGGGTGGAGCTGCCCAGACAGTGATGATAGCGAAAGGTGAGCCAAAAGCAAGATTTCTTTCCTTTTCCTTTCCTTTCTGATTGACATTTCTTAATAAAGGAGAGAAGTGATGAGAAGGAATTTGAATTCCAGGAGCAGAGGTAAGGGGCACACAGTGGGCAGTTGTCCTGTCCCACATGCTGAAGCCAACAGCATAAACTGAGTAAGGTTTTGCTGCAACATGATCAGGAAAAATCCCACTGCTCCTCTCGGGGTGAAGGCAGGGAGCTAAAATTTCTCCCCCATCTCACTGAAATCCCATCACTGCTCCTGTCGGCGTTGTCTAACCTGCTGCTTCCATGGTGTGTTTGTTTGCTAGCAAAAATCCTGCGGAAAAGGGCTGTTCAACCTCACCTGCAGCCACCTCAACCTTGCGGAGAAGGAGTACTTCGGGCTGGAATTTCGCAGCCAGGCGGGGAACCACGTGAGTGCAGCTCGTGGCGCGGGGCCCCAGTGCTGCACTGTGCCACATCCTTGCAGCAACCTCCTGCGGGGCCGGGGGCTTGCTAGCACCTCCCTGATATACCAGATGGAAAATTGCAGTGGAAAGTTTTGCCACAATGCCAAAAAAAAAACCCCTTTAAAAATGAGCGTTATGAGTAGAGCCACAAGCCAGTTGGCAAAGCCCTGGTGGTAGCCATGGCTGATGGAATTGCGGGGCTGCCCAGCGGGGCAGCTTGCTGCAGCAGCCCAGCTGGCTAACATTTTTGTGTTGCATTCTTGCATGCTGCTGCTGCTTTTATTCCCCTCCTCTTGTGCTGTTTATCCACCCAGTTCTTCATTGACTTATTTCAGGTCTGGTTGGAACCACTAAAACCCATAACAAAGCAGGTCAAAAGTAAGTATTTCAAGAACAAAATTCTAAGACGTTGCCAGTGGCAGACTAGAGCAGACACATTGGTGCAGTGTTATTGCTTGGGGATGGGGGCTTTAGTTTCCTGCATTTGCCTGAGCTCATTTTATAGTGTGAGGCTGGGCAGGATTGTTTCCAAAGACACCACAGTCCATATAAAATCTGGTAGAAATACCACTGCCTTTGCAATCTGGTATCTGCTCCATTTTAGCTTCGGGCTGTTAATAACCTGACAGCTTGGCGGAGGAGCAGGGGCGGCTGCGTGTGTGCATTGCTGGGCTGGCAGAGCGGCAGGCATCGCTCCCCGCGTGCCCTCCGTTCCCCTTTGCAGCTCATAGCAGCCCAGACGCCTGCACGGCACGAGCCCTGCTTGCAGCAGGGTTAGCCGTGTGCCTCGCAAGCTCTGCCGCTCCCCCCCAGCCCCCCGTGCCGCTGCACAGAAATGCTGCGGAGCCTGACCTGAATTCTGGCTCTGCATCCCCTGCCATAGCCCCAGCCAATGTCAACACAGTGCTCCTTTCAGCCTATGCCTGTTTCCACCCCCACAATGAACCAAATTATATTTTCCCCAAATATGTGATGACCAGGAGGGTCAAGGGGATGAAGCCATGACCCCAGTGTTTGCCGCAGGGAGGCTGTGGTACAGTGTCTGCATGAATCTCCCTGTAAGGAGAAAGCCTGAAAAAGAGCCTCCCCTTTCTGGGTGCACCAGAAATGGGATTATTTAAAGAACCAATTTCTTTTTCCATGTCTCACGGTGTGGGGCAGCTGGTTCCTCAAAAATTGCCTTCCTCCCTCCATGCTCTTTGCCTTGGGCACAGCTGCTTGCTCTCACTCATCCCACAAAAAAGCTCCCATGGAGCTGTTGCATCCCAAGTGCTTGGAGGGCTGGATTTAATGTACAGCCCCCCTGTTGGCCACATTCCAGACAGGCACCTGTGGCACCACTCCACGAAACCCCTGCTTCTGGCAGGGGGCATCTTTGCAATTTAAAGAATTGCCGGGGCCCTTTCTCTTGAGTATTATTTAGGCACCCAACCCCCTGTTCGCTCCCATGGGTAACACTGGGGGGCTGGGCAGGCTGGTCGTTGGGGCAGGCTGGAGTTGTGATGCTCAGGGCTTCCAGCCCTAGTTTGTACGGGCCCAGAGCCATTTAGTCTGTAAGGAGACAGCATGTGTGAAGAGAGTTGTAAATGTTCTCAATAGACACGTAAAAGAAAACTTATGAAGGTGTTGTGTTTTAAGATCCTAAGGAGGTTCTTTTCAAATTTATGGTGAAATTTTTCCCAGTGGACCCCGGCCATCTGCGAGAAGAGCTGACCAGGTACAGTACACATTCTATTGCTTTCTTACCGCATGGTCCTGTATCTTTGCAATTGTGAAGCATGCATTTAATTCCTTTTCACCCACCCAAACCTGCCTGTGAGCACTGGTTATCCAAAATATTGAGAGAGTTCTGCACTTTACAAAACAAAAACTGGGAGAGTATCTTTTCTTGATTCACTGTTTTTAAACAAAATCCACTTGACAGATCAGCCATCTTAAGAGGCTGCTTACTGCCAAACGCTTTAGCAGCTGGGCACTGAGTCTGATGTAGCTTGGTCTAGCTCCTGCCTCAAGCCGTGTTCTGAAAGAAGAATTTTAATTTTAATTTTAAAAATGACACTGTTAGCTCTTATGTTTTAGAGAAAGCATTGCAAACAGGAACTAAGAATAAAACTAAGACAGTGCTTCTGCAGAACATTAGCCCCGAGAGATGCAAGTGCCCTCCAAAGCATAAAGGAACGTTAACTCTGAAACCTACTGTTGGGCATTTAAATGGCAGGAGCATACTGGTCACAGTGGTGCCCAGCTGCATCCTTCTGTGGGGCCTGAGTGCTCCTCCTGTGCCCCCGTGGACCCGCATCCCTTGGGTTAAAACATGGGCGAGCACAGGGAGAGGCACGGGGGCAGGCGCACCCCCCCACCCCCCGTGGCAGAGCCCCTGTTGAGCCCGGCCCCGCCTCAGGGCTCCTGTCCCCCTCCACAGGTACCTCTTCACCCTCCAGATCAAGAAGGACCTGGCGCTGGGGCGGCTGCCCTGCAGTGACAAGAGCGCGGCGCTGCTCGTCTCCCACCTGCTGCAGTGTAAGGGCAGGAGAGAGCCCGCCGGGACGGTGCCCCTGCCCCGGGGAGCGGGGCCCAACGGGGCTTTGCTTTGGCTGGGGGGGCCAGGTGTTCCCCCTAACCCCGCTCCCCCGGTGTCCCCTGTAGCTGAGCTGGGTGACTTCCACGAGGAGACGGACCAGCAGCACCTGGCGACCCACAGGTACCTGCCCAACCAGGAGTACCTGGACAACAAGATCATGCACTACCACCGGAGACACAGGTGAGGCTGCTCCGCGCCAAAGCACCCGGTGGGTGCCTGCCGATGGGGCCATTGCCGTCAGCAGGCAGGGCCAGCAGTGGGGTGGATGTGATGCCAGCATGCACACATCCAAAATGGCATCTTTTCAGCCCATTTCAGCGGCTGCCTTATTGCTTATCGCTCTTATTGCTTCCTGGCATGTTTGTGTATCCAGCGGGAAGACGCCGGCTGAGTCGGACGTTCAGCTGCTGGATGTGGCCAGGAAGCTGGAGATGTATGGGATTCGCCCGCACCCCGCCAGCGACGGCGAGGGGACACAGATCAACCTGGCTGTGACGCACATGGGGGTGCTGGTCCTGCGGGTGAGCCGGGGGCTCGGGGGTGTGGCACCCAGGTGGGGTGGCCTTTCCCCAGGGACATCGGGGGGGGACACCCTTCTCCTCCCCACCGTGTGCTCCAAACCCTCCCAAATCCTACAAGAGGGAGCGTGCCCCGGCAGGCCTTGGGCACAGGGGTGGTGCTCACGGGCATCGCTGTGGGGCTCAGCCCCATCATCCCCACCAGCGCCAGCTGCTCGCCGCCGCGCCTGCCCCGGCTCTGTTGGCTCCTGTCACGGCGAGCGCAGCCGTGTAAGCACCACAGGTTACAGGGCTGCGTCGCATGTGTTCACCGTATAATCTTCCCGCAAAAATAGCCGCCCTACGTCTGTGCAATTACATAGTGCTGTAATCACAGCCTAGCTGCAGAACAAATACAGACTTCCCTGCAGCCAGCGTGAAGCAGCACTTGCCTCCCACACCAGCTAATTTCAACCTGGGAACATCTTGCCAGAGCAAGAAAAAAAAAATATAATTCCTAACTGTGGGTCTGCTGTTCATAATTAGCACCGCCAGACCTGGGTATTTATTCAGAGCCATAAACACCCCTCACACGTGATTAGAGCATCTTGTGAGCTCATTAAAATCTGGGCTCTCCTAGAAAGCTGAGAGGGTCTCAGTGCCACAGCATGGAGTAACGCAATTTTACCTGGTCCTGCCACGACCCCAGTGTTGTGTGGCTGCATCTAAAGTGATGCAGAATTACAGTGAGGGTAAGGTATGATTGCAGACTGCTTAAGCTGGGTCTGAAGGTATGTGAGAGAGCTGAGGGCTGCTATGCTTCCCAGCAAAGGAGAGGAGGGTCTTATTCATTTGAGGGGGGCTGATGTTGCCTTAACTCACCTGACTCGTGTGCTGGGATGGATGGGATGCTCTGCCTTCACCTCCATGAGGTTTGTCTTGGGGTCCTGGAGCTTTACAAATAGCTTCAGTGGGCAGGGTTAAGCCCTGAATCTCAGTGTCCATTTTTGGGACAGACTGATGGAGAGGAGGGTCAACCACCAAATCCTAGACCTTCCTCAGACCCCAGCAGCAGTGAGAGCTGTGCTGGGGGTCCCCTGTAGTGTCCTGCAGGCTCAGGATTTGGCCCATCATGCTTCTGCAATTCTGACTTGGGGCAAGTCCTGCTTTGACTGCTGTATCTGTCCTTGCAGGGCAATACAAAGATCAACACGTTCAACTGGTCCAAAATTCGCAAACTGAGTTTCAAGAGGAAGCATTTTCTCATCAAGCTCCATGCCAACATCTCTGTAAGTACAGTGCTGCAGGCAGCTGCCAGGCTCAGGAGCAGGCAGCTGTAAACCAAGGATCAGCCAAGTCCCCAGTTTTGAATAAGATCTGTTTCTGCTGCTCGTGGCTGATTCTCCTTCCCCCGACCCCGAGGATGGCATGTGCCACCCCTGTGTCCCCAGCAGGGTGAGGCTGCACTGCCCGGAACCACTGGCAGCCCAGGTCCTTTGGGGGGGGTCAGGAGGGCAAACAGCAGAGCCTGGCCCTGCGCCCTTGACTCTGGCTCACTTCTCTGTGGCCTCGCAGGCGCTGTGCAAGGACACGCTGGAGTTCACCATGGCGAGCCGGGATGCCTGCAAGGCTTTCTGGAAGACATGTGTGGAGTACCATGCCTTCTTCAGGCTGTCCGAAGAGCCCAAGTCAAAGCCCAAAGCCCTTCTGTGCAGCAAGGGCTCCAGTTTCCGCTACAGGTAAAGTCCCAGGGGAAAAATAAAAGAGCTGGGACTGGGAAGGGTGTGGGGATGGCTCCGAGCCTCCCCTTTATGCCGGTCCTGGGTGGATGTGAGGAGATGATGCCCAACAGCTGCTTTTCCTGGAGAGGCCACTGCCTCGGTCCTGCTCCATCCCCCCACCTTCCCTGGGATGCAGGGATGCCCAGGGCCGGGACTGACGGTGCTGCTCATGCCTTTTTCCCCCTTGCTGCAGTGGGAGGACACAGAGGCAGATGCTGGAGCATGGGAGGAAGGCGAAGATGAAGAGCCTGCCCTTTGAGAGGTACTGGGGCCATGGAGGGGTGCAGTGCCTGGGGTGGGGCAGGGTGATGGGACCCTCCTGGCCAAGCACCCACCCGTGCTCTTGGTCTTGCAGGAAGCACTACACATCCCGCTACGACGAGAGGCAGTGCCGCTCCTCTCCGGACCTCCTGACAGACGTCTCCAAGCAGGTATGTCCCTGTGGCCTCAGCAACAGGCAGGGCCATGCCTGGGGGGTCCTGGCATTGCAGCCCTGGCTGGCAGAGCTCAGACCAGACCCTCGGCTCTGGGGCTCACTGACAGCCCCACTCTGACACCCACCCACCCACCCTCTGCCCCTGCTCAGGTGGAAGAGCTGCGCCTGGCCTACGGGGGCCGGGGCTCCTACCATGCCAACGGGGTGCACGGCTCCGAGCCCATGCTGGACAGCCAGCGCCGCAGCTCCGCCGTGGAGGTGACGTTTGCTGCCGAGCTGGAGCGCTCCAAGCCCGAAGAGACTCCTGCCTTCCTGCCCCACTCCAAAAGCTCATCTGCCTTCCCCCTGCTCTACGCTGAGCTGGAGCTGGAGCGGGCATGGGAGCCCGCCGACCTCTTCAGCGCCAGGAACCCCTTGACATCCTTTCGGCCCCACCACCAGTTCGCCGGGAACAGTAAAAGCACCTCGGTGGGCAACATGCGGGAGGTGAGCACCCGGCAGCTGGTGTACACGGACGTGCCGTGCCCCATGCCCGTGGCCACCCCGGCCCCGCAGGTCCTCTTCTACCTGGACAGGCCCCCACAGACCCCCTGCCATGCACCGCCGCCCAGCGAGGACGCAGCAGGACCAGTCGGTGGATGCGTCCCTGTGGCAGCAAAACCTCCCCGGCAGCGCCGGAGTGGGACCCAGGTGGGGGAATTTCATCGCGAGGCTGCGTGCGTGGCAGCAGACACGAGCATGGCCCCGGTGGGGGAGAGCCGGTCGCTGGCTCGCTCCTTCGATTATGGCCTGCAGGAGCAGCCTCCCAAGCGGTCTTGGAGCCAGTCAGACATGAAAACCATCCGCTTCCCATATGGCTCCGAGTTCAGGCCCCTGGGGCCGTGCCCCGTGCTGAGCAGCCGGAAAGCGGGTATCTTTCGGCATGTGCCGGCTCAGCAAGGGCTGGCGCCGGGGCTGCGGCAGTCCTTCGCCACCAGCACCGCTGAAGAGAGGACTTCCAGGGGGGCCTCCCGGTATTTCACCTAGGTGCCTGACAATGGCCGGAGGGAGCAGAGATGGCTGGCACTGATTAGGGGCTGCAGAAAGATGACTCTTGCTTGCAGGACTGCCTACTGCTTGTGAAACATTGATGGGCTTGTGTTGCGGGAGTGCGCTTAGCTATAGAGAATGTTAACGGACAAGAGGGCAGCGTTCAGCAGTACCCAACCCCTGCACCACACGTGGACGCTGGAGTGTCTTTGCCACTGCAGGTGGGGTCCTGCTCCAGGCAGAGGGGCCAGGGCTCTCCTAAAGCCCTGCAAAGACCTTGCATCCTCCCCAACAGGGCAGCTGCTGGCCATGCTTGGAGCTCAGCCACCGGAGTCTTCATTGGAGGGAGGGCGAAAAAGAGAAGAGACATCTCATGGAAGAGCTTAAACAGCTGTTTGTCACAGCTGTAGGGGAGCACTCTGGTGAAAAGGGTGTTTGTGGCCCATTTGGAGATGAGCAGGATGGCCCGGAGAGGCTGCTCCAGGAGCTGCCGCCCCGTAGACACAGCATGGAGCCCATCTCCTCCCTCCTGCCTCTCCTCCCTCGCCTGCTGCAGGGAGCGCCGGGCCCTGGAGGACGGGGCTGCACGTGTGGGGTGCTCCTTGCAGTGCTTGGAGCCATGGAGGAAGCAAACAGCTCGCTCTGCTCCCCAGCCCATTTACAGCATTATCCTCCCCCAAGAAATATCCCATTGGTGCTTGTAAATCATTTAGTAGCACCCAACAGCGAGCTCTGGGAAGTGGGTCAATGAACGATACCGTATAGCTCTGCTCTTCGTACGTCTGTTAGCTGTCATTTGCTGGCAGCAGCTCCACAGCCCCTGCTCAGTGGCCTGCTTAAATCTGGGGGAGCGAGGCATGTAAGGGGGTCCTTTGGTCCCCCAGATCAGGCCTCAGTTAAGCAGCATGTGGAAAAAGATCTCAAGAGGGGGTAGGAAAGAAACAGGCAGCTGGTGCTTCCCCTTGGCATTAGAAAGCCCACTGTAACCACCGTGCTTCCAAACTTCCCTGTTTGCTATGTGAGTGAGTGCAATGTTATTTTTACCAGGGCTGTTTCTAGCTATAAAGCAGCAGGAGATGGGACTGCTCACCATCCATGGCGTGGCAGGAGGGGGATTCCCAATTTATCTATTGCTCCCTTGAAGGGAAAAGGTATAAAGATACTTCTTGGAAGTACTTTTATTACAAAAACTTATAATTATCCTAAACCTACATGAAATCCACTCAGAAAACTGGAGAACGATGACACCTCTGTTAAGAATTTAGGGGAGGATCTTGTTACTTTTCTTTAAGAATCCTGCAAGACTCTCTAAGACGTGACTGTAAGGAGAGGGACAGCCCAGTAAATCCACGGTTGAGGAAACTACTGTGACCTACTAAATGGATTTCAGAAACAAGGAAGCTGGGGCAAAGACAGAAAATAGGTTAAAATGTAAAAAGAACTGGGCTTATGGGCACTGCTCACCCTGTGCATCGCTGTCCTTTCTTTAAGAAGCTGAACAATAAAAATCAGTTGTTCACACCAGTTTTGGGTTCCTTCTGCCCTGTCCAACCTGCACCCCCAGCCCACCTTCCCCTGCACCTCCCGGGCAGCCCTCGTTGCTCCGTGAGGCTGCCAGGCTGCTCTCCCTCTCCCGCAGCTGCCTGCTGGATCCCTCTGGGCCTTTCCTGTCTCAAAGAAATGTGTTAGATCAACAAGAGAGCACGCTGCCGGGTTTGCTTTTGCTGCACATCTCTAGCGCACCTTCTACTAAAAAAAAGGATAATCGTTCTGGTTATAGAGTTGTTTCTTCCCTTCCCCAAAGCTCTGCACCTTGGCAAGAGCAAGACCCACCACTCACTCAGTGGAGCATGTAAGTAGGGCAGTCTGTACGCATGATTTGGGGGGGGGGAAGCAGTGTTTCAAATACAGACTGCACACACAGCCCCCAGAGAACGTCCCTTGAGGGGTTATACCTTAAGCACGCAGACAAACCTGCAATCACTGTTAGCTCCTAAAGCATGCCAAGATACAAGGTAAAGCTGACCCTGGCCAGCCCTTACCTTGAGCATGTCCCAGAACACACAGTCCCACCGAGCGGGATCGAGGTACAGCCCCACTGCCCCAATCCCCAGGAGCTGCCAGCTCTGGCATTCAGGACTATGCTGGGAAAACAGCATTGAGGGGGAGAAACAAGGACTCGGGAACTATTTTTTGATTTTTCCATTGCCCGAGAGCACCGTGGGACAGCACGTGCACTGTCCTACGCCGTGGTCAACGATAGCAGAGGTGACAGCAATTAACATCTTCAAGCTAAATTCATTGCGTGAAGTACCTTCCTTGGGACTAATTAAAGGCACAATCCCAGCGAGCAGTGGCTCACGTGTCAAGGAACAATTGAAATAAGCCCCAAGTTAAGTCCTTCCCCATGGTCCCTGCTCAGCCCTATTCACCCAAAAGAGGTAAGAACGTTCGTTTCAGTGATCTGTGTTTCACTAGGAAAGAAAACGAGGATGGAGAGAGGACACGGGCTGATTCCGTCTGCTGACCGTGACAGACAGACAGCAGTACCTGGAAAAGTGTAAACTTCGGTAGCCCTTACGCAAGCAAGGATTATTAAAGGGGGGGAAGGCACAGCAGCATTAATGTCAAAACATTAAGCTACTCAATGCCTTCGGACCGAAGTAACTAGGGTTCATATAAAATATATCACTTAGAGATAAAGCTGATCTTGAAATTCAGATGCACAACATACACACCTATGCCTAAAAAGTTGCTGAAAGTCAAGATATAAGAAGTAGCAAAATGTACACAGTATACCAGGAACTTCAGCCTGGAGAAGCCCCAAGACAGGTTCCAGTGTATTTACCTCATCTCTGTATTAAGTGTTACTTCATTTGCTGGAAAAATGTGAAATAAGGCAAGCCAACATACATACCACTAGAACTTTGCAAAGAGGAAAATAATTTTATTCCAGTGTTAAGTCAAAACAGTGTGATAAAAATCAGACCTTTAACAATCGCTAAACTTTGTGCAAACACATTAAGCACCTATGCACCTTCCTATTCAGCTACAGACATTCAGTTGAATGTGAGAAGAGGTGCTGACGATACCACATGCTTACTGTACAGAAGCGTACTCGAGGAGCCAGAGACCAAGGGGTTTAAGAATGGTTACATTGATAAAGGACTCATCTACCCAAGAACAAATACATTTCTCTATTCTGCGATTCAGACTGCTTTGATAAGACTACTTCCATATCCATTATTCTCAGTCTACAGTGGGAAGCCTAGCAAACTAAACAAGCAAGAAGATGGTTCCTGCATGAATGTTTTGATACATCTTTCCATCAGCTATCTGCCGGCAACAGAACACTGCTGATTAAGTTACACAGTTCATCAATACCTAACACACGGTGGGGAAAAAACCAGCAATACAGACATCCGTTCCTTAGAGTGAGCTTACAGTCTTGTGATGCACAGAGACTATAGGTGCAGAAATGCCATATGCAGTACAATAAAAAAGCTTCCGGAATGGACTTGAAGAGAACGAGGCCGTATTGTACAGATGTGGATGAGTTTTTCCCCCACACGGTCCTCTGAGGTAGGTACACATCCCACCCATTTCACAGGAAAAGAAGAGGCACCATAGTTCAGCAACGTGTTACAGTCATATCACAAACAGGACAGGCTCCAATTTCCCAAATAATTCACTAACCCTACCTACCCAGAATCGTTTCTAGAGTTGCATAGATTAAAGACCCTGTGTCAACAGGGTAGAGCCACCAGTTACAAAATTTGGGAGGAATTCCCATCACCTCTGCCCTCGGTCTCCCACATAAAAAGCACACCTTAAGGGAAGCGACATGGAAGTAAAAACATGTTTTTGATTCTAAGAAATTTGCATGGAGCTCTTCAAAACGAGATTTGGGTTGACTGCTGAAGTGAACGCAGAGGTAACTGTGGCACAGGCCTTTCTGTACCTTCACTCCGCAATGCCGAGTTCACAACGAAGTCAGAGCGTTCTGACATCTCTACCGAGTTGCCACGGGCCGTGCACGTTTGTCTGAGCACGTGGATCCTGAAGACTCCTCTTTAGGAATGGAATCAAACTGAGCCCTGGGGCTGCTCCATCTGTCTATAGCATTCCCTGCGGCGTAGCAGCTGGTAGGTGTCCTCCGGACAAGAACAGCATGGGGGGACCCAAACCTTTTCAAAGCAACCATGCGACTCTGTGCAAGGAACACCTTTCCTGAACTGGAACACAAGTTTGTAAGAGGTATATCCACACCTCTGCACATCTACCAAAATCCAGAATAAAATGCACAACAGAACAAGCTCATGAAAGTTTACAGAACTTAAATATTTATTTTTATACCATTTAAAACCCCCCAAAACATTGAAATAAGCTTCATCTATAAACAGATTTACAAGACTAACAACTACAGAAGCTAAAGGAGCACTACAATTTGTTTCTGTGATGCAGTTATTTTGTAAAGCTTCAGGTCAACTGTATTTACAACTTTTGCTGCTTTTACACATTTATAAAAATATTTATTTAATCATTTAACATTATTGTTTTCAAAAACTATTTCCAGACTTTTTTCTCAGATATAAATTCTAATCGAATTTCAGTTATATAGCAGATGAAAGTTTTAAACAGAAACATTTTTTTTAAAATTAAAACAAGGAGTTAAAAGTAATTTTTTTACAGTGTAGGCACCATTGAAAATAATTGTCCTTGGCATATCTAACCACCATCTCTCACAAGTGTCCTCTATATAAAAATGATGTAATGGCAATATTTGACTAAAAATGCAGTATTTACTTGCACACCATTACTTTTTCAATATTTGGCAGATATATTTCAGATTCTTTAAAATGACTTTTGTGCAAAAACAAAATGTGCAGGTCTGAACCATAAAATAAACACACCCAGCCTTTATCAAAAATAAATTTACACCAACAGTTCCACGGCTAAGTACTGAAAAACAAACCCAGTTCAAAACTTCAGCATAATATACATACTGGGTTGAAAAAGGGAAAAAAAACAGAAGAGAGATATTACCCATCTAGCAGTACCATAAATATATAACTGAAAGCAATTTTATAGTCTTACCTACTTTTTATGAAAAAAAAAAGAAAAAAATCACTCTGTACTGCACAGTACTACCTTTTTGTGAAAGAATATCTATAACTCAATTATTTGCATATTAACTGGTAAATACATATTTAAAATACACTTTCAGAAAATTATAAACAAATTATGTTGATGTACTGTATTTAATGTATTTAAGAACAAAAATGTGTATAAATATCTTACAGGAGAAACAACACCACCACACAGAACGCTGGTGTTACACTTATACCTGCTTGTGAGGTATGTATCATGCAACGCTCGGCTTCTCTGGCTCCCTTCCACCCAGGCATGTATACTCAGAGGAAAAAAATTAAATTAAGTTATATTGGACTTCAGGTTTTGTCCATTATTGCCAAAAGCCCCACCCCCTCAACTGTATTGCTTTAAATTTTCCTACCATGATGATGTAAGATTGAATTACTACTTCAAAACCTGTTCTAAAAGGTAATACATATACTGTACATCAGGATATACCTGTTGCTACATATCACCTGCAAACTATTGACATATTGCTCTCAAATATATTTAATCATAGAGCTGCCTAAAATACTGTACCAATTTAGAATTATAATAGATACTGTTGCAGGTTTATTTTTCAGGGCACGATAACTATATGCTGGTTGAAGCAGGTGCTACAGCAATACCCTTGCCACTACATTACACGTTTTGAATACGCTTGTGAAAAAGCTATTTTCTCTGAAGCTTGTTAGTGATTTACAAAAGTTTAACTTAAGAATACAAAAGACCTGTACATCCCCACGTACAGGAACAAAACAGCATCAAAACATACTGTACTTGCACTTTCTATTAACTAAAGTAATGGTTATTTCTAAAAGCAAAACTGCACCTCAACATTTATCAGATTAAACAGGTGAAACTACAATATTAAAAGTTGTTCTTTACAAAATAATTTCCTGAAAATATAAAACCATGTGCACTGCCACAAAATAGTTGAGTAGGTTCTTTCAAATCCTCAATCACCATCAATATGTTGCAAAGATCCAAAAGGCACAAGGAGCTCATGAGCTAAGCACTGCCAAGCTTGAAGTAGTTTTGGTGGGTTTCACTGGGTCCATACGAAACATCAGTCAATTATGTGAAGTTTCTTAGGATGAGTCATTAACAGAAAATCTACAGATAAAAAAAAAAAGCAATCAAGAATGTTGTTAATTATACTGTTTCAGCTTGGCAAGGAGCACATCACTGGTTTTGCATCACTGGACTAGTACATGCCTTCATCTCAACAGATCATAGGGAAAAAAAAACCCCAAAAGATCAGAAGTGACATTCGCAAGAAAATATTCCGTAAAAAGAGAAGTCATAAGTTCTCCTGCTCCCTTACTTGCTATAAATATTGTTACAACAAAAATGCAGTCTAAATTAAAGGAAGCAAGGTATAACAACTGCAGTAAAATTGCAGCACTAGAAGACCAAACAGATATCGTAATTGTTACTATTCATTTTAGTCTCAAACAGAAGTGTTATGTATAACTACCGAAGCTAAAAGTTTAAATCCCTAGAAATAGGACATCTTTCACTTATTAAACAACTCAAATTTCCCCAACACACGAAGTTCAGTGTCTAACTAACTTCTAAAAACTAAAACTAGCTTTTCCTGTGCCTAACCACTTGATTTTTTTCTTTTAAAATAAATCTTTTTTTTTAAACAATGCATACAAAAAAATTCCTTAACTTACTTCTGAAATTTCTCCATAAGTTTCTTCACCATCTTATCTGTGATCCCTGGACATGTTGCTTCTGCCATATTGATGCTTTTCTCAAGTTCCTCAATTGCTTTCTTTCTGCTAGCATTATTTGTGTCCTGCTGTTTGAGCTGAGCAGCAAACCAAAACAGATAAAACTTACAAAACTTATCAGACACTTGGGTAATGCTTTCAAACAAGTTTTTTAAGTCAAGACTTACCTCAGCAAACACAGGGGTGATTATCATAGTTAAACAACTCAGGGTTTTAACAAGATCCTGATCCTACAAGTTAACAAATAAGGATTACATTAGCATATTCCTATACAACGTATACACTGCATTTAACACAGTACATGTGATTTTGAAAGGTCCATTAAGTTCAACAAAGCACTTGAAATACGTTACAAAAACAATGAAGGCACAGTACATCAAGAAATGTTACGTGATGTGGAAACAGATGCCTGGTGACACGTCTGAACAATGTCACGTATCGTTTGAAAACCAGTTCAGTTTTTCCTCTCTAATATTATATAAGCCTTTAAATTCCCATCTCTACGAACAGTTACTGATCTATTACTACACTACGTGGTATCTTTTGCATTGAAGGCTGAAACGGGCATAGGAGATATCGCTAACAATCATCACTCCTTGAACTACAAAAGAGTCAGTTCTTCTGAAAAGTGATTAATTACTAAGTTTTAACACTATTTTCCTTAGCTTGGCTCCAAACCCAGCACTTAGAAAGATGAACTCTTCAGACTGTACATACCGTCCCATTCTGCAGCTTCTTTGCATCTGGCTTCTTTCGAACTGTAGTAAAGCTCCACTCGGGATGAGAGTTATTTTCTTTGTTACTGGACTCCCTGAAGAAAAAGGATACGATGTACATAATACTGGCCAGAACATAATGCTAAACAAGCATAGGTAACCCAAATACATAATAAATCTATATGCGTTAGTTCCATATTCCTTAAAACAAGAAGAAAAACATGCACTGAAACATTAACTGAACTTTAAAAAAAACAACTTCAGAGGCCGAGTAAACTGAAATATGATCAAAGCAAACAGAAGATGTTATCTACCCATAAAGCTTACCTTCTCCCAAGGCATCCCATTTAAAACAGTTATCTGATATCCAGAAAAGTAGAATGTATGTTGTTCCACAGGCATAGTGCAAACTTCTTCACACACCCCAACCTTGCTCTGCAATATTTCTAATTGCAATTCTTTTTTTTTTTTTTTTTTGGTGTATTCACTAGCCCTAGACTAGGAAATGCACAGCACTTAAACAGAACTGAAATTGAGTTCAGAGAGAGAAAGTTTAAAGGAATAATGAGTGCATAGCCTGACTTACGCATTAGTCTTTACGTTCATACAAGGGGGTTTGTTGAACAAAGCCAATGAAAAACATATGGAAGACAGATACACAGAAGAGGAGCTAAGTACACAAAGAAACTGCAACAAACCTTTTTTAGTAACATTAAAAAAAAACCCCACCACAAACCAAAAAGACCCACAAGAGACTAAACTGAAAATAAACTTACGAATCGGAACCATCGGAATCACTTTCATCACTACTATGTCCCTCTGCTTTCCATCTCTTAAACCTATCAATCAGTTCTGTCAGATATGAAGTCTTCTTGGCATTTTTCATAATGAATTTGTGCTTCAGAAGTTCTTTTGCAGTAGGGCGCTGTAAGAAACACTTAAATATTTAATGTTATGCTAACATTTCGTGATTTTAAATGTTAATAGGGGAGATTTAGTAAGACAACTGACTTCTAGAGCTAACTTATATAGCATCAGGAAATTAGTGAAACAGGAAGTCAAGAAAAGCCAGTAATCCACATTGACAAGCACTCTAAAAATATGATCAACACAGACTACACTGCTTATCCTTCTATGCTAGAAGGTACACACCCAGGAAAATGACTAATCAAAATTCTCCAAAGCAACATTTCCTTGTAAGCAGAATTCAGACAGCAAAAGTTCTGCTGGAGAAAAAGATTTAAGTTCTCTCCTCTGTTAAAGCTTCTCTTCTGAGATTGTCCTAGGTTTGAGCGCAGTTTAGGAAGCTGCCCCGCCACCATTATTTCCTTCAGCATTCCCCCTCCCCCTTTCAGCATTTTAAACAAAAGAGACTAGGATGGAGACACAGCTATTAAAAACCACCACTACTATTAACAGTGGAAAGTAGTCTCTCAAATTATTTCAATCAATTACAATGCACTACACCAGCAAAATGCTTTGCAAGCATGAGAGAGTAAAAAAACCCCCAAAATATCTATATATATACACACACGCATGCGCGCGCATGTGTATCTACTCACAAATGTTGGGTCTTTATTCAGACATGCATCAATGAATTCTTTAAAAGGTTTACTGAATTCTCCTAATAAAGTTGGAGGATTGTTTTTCGGAATGAGAAACAGAACTCTCATCGGATGCATATCAGAGTTGGGAGGCTCCCCTTTGGCTAGTTCAATAGCAGTGATTCCCAGTGACCAGATGTCAGCCTGAGAAAGGGAGAAGTTACTTTTAGTACAAAATTAAGCGCTATTGCAACTATATATTTAATAATATACATAATATACATATACTGCAACTATATAATAAAATTAATTTTGGTCTAAGTAGATAATGCAGAAAGATTCCTTTCCAATACTTGAAGGCTGTAACTCCCAAAGACCTGGCTGACTTAATGAGTCTTTAGTAACTTTGCAAACATCTAGAACATCATTTTTGTTACACACTTTGTCACTGTTGTAACACTGTCCACAAGTTAAACACGAGCCTAAAGACACATGCTTTTGGAAAACACTTCAGAAACATTAATCTTTGATTTTTTTTTTTCTATATCATGAACTACAAACTGCCACAAATTTACTGTGTCTAATTCAGTTTTTGTTTAGATAGCAAAAGTGCATGCTGATGTTACTTTTTAAACTGTAGATGAGTTAAGGTACCCAACCTTGTTTGACATCTCACTCTAAAGGAACAAGGCAGCAGAGAGTTGAATCAAATCCAGCAGGTGATCACTTAATTTCTTAAAAACTTTTTAGATGAGCTACAATAGCTATTCAGTGGCTGGCAATGGGTGACTACACTTGGCACTGAAGTCATAAACTGAAGTTGTTCATAGAGTAAATAAAGGGTTACAATTTGCACATCTCCAATATTCCTTTCCTAGTCACAAGAACTAAAATATCTGTATTTAATATTGAAGAATTAAACCAGCTCATTGTTTATTTCTGAAGTATCATAACCAACAATTGTATATTGGAGCAAAATGTCTCAAAAGAAGAGATCGGGCCTGTAAATCTCTGCCACTACAAAAATGTATAAATTTCTATTTTATTTTCTATCATTTTGAAGTAGGGAGAGAAGGAGAAAGGTTAAAATTTAGTCCAGGTGCCAAAATATTAATCAGTATTAGTTTAGAAATTCAACTGTATACTCCCCCAAGCCCTTCATCTGTCCTACCAAAGGCTTGAATCTTCTGTGCTTTGCCACCAGACTTTTAGCATAGAAAGAAAATGGAGGGAGCATTGCTTTTGCAGCGTGTTGAGGAGATATGGAAGGCTGGCAGATCAGATTGCTGGCAGAAAAGTAAGTGAAGGGGTGGTACAGATGATTTATTCACAGGCCAAGCAGAAGAGGAATTATTCTCACTTCGAGTGGACAACATGCATTTTTAAAGCACGGTAGAGTGCTTTTCCAAAATGCCCTAGGGAGCGCATTACAGTTGCACCACTGAAACCCTAAACATGAGAACAACAACTGCATGCACATGCTCCTTCTTATCAGCGAGAACCCTTGTGATATGTACACAAATTTCTTCAAGTCTGAATGATCCCGGGAAAGTCTCCTGGAGCATGAATATCTTCAGGACACCTCAGATATTCAACAGTCTTTTCTTTACGTGCACATCACAAGTACAGTTACATGTTTACTATTTGAGAAAAAAACAGTATAAAAGTATAACTTTGCATATACCAAGACTTTTTGATTTCTTGCTCCTATTTAAGGTTGCATCTACAGAGTGTAGCAAGTCCAGTGCTAGCACTGAAGTACACTGCCATTTCACTAACCACACGCTCTAGGTCATCTTGTGGGCATAGACATGGGAGAAGAGTGGACTGTTCCCTCCTTATTGGCATTTCTAGCAGCAGTTCCCAACCCTCAGAAAAACAGGAAGGACATCTGCTTTTCTACTGCTAGTTCTCATAGGGAAATTCTCCTTTGCAATTAATCATCCATCTACAGCTCCCATCAAAAAGAAATGTACAAGGTACCATAATGCTACCACAATACCACCACAGCTACCCATCCTGTAGTTCGAGTTACTTTTTTCCTTCTCAAGACCAGTCACCCGTGTTAAAAATCTTCAGCATTACACAAGTCCTCAGAAATACCATTAAAGAAATGATATCCAGAGCTGTTTATAAAAATCTGAGAAGAGAACAACATTTCAGCTATCATCTTGGCTTTAAATAAGCTGGTGAGTTCTGGTGACATTCTAATTTGAGAGCTTTATTACTGTTTGAAATGGGAAACACTGAATTGAAATTAAAATCAAATCAACCAACACTGAAAGCATGGAGGCAATTTCTCTGAAAGAATCTTAACATGAGAGCATCAATTTACTTGGTGAGTTTACATGGGTATTGTGTGTGAGTACAGTGACATGCAACTCCTGTATAAAGACAATGTAACTGCACTTTTAATTTTCTTATTTGAAACCCTGTGATTTGCAATTATTTTTTTTTCCCTCCATGCTGATAGAGGTAAAAAGACAAAAACCAAAGTCATTTCTGTTGGATCTGCAGACACGAAGAAAAGGTATTCTAGTCTCATACTTACTTTTGAATCATACGCTGACTGCTGAATAACTTCAGGGGCCATCCAAAACGGAGTTCCAACAAAGGTATTCCTCTTAATTTGCGTGTCTGTCAACTGCCCAGCAACTCCAAAATCGGCAAGCTTAACATCGCCTTGTTCTGATAACAAGACATTGGCAGCTGCCAAGGGGAAATAATATAGTATCTGATTTAGAATACTGCTCTTATGGTTTTTAAGGGCTTTAGCAAAGTAGCATTTAAAACGTTATGCACCTTTTATATCCCTGTGAATTTTCTTCTCTGAGTGTAGGTAGTCAAGACCTTTCAAGATTTCCTTTAGCATGGTAGCAATCTGGAATTCATCAAATGGGCCAGCTCGCAGCTTTAGAAAAAAGACACATTAAAATTATTTTAGTCTTCTGTCTAGTTTTTGCCTTGTTATTTAATTAAATCTTAAACTTGAAGTATTTTGTTAAGTAAAGAACTAACAGAATTCATAAAATATTCCATGAAGTATGTCAACATTCTCTCAGAAATAGGTGCCATTGGAATGATCACCTTCACATCTCCTCTATTGATAATACATAGAAAATGCTGTTATTTTCCTAACGTATGCACTCCCCTCAGCACACCGTGCACATGAAAAGCTAGAACTAACTTTCCACAAAGTTATAGTTTCCTACAGACAGCAAACACAGCAGACTGAATTCTGCATTTTAGATAAAGCGAATTAAGAAACTCTGTTTATTTCAAAATAAATTAGTCTATTGACTGTGGGGTTTAAATTTAATGATGCATTTTTTTCTTGTTCCAGCATTTTTGGTTCCATGCTTCCTTTTGCATCACGAACATAATGTGCTACTATAAAGCTGCTAGTATGAAATAAGTGTAAACTTCGCACATTAGAAAGCTATCTAAATAAAGCAGAAGCAATTAAGGTGGGTGATTCTGCTATTAAAAAATACCAACAACACAGCACTGAAAACAGAGAATGCCATGAAATTATGGTATGGCAAAGTGAGGCAAAACTTAAAAAGTTTTGTTCTTCTAAAGGTTCAGTGGTTTCAACTGTCACAAGTAAAAGATATTTCTGACATTCCACAGAAGACTATCAATTACTCAAAAGTGTCAAAGAGTAAGTATCTCACAGACCCATTCTCAAAAAGACTGTGTTCCAGAGCTACAAACTACTACGTGCTACACATAATTACTATGCTTTGTCATTCCCATAGCTGAGTTGATGTGATGTAATTTCATAAAGAAGTTTAAATAGATTTATGAAGTTAAGCACGTACTTTAACTCTCGCAGACAGGACCACTGTTAGCAAATATATAATTAACACCATTCTGTAATACTGAAGACATGGTATTTTTCCTTCAGAATCACACAAACAAAGACTGACTTATATTATCTCACAGGAAAGGGTGGGTCTAAGGTTTACAGCTGAGGCAGAGCTGTACTGAAAGTATGGGGAAACCACATCCACATACAGTGTACTGTGCTCTTGTACTCTCTAAGCTACATCCTTCATGAATACGACACTATCTTAAGTAAAAGGCACTTTCATGCTTAACTGAAAATACCTGAAAATGGAAAACCCAACACCTTTTAACCAGTTAAAATTAACTGTACTCTGTGGGCACACACTTCATTCATTCCAGAGACCCAATCCCAAAGGAAACTTTTTTGTTGTTCAAGTGTAATGAATATTCCACTTGTGGGGGGATGACATGTGGGGGACAGATGACCCAAAACCCCACCACATGTGGCAAGAACAGTACTTCTCCTCATACTAAAAAAAACCCAAAAAAACCCCCAACCTTAAAAAAACCTTACATATGACTGAGAACAAATGGATGCTTCCTAATGCTTAGAGACAAGCAGGAAAAACAACAACAACAAAAAAATCAACATCAACACAATGTAACAGAACTACCATTCAAATTCACACTTTTTGGAGCATTACAGTGTAGCAGTGGCGTAGTATCAGCTGCCTCCAGCGGCTAGATTTTAGAGAGATATGAAAGCACAATGAAATAACGTTCACTAGTACTTACAATGCAAAAAAATCGTATACTTACAAGATCCAAAGCTGACCCTCCACCCAAGTATTCCATTATTATCCATAGTTTTGTGCCCTGTAAAGAAAGGCGTGAGTTGTTAGAAGTCCAAGGCTGCCATAAAAAAAAAATAATTATATATTTCAATAGACTACCAGCATACTGTTAGGAAAATGCAAATGCAGAATCCCATTAATCACCAAGTTACATGTAATTACTTCTTGTAGAATGATCACACAGCTCCTGTGCAAGATGTCTAAATATCAATTAAAGTTTGACTTCTGTATTTAAAAAAGCAACAAAACCCAACCCCACTACCGCTCCCCCCACCACTAATCATTTTCTGCCAACTGGTATCTAAAATAATTCCACCTAAAGGAATGGAACATAGAGAAAAAAGTTATTTGGTGGTAGTTTAAGTTTAAACTAAGTATTTTAATGTAAGATTGTAGCCCTTGCTAAAGACTGTCTCTGCATTACAATTATTAATTCCAGCCATTTGTGATACAGAAGCATTACAATTTTAATAGGAAACTTTCTTGTAACATCACCACGCCTCTCAGCTGAGGAAAATACTCAGAACTTAAAATCGCTTTTGAGGGAGAGAGTGAGCATGAACATGCTTCAAAGACAACAGAAATGTAAAGCCCAATGGAGGTGGCTGCTAGGTGCCTCTTCACCTCTGTGGTAACTGTGCACGCATGTATCTAACATGTCCACAAGCTCCAACTTAAGTTGGCAGATACAGCAAAAAGTGAGAACTAATGATAAGCCCTTGAATACGCTTGTACCTAAGGACTTACATCCTACCACAAAACATGCCTGCCACTATAGGGGCAGCTCTGATTTTCAGATACAAAGCAGCAGTACAACCACCAGCCAGGAGAAAATGTACTGCCAGACCTGGAACCCTACAAAAATGTTCAGGTTTCCCAAGTTTTCCAATCAGAGGTTTGAAATCAGCCATTAAAAGGTCAAAGATAAGAGCAATATAGTTCAATAGAAAGTATGACTTGAGGCACCCATCTCAGGAATTTATTTTTTTTTTAATTATTTCCAGTAATACCGCAAAGTTCATGTACTCCTCCACTATATTGAATCTCAACCCCTGTGAATATGTGAGTTTCTGCACTTTCTTTGTGGATATGTCTCAACTACTAGAATACTAAAACTGACAAATTCTTCTAACACTGATTTCTAGGTGCTGCCTTCCCCCTTGGTATATAGCTGCAAAAGGTGGCTGGATCACATAAACAAAACTGGAAAGATTTGGTATCAGATCTGCAGACTGTATGTTTCAAAACTGGGATCTTCTGCTATTTGCTTGCCAGAGTCCCCCCCACATTTCAGAAGAAACCTAAATATTAACCTATGGGCTACTACTCTAAGAAATTCTGCAAATAAAAACATTTATTTATTTAAAATAAAAAACAGCTATTAAAAATACTCAATTGAACCAGACCTGGCAAAGTACCCCACACGCTGTTTAAGTCTCCAGCAAATATTTACTAATGGTAGTTTCTTATAACAGGGCACAAGCTTATGGCAGAGTTCTTTTTAAAAGCCTCTTGCATTCTACACTGTATGCTTTCCCACCCTATTGCCGGGGTAGTGACAGAAATCTAAAGAAAACTCAACAAGCAAATAAAGGTGCAGTTTCTGAAAGTACCACATCCAATTATCTTAACAAAGGGTGCTCTATTAGATTTATACTGAATTTAAGAAACACACCATTTATGAGAGTCTATTCCAATATTATGAGATCAGCAGGGAAGGGCTGGCTAATTTTAGCAGTTTTTATAAAGCCCAACTTTGTCAGCTGAGACGACCTGCAAGAAACTCCAGTTTAAGGCAAACATTGTGGTTACCAGGCATGTTTGGAGGATTTGACTATTACTTGAAAACAGTAAAGGGTGAAAATGACTACATACTGTGTTTCTGAAATAATGTCTCAAAGAAATTGGTACTATCCCCTGTAACAGGGTGTGGATATTTTCTAGCCAGGCACGAACAACCTTTCTCCTAGCTATTTTAGGTCAACTAAGTATAAATAGACAATGTAGAACAAACAGTATCTTTAGATTGTCTCAAAGGTTTGCTGCACAAAGTGCTGTACAGTTTTGATGGAAGTCTCTGGATGCTACTACAGGAGTTCTCCATATTCAGAGCTCAAAAACTGAGAATAACTTCAGGTTTGCTCTAATTGCAAAAGAAAAGAGCAAGCCCAGGTGGCTGTAGTAGTTACAAGGTTAGACATTTAAACCCCTTGGCTAGATGGCACAAATAGGGAAAACAATCATGAAATTTCAGTCAACAAGAGAAGATCTGTCTCTATGGATCAGATGGAAAGCACAGTGCAAGTATTTTATCAAGCTTCACAAATTTGCGTAACTAAAACATGCCAGAACCAGGGTAACCTAGTACCTTTCATCTTTTTCTTGCCTGAACTGATAAAGTAGTAAAACATTTTGACAGGCCATTAGGCTTGAGGAAAACACTCATTTTAGCCATCTAACATAACTTACACTGCTGTCTTGCAAGGTACTATCACTTTCAAGGGTACCCTCCACAACCAATGTTTTATTTATTGAGATGTGATGTTAATTGCAATCAAAACACAATATGAGATGAGGAGACAAATTTAGACCCTGACCTACCACAAATATGAGCATCTACAGACATCTACATCACGATTTAAGTTATCTTACAGCTACAAAAGTTGCATTAATACAGCTGTAAGCTTGTACAATTCTACACACATTTGTGAAAGACACGATATAAAGGTAAAACTTTTACTACCCTACACAAATGTTTATTACAGTGCATGCTTTGACTATACGCTTGCACATCACCTATCAGCATGTTTAAAAACTACAACTGATCTTGCCAGATACCCAATGAAGATTTAAGAAAAAAATTACTGATATCTAGGCTCTAAGATTAATTCAGTGTGAAACTCCCATTCAAACTCCAAAATTCAAGATATACAGGTACCCTAAATTACAGGGATATGGGGGGTTTGCACCTTTTTGTGTCACAACTGAAAACTGGCATCAGCTTTATCCTTCAAGGCATCTCAAGGAAGTAGACCTTGACATCTTGTACCAATTATAAGGTTTCTAAAGAGTAAAATATGTGGTAACGGACAAATAACATTGCTAGGTAAAAATATTAAGGGACTGTCCATATTTTTAAAATCACAAGTCAGATGTACAAGCTGTAGCTAATGAGCAGCTAGGCTGCAGAACATAAGAGTATCTTACATGGCATCAGCTGAGCTGACCAAGTTACAAATTAGTAAATCAAGTAATTGAAATAAAGATGCTCTTCCCCCTTTCTGCAGCAGGAGCATCAGGAAGAGCCTGCACGTAGCTGGTAAGCCCCAGGCTTGCTGAGACTGGGCCACTCCATCGCAGTCAGCCAGAAGGCTGGCTTTGCATCCTAAAGTGCGAGGAAACTATAAAGCTGCAGAATATATATAACAGGCTGTACAAAACCAAAATCTCTCATCTGAAGTGAATTAGACAACCCGCACAGTTAACATCTCCTTTTTTGTGTTTTAGTCATAAACAACTTCCAATTATCAAATATACTATCTTACCAGAGGAAAAGCTGAAACCAACCATAAATTGAGGACAAGAATGATCTGCTTATTCAAAGCTTACTTAAAATTGGTTAAAAAACGAAGAATAAGTTGTAAGAAAAGATGTTCAATTGGATGAACTGAGGCACATGTGAAAAACCTGAAGCCATGTGTTCATGGTCTCAGCTGCAGTTTCTTCAAAGAAAAAACTATCAAATTTAAAGATTTAAACCAGATCTAGATTACTCAGCTAAGAAGTATCAGTAAGTGTTATAGGCAACCTGAATACCTTTGCACTGAGGGTTTGCTTTGGTATAGTCGGGAAAATACTAAGTCTCTTTGATTTAAACAGTGCAAAACTCAAAAATATTTCTAATGCCATTCCTAGAGCTGCAGAGAAAGCTACGCGTAGAATTAATATATTTTAGTAAACTATTTCTATTCCATAAGCAATATCTGAAAGAGGGCAGGCTGGCTCAACTGTTTTCTTTTCCTGTAAATAAAGAAAGATGAAAAGGGAAAAACAAAAACTCTCTTAAATTCTGAAATACCTTCTATTTACTGTATGTTTAAGGTCTTTTTAACCATTACCTTAAAAGGTATTTGTAGGAATATTTTCAGTGATCTCCATATATAAAAGTAAGCGTTCTCCAACAAACCTATGGGATCACTTTGAATGCGATCTTCGTACCAGTCATATCCATAGCAAACAGCTATTAATCTCTGCAGCCTAGGACTTTGCTTTGTAAGAAATAAGATGCCTTAATTTCCAGAATTTAGCCTCAATGTTCTTTAATCTTTAATTATGAAGCCATTTGGTACACAACTGTACCTATTTCACTGTTTCCAAGAGATGTCTACAATATATAGAGAAATTAAATTGTGAATGAAGTACTACACAGCTGAATACTTAGGCTGACAGCCATTCTCAGAGTAATAGCTAATAAAAAGTTACAAGCTATAGCAATTACGTGGGGAAAAAAAAAAAAAAAAAGACAGATGCAACTCTTAAAATACCTGTTATTAATAAAATGAAAAGTCAGCACAAAATATTCTTTGCACATTTAATAAAGCTAAT
>NW_009259323.1:56889-57630 GCF_000687185.1 Egretta garzetta
CCTCTTTCCCCTGAGGAATCTCAAGCTGAAAGATCTAGTATTAGTAACCAAGAATAAATCTAGCCTAAGAAAAATTTAGAGCCAAGATACTACTTAAACAGTATTTTTATTTATTTATTTTTAATTGATGAGTAAATTTTAATTGATGAGTAAAATTACTCATTTATTTGAGGGTATTTTTATTCATTTACTTGGGGAACAGCAAGTTACCTATCATAGCTAGTCTGGGATGAAAAACACTCCTGTGAACCATTTTTTAGGTGTTCAGGTTTGTTTGGGTTTTTGTGGTGTTTTGGGTTTGGTTTTTTTTTTTGAGGAATTTCTTAAAGGAATGGGAAAGTAACCAAAATTCCACAAACTCATCCCCAAGCTCTACACACAGAAATTTTCCTTCCTGAAAAATATTAGAAGTGTGAAAAGTAAACAGGAGATCAGCATTAATCTTTCAGAATTTATCCATTTAGAATAGAAAGAACTCAAACAGTGGTGAGGAAAGTACCGCAACATTAACACGATCCTATATTTGCCAGGAATTTTTAAAAAATAAAAAACCCTAACCAGAAGTTTAAAGTTTTATAGCACTGAGAGAATGGCTATACTGAGGTATCTAAGAAAAGGGGTAAAAAGAAAAAGACTTGCATAACAAGGTCAAAAGACAAATTGCTGTGATGCACAGGTACTTAGGCAATTTGAAATACCCTTTTTGCTTTCAGCACCTATGTTGCTGCAAATAATGACAAG
>NW_009259323.1:57674-77322 GCF_000687185.1 Egretta garzetta
CACTACCCCTCAAAACCACACACAAAACACACACCCACCAAATCAAGGTTTCATTTCCCCATTTACAGCTGCTGAAATTGCTGTTTAATTCTGAAATTTAACAAAACACTTTTCCAAGCAAGAACACTTTCCAAAATTTACCTTTACCTGTTTGTACTTCAGGGCAAACAACTGTGCCTTTACAACAGAAAGTTAAAATGATGGATACCCAGGAGGACAATATTTAGGACTTAGCTCATCACAGAAAATAAAGGTCTGTAAAAAAGACTGATCACGTCTGGATCTGCAGTACCATTTGTGTACTGCTCCAGGGGAACATTGCTGGTTGAAGTCAAAGTTATCTGGAGAAGAACCAGCTTTTCCTAATACACTATGATGCAGGAAAGTGGATTCTACTACACCTCAGAGCTCTATCACTTAATAACAAACAAAACAAAAATCCCTCTGATTGAGCCCAGTAGAGAAGGAAAGATGGGACATCGGTGACAGCTTCTATGACAGCTTCAAAAAAAGGAAGAACCCGCAGAATACTGAGTAACTAAGTGAACAGCAAAGCCACTATAGCTGCCTTGTCGTGGTCAAAATGAAAATTTAGTATTTGGAGTACAGAAAATTAAATCACCCACTTTGCATTAAAGTATTAAAAATTGAATACTTTGGCAATTTAAAGAGGAAAAACCCAAACCTACAAAGAACACTACTAAATAAATTCTGCAAATACTTTTACAGTATCACTGAAAGATACAGCACAAGTGTGACACAGGAACGTTTCTGTCTTTAGAATAACATCCAAAAACCCACTATACCTTAAGGAGCCAAAAATGCCTGCGGAGACAAAAACACCAACCACACCAAAAAAACAACCCCCCAAAAATCAACAACAAAAAACCCCAAACCCAAGCAAACAAATCAAAACCAAACAAACCTACCCAACAAAAAAAACCAAACGCAAGCAAATAAAAAACCCCAGACATTTAAGATAGTTCTGAGTACAGTTAACATTTTAGCTTTTACTAAATGGTTTGCATTTTTTTAAAAATCATCTAAAACACGTATGCGCTGCAGATCATTTAAGCAGTATTTAAGATGATTATACCTGGACAGTTTGGCAAGTTGAAACGACTTAACATTTTGGATTTCTGTAGGTTCTCATTTTTGCTTGTTTGTTTTTAAATGATGCCTTAGATAACGCTTCATGCAGCGGTTACATAACGGCTGATGTCAGTTTTACTTTGTCTCAGGCCTACCATGCTGCAGAATTGCCAACACATCTCTACACGGTGCAGGGTTTCTTTCTGAATCAGAGAAAGGTTTTTGTTTTCTATAGCTATGAAGGTATTTTCTTCTTCCCCAGAAAGGCCATGATATTGTGCTAGGGATTGTAGAGGGAGGAGAGAAAACCAAGGTCCAAAAGCAATAGCAAGAGGAATTCTCTATCAACTCCGTTCATTCTCTAGCCATTTTGTACAAATTTCAGCCTCAAAGAGCAAGCAGCAAAAGGAGCAAAATTAAGTGAAAAGTTCTGTTCAAAGAAAAAAAGAAGCCCAGTAAAAAACATCGAGTTGGCACGATAACTCTTCCTCAATTTTAGAACTTTTTCCTAGTGGCGTTCAAAACAACTAGCAAATCTTTGTGCAGTACTATTATACATTACCTTTAAATATGATCCGTAGTATTTTGTTACATAAGGACTATCACACTGACTTAAAACAGTTATCTCTTGCTGTATATCTTCTATTTCATCTTCTGCTTCCTCAAGGTCTATGATTTTTATAGCAACCACTTGCTGTGTCCGATTATCAATTCCTTTAAAGACTTCACCAAAGGAGCCTTTCCCAATGCGTTCCAGTTTTGTGAATAGTTCCTCTGGGTCTGCTCTATGGTTCTATTAAAAAAAAAAAAAAAAAAAAAAAAAGAAAAGAAAAAAGAGAGAGAGAGGGAAAAGAAAAAAAAGGTACACAGGTTACTTAACTTGGAAGTAAATTATTTGCCCTCATTACTTCCCAAGCAGCACATCATCCAGATTTATCGTCACTAGAAGGCTCGCATCAGATGAATTTATTTCCTGCACACTAACTTCTAATTCAGCTATTAGTTACAGAACATACATTATGCAATTATGTCAAAGGTAAATAAGCCTCGCCAGGAAGGGTGTCAGATACAAACCTCATTTTACTTCCCCACATAACAACCCTTTAAAACGAAAGAATAGAGCTGTTCTTAATATTAATCCTATCTGTGCAGTAATTCAGAAGACTGAGGAATGCAATCACCAGCACAGAAGCACCAACATCGTCACCCAGGCAGAAAAGGCTGGGCTTTCTACCTGGCCAACAGCCCCGGGCAGACAAAGCATCCTAGCAAGTAATACAGCGCGGAGCTAGAGGACTGCACTACCCGGTATTCTATGATCCGATAAAATCAGGCGTCTCCAGGGCAGCTAAAAGTGCTGACAGAAAGTAGAGCAAAAGGGACCGAGAGATGTCCGAAGAAGGAAGGCGGTGGCTGGAGCAGAGTACCGAGACTGGGGTACTGATCCGGACTGGCTGGGGTCACCCAAGCATGCCTTAAAGAGGGGAGCAGAGCACCAGGCAGTGCAGCACCGCTGAGGACACCCGGCTGAGAGCCTCTGTTAATTCACTACCCTAAGTTCAATGGACTGACTATTATAGGAAGTTTTTTAATTTCTCAGCTCCATTCAAGTAGTCATGAAGAAAAAAAAAAAAGGAAGCAAATTCTCCTTTTCCCTTCAGGATAAAGCATGCTATGCTGCTGCTTAGAGAACCTTGTGTAGCCAAAAACCACAGCAGTGACTTCTGAAGGATACAGATGACTTGCTCCACAGTTTAAGAACACAAATCTTTAGACCATGGTAAGAAAGTTTGCAGAAAGGCGGTTTTAGGAGGTAAGTATTAACAGAACAGCCCACACTTTGCAGAACAACAGAATTAAATATATTACTACTGTCTGAACTGGGCAACTCATTACACAGATCAATCTTTGAACAAGAAACATCTGCCCAAAAAAGCCCTCTGATTCAATAGCAACATTTGAAAATACGGAAGAGATGCTTTGCTTTAGATCTTTCTCACACTCCAAAACTCAGAACCAGCAAAAGAAGTGACAGTTTTGGCAAAATCAGGCATTCAACCCCAGGCACAGATTATCCTACATAACAACATACTCAAGTATCAACACAAAACTCCAGAAAACATCTTTACACCAGTGTTCTTGCAAGTGGATGCGAAAATCTTTACTGGGAAAAAAAATACATTACTATTTTAACCTAGTCCAAAATGGGCAATCTCGTTGCCTCACTAGGCCCTTATTGCCACTTCTTCCCTTCTACCAGAACCAGAATTTATTCCACAATATGGCAAAATGAATTAGGAAACAGATTTAGCTAAGAGTTAACCATATGATTTGTCAGGTTTATTTTCAGCGGAATCAGTTCACTGCTGATATATACCAAGCTGTCATTTGTGCTATCACAAGAGGAGGGGACATGAAGTAGTATGGCAAGACTCATGCTGATCTGTGGATTTAAGATTTTTACATTTTGCAAACATACAAGACACACTGCTGTTCCTGAGCAGCACATTAAAGCAAGACGAATGCGGAATTTCCCCTTTGTCTACAGAGAGCTCATTGCTACTCTTGCTCCATTTAAAAAAAACAAACCAAAAACCAAAACAAAAAACCACACCACCTTCAGAGACATAATTAAGCAAAAGATTTTGTGTTTTCTTCTGTTGATAGATCCAGTGAAAGATTTAAAAGATGAACAAATACATAATCAAAGCAAGTGAAAAAAGACAGGATGAATGCTATTTTGATCTGAAATCTGGGACAACTAATACTATTATACCGGGAAAGAAAAAGATCATAGGCCTCAGGTGCTCATAAAGCTTTTAGTTAGACAAAAAACCCAAACAAACAGTAAATCTTCAAACCGCACAAAGATAGCCATATTGACATACACTACTGCATCAGCTCCTGCTATCTTATCATCATTAAGACTAAAAAAATAGATTAAAAAAAGTTTAAAAATAATCTGGATTTAAAATCTGTTTTCAGGTGTATTTCAAAAAAATGTTGTAGGGACACGTGTGGCAAAAGCAGCAGCAACTGCCACCCAGCCTATCCCTGACGCTAGAAAAGATGCAGAATTGTTGGATTGCAACCCAACGTGTTCCTAAATTACAACATTAATTGCAATAAGGAATAATTAACTGATAGTTCTCATTTTCAATAAACAGACACACACCCACCCTCTAAGAAACAACGGAGTTAAGAGAGGAGATTGGCAAAACTTTCCATTAACTCTAAAATACTCATCTTCAGAAAAACTAGCTTCATTTGGAGACGTGCTTGGAGCCTGGGATTCCAGGAATCATTCATGCTAACTAATAGCTATTGTTGATTTGAGATGAAACCCGTTAAACACTTTCAGACAGATAAGAGAAAAGCCATTTGAGCACAGATATAGTCAGCCAATCCAACCCTTCACAAATGTTTGATGAACTCAAAGGGCAACACTTGGGTTTTGCTTGGGGAGAAACCTTAAGCAGGAAAATCCTCAGTGGAAATGCACATCACTCAACCCTATACGCCCACTTAACAGGCATCAACCAAACAAGCCAGGCCTCCAAACTCTCTCCCTCAAGGTACTTCAGGTGAATCAGAGCTTTAGAGGTTATTTTAACTTCCAACAACTAACTCCATTACGTGGGAGCGCTGGAGTTTAGGGAGAGACCAGGCATGGCTGGACTTCCCGACACAGCGGAACGCCCTGTACGTCCCTGGGAGGGAGAGGTGGAACAGGGGGCACCAGAGGAGAACAAACTGTGGGACTGTAGAGGAAAAAGTGACATCCCTCTATTCTGAGAAAATCCTCTCTCAGCAAGCAAAGTCAGCTTTACAGCTTCTGTTATTCACTAAGGCTGACAAGGAACCGTAGGGCACTCCAGGATAAGGGCAAATATTTCTGACCAACTATGGCTAATAATCAGATAACACCCGTTGGAAAAGCTTCAAACTTAGACCACTACATAACTTTAAAATATGGCCTTTAGAACAAAGACTGCATTTTGAAACAGATTTGCTTTTACCTTTATTTCCTTGTCTTTCAGACTATTGTTCTACGGGAATGTTTTTCTACAACTAATAAACTCCAAAACAACAAACTTCAAGAGACTACTTTTTAAACAAAGGTAAATTTATATAATGCAGTAACGCCTATCCTCCTTCTCCTGGTATAGAAAAGGATGGAGATATATTTTATACAAATAAGTGTGTATACACACCCCTATATACCAACAAATTTTTGAAGCACAGCTGCCAGCTAAGCTTCTAATATGGTAGAAATTAAGATTTCTAACACTATTAACACTCCTGAACAAAAGAGCTAAATGCTATTCCCTGTTCTTTCAATAATCTTTCATTGAATGGGAAAACGATTTAGAACTTTTGAAAGTTGCCTGCATGAATAATTGTTATTTAAAATAAAAATTAAAAAAAAACCCAAACTAGTTTCTATGGGGAATCATGTCTGTGGGGCAGCAGATGGTAACAATTCAACAGACAGTATATGGAGTCCATCATCACCTCCCCGAACATAACACCTACAAGTGGACAAATCAGGAAGAGAATATATTGCTATTCCCTCCCCTGAGCCTGTTTCCACAGCCAAAAGCAGCAAAAAGTGTGACAAGCACAGGCACATTCGCATGCCAAACTTCAAACTCACCAGCAGGAGCAACAGCACCAGCCCTCTGCACAGCTCAGCAAGTCCACCCTTCCACCAGTCCAGCACAGCTACACAGCCTGCGCTAGCGTTCAGTAAAAACTCTCCTCCTCTTATCCAACCACCTGCCGTTACTGTATGTGTTTATACACGTATGTACGTACACTACAGACTCACAGAATCATAGCATAATTTGGCTTGGAGGTGACCTCAGGAGGTCACCTAGTCCAACGACCTGCTCAGAAGCCCCAAATAAAAAACACTATAGCATAACTTTTGCCAGCATACCTGCAGTAATTGCATCAAGTATTCTGCCAATTCAGCTTATATAAGCATTTTCTTTTTATTCCAATAAACATAGCTATGCAGCAATGTCCTGGCTGCATTCTGCTAAAGACCGACTGGCTGACTCACCTTCCCGCCTCCGACCCTTTCACGTACCTGTTCTCCAAATTCTGTGTTCTTCCTTTAAAACAAAGCAAAAAGCATACTGAATATCTAACTTCCAAGGTTATACAGATACCTAATGACACATACCAAATTGGAAGAAACGATATCTATGTTAGACTGCTTTAGGATCTGTCAATGCAAGACAGCTCTTCTACAGAAACAGGTCTTCTAAGAGGGTTCATTAATGAATTTCATTAAAGGGTACAGAGTACAACTGAATGAAAAACCAAAGCTTCAAGGAATCTTGGACAGAGACTCAGCTAATGCTTTGTATCTAACAAAATCAAAAACAGGATCCTCTACATCTCCCAAAGCAAATAATTTAACATAGTCTTGTGAGATTTCGTCTAAGTAGTGTGTCACTGTGAGAACATATATCCTGTTGTCTTAAGAGTATTTCTAAAACCCGGAATGCTGTTATACTACCTGGATTTTCAAGCGCCTCTCAGGCTTTCTTCAGAACAGAAGTTCCCTTAAAATTGTAGCAGTACTACAGAACAGCTCACCTACACTGAGAGACATTACTCAAATACGCATTAGATAAAGATGCAATAGTTAGCTCAAAAGATTTTATAAAAGGTTGGTAAGAGAAGACTAGAGTGTCTACTTGTATGTTTTTCCGAGTATCCACTACTATGGCACCCTAACACATACTGGTATCTTTGGAAGCCATCAGAATTACATCTGTGTTTAAAAGGCTGCAATTTCAAGCAATTGCTCACTAAAATAAAAACCTGATTTTCACAGCCAGGAGAAGTCAAATGTAAACTATAAGGAAAAGAGCTACCTTACAGAAAGCTCAAGGAAAAGAAAGAAGTTATGTTATGGCAAAATATTTAAAACCAAACCAAAAACAACCCACCATCAAAAAACCACCCCAGTAATTAATTTGTTGTGCAGCCTCACAGTTACACAGCATTAAAATGCCAGATCAGAAATGTATACCAACTTTGTTGCTGAAGCCAGCATGCACTGCACCATTTCTCTTAAGTCCCACTGTCTGAATTATGGCTAACAATAAAATTAAAAGGCAATTATGAGGCCTAGTTTATTGTCCGTAAAATCTCCAAGATACCTTTTATTGTCTTAAAAATAAATACCTAAAATACCATGAGTAAAAAAGACACTTGAAAGTCCATAAAAGAAAAACAGATTAAAAGTTAAGACATTTAATCTAGTAGTCTCAGCATTTACCTGGCTCTTACAAAATACTGCATCTGGGTTGAGCACATTGAAATCATAGGTAATCAGTCCATTCATAGACATTTATCTATTCTCAGATAACGAAGTATCTCTAAGTTTTTCTTCTGTTCAGTTCCCCCCCCAACTGAAATTAAGAGGCAATAAGATTGGTAAACCTGATAGGCTATGGGATTTCTTGGAGTAATGTGTTAAATCAACAGATACGTTCATCTCAATTGAATGCAGTTTCAGATATTATATATACACATTAATTATACACCACATATATTTTATTATAAAACAATACATATTCACATACATTATATGTATTTCCATATTTGATCTGCATAAAGAACATTTACTTCTTTACAATAAAGCCACCACAGGTAGTGATAAATTTTAATTCATGGAGCTCCTCCCTACCTCCCCCCATCAATTTTATTTTAAAATCCTATTATAATCAAAGTTACTCACACAAACAGTGCCACAGGCGTGTGTGTGTATACATACAAAAATGTAAATAGTCTGAAGTTAATGAAGATGCAGGTGCAGATCCATTATTATTTATAAAGAATCAGAAAAAAATGAACCTACAGACATTCAAAACAAGGGTGGAAGCTGTAGACATCTTTTTTTTTCTCCATGTGCACATACACTCTTGCTCCTTAGAGATCTGCGCATGTAACTGATGCTACCCCTGCACTCCTGTTTAAGACTCCAACATCAGGATAGTAGATACTTCATTATATTTACTGGGACTGTATGATACATACTGAAGAAGAAAATTATGTTAACAACAAAACAATCTGATTTTGTAAAGTATCAAACCTTTACATTATCAAGCTCTTCTACACAGTGGGTAGCAAAAACTAGATCTGAGCTTTGCTGTCCTTAAATGGGACCTGACCTCTGTTACACCTCTTATGAAACATCTCCCTTATCTGACAAGACTAAAACTCATTGCCATTTTTAGTGAGAACCTGGAGAACTTCACTATAAAACAAAAGCAAAAATAAGCAAGCAGAAAACCCATGTGGCTTTGTTTTCATCGAGTCAGCCATAAACTTGCTTGAAAGCTGCCTGAAAATTCGTATGACTATCAAAACTTTAAAATCAGCATCCAAACCCACCCATTCTCAGATTTTTAAGGAATCACCTGCACCTTCAAAGTGCCTCTGACCTGTGGCAGATGCAAGATGTCAACTGAACGTTGTGCTGAAAATGGAAACCAGTGAACTCGCTTCCTCTATTCTTAGCTGTTCTTTCACTTTGGTAACACAGCATGAAACAGCTTAGGGAACAGCATAAATAGGCAAAAAGAAGGAATAACAACACATCTCCAAAAGATTAGCTCTTTGACACAGGCAATTAAAAAAATTTCTTGTGAGATTTCGTCTAAGTAGTGTGTCACTGTGAGAACATATATCCTGTTGTCTTAAGAGTATTTCTAAAACCTGGAATGCTGTTATACTACCTGGATTTTCAAGCGCCTCTCAGGCTTTCTTCAGAACAGAAGTTCCCTTAAAATTGTAGCAGTACTACAGAACAGCTCACCTACACTGAGAGACATTACTCAAATACGCATTAGATAAAGATGCAATAGTTAGCTCAAAAGATTTTATAAAAGGTTGGTAAGAGAAGACTAGAGTGTCTACTTGTATGTTTTTCCGAGTATCCACTACTATGGCACCCTAACACATACTGGTATCTTTGGAAGCCATCAGAATTACATCTGTGTTTAAAAGGCTGCAATTTCAAGCAATTGCTCACTAAAATAAAAACCTGATTTTCACAGCCAGGAGAAGTCAAATGTAAACTATAAGGAAAAGAGCTACCTTACAGAAAGCTCAAGGAAAAGAAAGAAGTTATGTTATGGCAAAATATTTAAAACCAAACCAAAAACAACCCACCATCAAAAAACCACCCCAGTAATTAATTTGTTGTGCAGCCTCACAGTTACACAGCATTAAAATGCCAGATCAGAAATGTATACCAACTTTGTTGCTGAAGTCAGCATGCACTGCACCATTTCTCTTAAGTCCCACTGTCTGAATTATGGCTAACAATAAAATTAAAAGGCAATTATGAGGCCTAGTTTATTGTCCGTAAAATCTCCAAGATACCTTTTATTGTCTTAAAAATAAATACCTAAAATACCATGAGTAAAAAAGACACTTGAAAGTCCATAAAAGAAAAACAGATTAAAAGTTAAGACATTTAATCTAGTAGTCTCAGCATTTACCTGGCTCTTACAAAATACTGCATCTGGGTTGAGCACATTGAAATCATAGGTAATCAGTCCATTCATAGACATTTATCTATTCTCAGATAACGAAGTATCTCTAAGTTTTTCTTCTGTTCAGTTCCCCCCCCAACTGAAATTAAGAGGCAATAAGATTGGTAAACCTGATAGGCTATGGGATTTCTTGGAGTAATGTGTTAAATCAACAGATACGTTCATCTCAATTGAATGCAGTTTCAGATATTATATATACACATTAATTATACACCACATATATTTTATTATAAAACAATACATATTCACATACATTATATGTATTTCCATATTTGATCTGCATAAAGAACATTTACTTCTTTACAATAAAGCCACCACAGGTAGTGATAAATTTTAATTCATGGAGCTCCTCCCTACCTCCCCCCATCAATTTTATTTTAAAATCCTATTATAATCAAAGTTACTCACACAAACAGTGCCACAGGCGTGTGTGTGTATACATACAAAAATGTAAATAGTCTGAAGTTAATGAAGATGCAGGTGCAGATCCATTATTATTTATAAAGAATCAGAAAAAAATGAACCTACAGACATTCAAAACAAGGGTGGAAGCTGTAGACATCTTTTTTTTTCTCCATGTGCACATACACTCTTGCTCCTTAGTCCTTAGAGCATGTAACTGAACTCTGATGCTATCCCTGCACTCCTGTTTAAGACTCCAACATCAGGATAGTAGATACTTCATTATATTTACTGGGACTGTATGATACATACTGAAGAAGAAAATTATGTTAACAACAAAACAATCTGATTTTGTAAAGTATCAAACCTTTACATTATCAAGCTCTTCTACACAGTGGGTAGCAAAAACTAGATCTGAGCTTTGCTGTCCTTAAATGGGACCTGACCTCTGTTACACCTCTTATGAAACATCTCCCTTATCTGACAAGACTAAAACTCATTGCCATTTTTAGTGAGAACCTGGAGAACTTCACTATAAAACAAAAGCAAAAATAAGCAAGCAGAAAACCCATGTGGCTTTGTTTTCATCGAGTCAGCCATAAACTTGCTTGAAAGCTGCCTGAAAATTCGTATGACTATCAAAACTTTAAAATCAGCATCCAAACCCACCCATTCTCAGATTTTTAAGGAATCACCTGCACCTTCAAAGTGCCTCTGACCTGTGGCAGATGCAAGATGTCAACTGAACGTTGTGCTGAAAATGGAAACCAGTGAACTCGCTTCCTCTATTCTTAGCTGTTCTTTCACTTTGGTAACACAGCATGAAGCAGCTTAGGGAACAGCATAAATAGGCAAAAAGAAGGAATAACAACACATCTCCAAAAGATTAGCTCTTTGACACAGGCAATTAAAAAAATTTACACCAATTATTTATGAAGAGTATTCTGCATTGAGGAAAGGAAACACAAAAGAAATTTCTCATGCCAGTGAGCTTCTCTCTAACTGAATACCCTTACATTTCAAATGGAGTTGCACTTCACTTCCATTCTATGTATCAATACCTTCTAACCACCTAGTATCTTTAAAAGAGAAATCCTCAAACCACTGCATACAGCTGCATATCCATCAGCCTGCTCACAGGTCTGAGGAGCACGGCCCACAAAAAGAGTTAGAGGAGGGAGGGAGGCACAAATTATGTGGTGAGGTCTTTACTATGACCTGAAAAAGACCTAAGTGACTGAACGCTCTACGGCTAGGAAGGACAGACGGACACCCTTAGATGGAGACGGGAGTCAGTTCAAGAAATCAACAGGTTCTGGGATCCCAAAGTGTTCTAACTCTGTTCTGCATTTATTAGAGTTCAACAAACCGATCTTTCAATACAAATATAGATCCCCTTTGCCGAGAAGTGCAGGACAAGTGACTGCCGAGCGGGTAAGTAACCACCTCAGCGAGCCAACCGCCTGCGCCCCTGAATCAGAAGATAGAAGGCTGCTGCAATTTCTCATTGCTGAAGAACATAATCTCTCAATTTTATGAACCACTTTGTAAAACCTAACCTACAGAGAGATTACAAAAGCCACGTCTAACAGGAATATGGAAAAATAACCATTTATGGGCTGCAGCCTACTTCAGCAGTGTGCCCTGCCTTTCAGCAAGCAGCCTGCTTATCAGTACACAAACAAATTTTTTTTTTGCCACACCCATTTAAAGGAACAACTACATCAAAACTCTGCCAGCAATAAACTGTATCGTCGCAGCTTTTGGACCATTTTCCCAGTATTTAGAGGTTCGGTATCTACAGCCAAATGGCAACTGCTACATAAATTTTACAGGCCTCCTCACTGCTCTATCTTAGAAGCCATTTTAGCATTTTTTTCTGTGCAAGCTAGAACTTGATACACAGATTTTCCTCCCGTAAATAAGATTAAACTCATACTATAATCCAGGTAGAACAAAAATAACAACAAAATCTAGCTTTTTAACTTGTCAGTTCATAAACTAGAAAGCAGCAACAAGGCCTCAAGTTTAACACACATACAAGTATCTTTGTTAAATCTCTCTACTGAAGTAGTCATTACTTATTTTCAGGCTAAACAAAATTAAAGTGAGGCAGAAAAAACCTGTTTGAAAAAAGATGGCTCCAAAACACAACGCGGGTTAAAGAGCAGACCACAAGTTTATTTACCACAGGTAACTCTCCAGGCATAATCACTGCCTGCAATGACCCCCGAGTGGGAACCCACGTTTAGAGGCTATCACCCCAGTCCATTTTGAGAAAGGAAGGCAAACACACCAGTCTTCTAGAATCTCAAAATTTCTGTCCTCTCCCCAAGGCTAGAGGAGACCAGAGGCTTGAAAGCCATACTCTCCTCCTGAATGCTGGCCCTGGATCATATCAATCATACCAGACCTGAAGCTACAAGAAGCACACAATGAAAAACCAGAAATGCAACTCCAAAATGAGCTACAAAGGAAGCAAGAAACCAACCCTGCCAGAACCAACCTGCCCGTTTCAGGAAGCTCCTTTTTCAATTACTTTGCAGCTCATTCATCGCATGGCAAAGCATCTCATTACATAAAAGGCAAGGGGAAGGGGGAAGGGAGGAAAAGAAACACCCTGAAAAAAAATTCAGATTCTTCTTGCCAACTAGGCTGGAATAAAGCTGTGCAGGAATGTAAAAATGTTCTTGTTATGACCGGTTGCCAGATGACACCTTCCTAGGTGAGAGATCAACAGCAAGCTCATCTTGCTCCGCTCATAATTCTCCATATGCTTTTAATTGATTTACATGAGTAGAAATTCAATCTTTCTCATTCAGTGTTTTACATTTAGACACTTTACAACACTTATGGTCATTTCAAGCTGTACAGTGTTTTTATTATTCTGCATTCAGCTCCCAACACAGAAGCCTGCATTGAAATACAATTTGACATCTAGCAAAGCATAGACACCCCCTGATCCCCCCCAGTCAACATTATTCAAATATTCAGAACATATAACAGTACCCAGTTGAAAGGAAAGCCTGCAAAAGATCAGGGAGCAGAGGGGCACAGAAGAAAACCCACATTCTTCAAGACTGAACAGATGGTTCTTGACTTCTGGTTCATGAAAACAGTGAAGTCACCCTGGGCTCTTAGGCTCCCTCTTCCACGCGCAGCTTAAGTGTGAAACCTGCAGATAACTAACATTTCTCATGCCTTGTTCTCCTTCATCAACGCATACAGAATTCATGCAGATCCAGGATAGATCACACCACAAAGCTTTTCCAGATATGCTGCCTCAATCAAGACCACTCAAATACAGATTTTGGCAAGATAAACTTGGCTTCACACTTCTAAGAGTCAACTATGCAGTTCTCCAAAGCTTTCTTCATATAGAAAGCTCTAAGCTGAAGCCATGCTCTTTCCCAAGCTATGGACCTAATCAATATAGCCTAACTCTGCAAAACCACATGCTCAAGATACAAGGAAGAATGAGACCGGCGAGCTACTGTTACCTTGTCAGTCCCTTTATTAATAGTTTCTCTGATTGAGTTCTTTTTGCCAGATTTATTTGGCTAGCAATCCCTCTGGCAGAATGGATTTCAGTGAATGTCACTAGATGGGCACCCTTCCCATGAGATTCAAGTCTCTCCTTCAGAGCTAAGGAGCGTGCTCAGTGATCCTCATCTAATCAGCAGAACAGACTTGTTCTAGAAGAACTGCTAGAAGTTTAAATTTAAAGAACAAATGACAGTTCTTTAAATAGAGTAAAAACTGGTGAGGCAGTATTAGGAAGGAATCTGATTTTCAATTATTATAAGTTAGAATGAAATAGCATGATTTGGAACAGTAGTTCCTGACATGATAGATACCTCGCCAACTCTTTCATTTCTGCAAAGACAACATACACGTAGTCACTAATTACAGCATGTCAGAAAGTTATTTGTTACAGAAGAATTTAAAAACCAACTTTGTACTGTTCCCCAACCCCATCCCCCCAAAACCCATTCCTGAACTCTTCAATTAGTGTCTGTCAATTATTAAACTCAGTCCCTAAGAATAAATGGAAGACAAAACAATAGTCTCTTATCACTTTTCAGAGTTGGTGACTTCCTTAAATCTGAAGGTAATCACTAAAAAGCAAACGAGTGGCACTCTTACTAACAGGTTTAAAATTCATCCTTTCACTTTTGGTGACAACTGAAAACAATGAAAACTGCGGATAATACACTTGCCTATCTTTACTAAGATGTCTCACCCAACAAGTACTGCTGCAGAGGCACACTCAGTCATAGATATGGCTCATTGTGTGCCACAAAGTTACTATATATAAAGAAAGAATCCTCCCCTTAAAATAAGCATCTAAAGAATGTTTTATTTTTTAACAACAAATTTCAATATATTACTGAACTATTACTTGCTATGTATTCTCCTTTCTGAGGAAAAGGAGAAAGAAAAAAAACTTTCATCAGGACTTGCGAAGCATGACGATAAGACAATGGAGTTCAGAAAAAGCCAGTGTGAATCTTTTAAATGTTAAATTCAACAGAAAAAAAACCACTACAGAACACAGTAACAATTAGGTATTTTCAAAAGTTAAAAGTCTGGTTTCAGATGTAATGTTTTTACCTTTTGGGGGGAATGATCCTCTGCCCAAAACTGAAAGTATATGAAGGTACAGAGCAGCAGAGAGATCAAGGTGAAATGAGTTGAGTTTGTTTTATGTGCTCTCTTGCAGCTTCAGCAGATTTGCTGAATTCCAGGTCAGTTCACTTAATGCATGTATAAAACGGTAAAATCTGCACAATAAATACTGGTAAAAAACTGCTGTGGATTTTTTCTTCTAAGCCTGATAAAAGCATCTGCTGAATTCCAGCTGATTATGTACCTTCACAGCTCCCATGTATCAAACACTTCAGAGAGCTCACTTTATCCTCCTTATTTGATAACACTAAGACAGTGCAAGTATGACTGAGCCCTACTTTCTTTGTCATCAGAGTCATTTAACACAACACACAAGATGGAATAACCAAGTTCAGCTAATAAAGCCTGCTCTGAGTTAGCATGTTAGGTATGATACACTTGTACATCAAGCACAACCAGGAAAGGAACAACTGCAGTGTTGAATTCCACAAATATTTTAATGCATATCTGCTTCAAGTAGCAAAAGAGGCACGTTCTCCACAGGTCTTAAAGTACTATCTTCCTGCAGTCTGCCTGCACTGTGGCTCAAACTACAAATCAGGGAACTGAAATTGGGCAATGTATTCATCACCAAAACACCGGAGTGTTTCATAAGAAATCCATTTTCTAGGCACTGTGGAAGTCTCCCGGTGTCCTGCAAGTGCTAGACTTTGCAGTTTCCTTTAAGTAAATCATGTCTCTAAATAATAAAAGTTTAAAGCCTTTTCAAACTCACTGTAGAAACACCTGGATACAGCTCAGTTCCTAGGAGAGGAATAAATTAACAGATCTTTGAATGGATCTTTCTTCAAGGTTTAAGTTCCTCTAATGCCCACCGTCAAAACATTCAAACACTTGACAGTAACAGACTGCTTGCTCTTAAAAGAAGTCGTATTCTTGTAGCTACAATGCATAAGGTTTACCAGAAATCTGACACACTTCCAGACTAGTTTCAGGCACCACACAAAGAGCCGATTTCTACAGGTACGCTAACTGAAGAGAAAATGTATCTTTTCTTGGTCTGTGAAAAAGACCACTTCCAAAATGAAATGCTACCTCTGCTTTCATTTTTCTATACCCACCCAATAACTAGATGTTAACTGATCCGCCTCTCAGCATCCTGCAGGGAGAGACTCTCCAGCTGCCAGGCTCAGGTTGTTCAGTGAGCAGCACCCTACAGCCCCTGTTAACTGGCAGCACAGAGAGCAAAGCTCACCTTTACATCCAAGTTTGTATTTAATCAAGCAATCCTTCAGTGGTGAATCAGAGTACACCGGCTGACATGTCACATGCTTCTGGCTGCTCTGTTTTTAGAGGAAGTTAGGCTCTTTATTGCAAGATACTTTGAATGCCAATAAAAACAGATGGAGATCAGGAGATCACCTTTCTGGCTGCACTCAAGACTACTGCTGTACAGGATCAGGAGATACCAACAAAGCCATGAGAAAGGAAACAAGAAGTGTTTAGATGAGTAGGATAGCAGAGGTAAAGAGAAATAAAGCCCCAAACCAGGTGCAAAGACACACATACTGACAAGAAGAAACGCAAATGAGAAGAAACAACATTTCCATCAGTTAATGAATAAATATTTCACAGACTTAAGATTTTGCACAACAAATTAGAACAGGAAAAGGGAAAGTTTAAACATAAAAATTCTACCAGTTAAAAAATGCATTTGTTACTTGAGTGATGTTCCATTGTTGAAGCTTACAGACTTAGTTTGGAAAATTAAGGTGTTGACAGTGAGACTTCCTCACTGTCCACCTTAGAAAGGTTAATTGTTGCTCGTTTGTAAACTTACAAATAAGAGAGGCTGGAAAGCATTAAGGTTTGGAGTACTGTATGAGATGCTGCCAATAATGTAAGTTAATCAGAAATACATCATTCTGAAATGACTGACATACTTTAAACTTTGTGACCACTTGAACATAACCCTCTGAACTACACATCCTGCCTGTTGGGCAAGAGAAAAGCAGCAGTGTAGGACTACTACTAAGGGGTGCAACACCTTCACTCCAGCTCTGCTTTCAGTACAGGCCCTGGACTGGTAAAAGACACAGGTAGGCTCTAGCACCTCTCTTGCAAGCCACATCCAGAAACGCTCTGTATGAGTTCAGCCGGATTCCTTGAAGATAGTGCCAGTGGACAACCTTCTCACGGTGAGATCACAAAGCATTCCAGACTAAGAACTAGTTTGAATATTTTTATCCCAAGGAACAAAGTTATGGTGTGACATTACTGAACAAAAACTCCAACCTGACAAATTCATTGCACACTGGGCTTCATTTAACCAGGACACCGTAACTGTGTTCACATAGCTCCATCAACCTTTCAGTTCTCCCTTTCATCTTGGCTTCTGCATAAAATGCCATAATTTGGGGTATCCTGCTCAGCTTCAGAGCACTCATTCTATACATTCACTGGTACTTTGATTTTATTGAATGGGCTTAGAAGTGTGGCAGCTGGGAAGTTAACATCATACAATTGGATCAAATGGAGCCTTTCCAAAGGAGTGAGGAAAATGAATGTGTTTAGGAAGTTGTTTGCACAGGCAAGAATTGTTAGGTATAAAATTTGGTTTTGTTAGGGACACAAGACAGGTTAAACAGAACGCAACCACTACATAAACAAATGGTTCTGTAACTACTCATAAAGGCAACAGATAATGCTACCTCTGGGTCTTCCATTGTTGCCAGGGTACTGAAAGTCAGACTCCGAGTTCACAAAAATAACTCTTTGTGACTTTCTGTACTTTTCCATGTTTGGATTTTTTTTAAAGGGAACCTGACTCTTCGTAAGATGAAAGATCTTAAAACAGTCAAAAGAGCTTCTGTTATACTTTGGTGATAAACTGTCAAAACCTTCTTTTTGGAGTATGGGAATTACATAATAAATTATTTCTGGATTTTTGTTGATACTGGTGTTTTTGTAGAATGAAATGGGATTAAAAGTATAAGACTACAAGAAAACTGAAAACTCCAAACCTGTACACACGTTCTCTGGCAAATACAGTTTCCAACTGTTATATTCAATAAAATGCTTCCCTCAACCCAGGCTACAAAACAAGGGGTTTGACATTACAGGCACTTCCCCACGGTGATGGCTTTAACTTAACTATTAGATCTTCTTCCATTAGAGAAGAAACTGTTTATTCCTTCTTCAGTCGATCACCACACATTTACTTTAACAGCGAACAGAAGCAGAGATGCCTTTATCATCACTTGCATGATCCTGACTGAAGAGTTCAATCAGGTTAAAAGCAAAAGAAGCAACCCTTATACCTCAGACTACCACTCTCTTCTAGGACACTTTAAAAAAAACCAAACAACTGTATTATGACTCTTCTAAAAGAAGAGTGAGCAGAAAAATTTCACACTAAATAATATTTCTTTGTATTCTAAGACCTTCAGGATTTGTCTAATGGCCTTCATTAACAAAAGGCACCAAGGGAAAAATATATTTTAATTCTATGCAGCTGTACATATCAAATAGTTAAAAAAATGATTTAAAACTGCAGATATGTGTTAAGGGGTCTGGTTTAAACTAACAACACTACTAGTAGAACTAAATATGCTATTACATAAAGTTTATTGGTTTAACAATGGAAAACAGGACCTTAAATAATTCCAAAGTCCTTTTGTGATGACAGGGCAGCTATGGAAAATAGGACAGCAATACATTAAGCAGACAGAGAAATGAGGAATCAATAAACTTGGATTTTGAAATAGAAGTCTCCCAAATACAAACACACTAAAAATGACAGACGATATAAATAAAGAAGCTCAGGCTAAAGCCTCTGTATCTTTACCAAAAATTTCTTAAGCTTCCCATTGTAAAGGATGTACCAATGTAACAGTAACCTTGACATATCAATGGAACAGGGACGCTGAGGTGGTTTATGAGCAGAAAGTCAGTGGATGACCAAAATTTAACTGACTTCAGAGAGCCTTCAGAAAGGCAAACCAAACCGTGGTTTGGTAACGGACCTGAATTAATACACAGTACTGTTTATACATCAGGTCTACACGTTCTAAAAGTGATGAGGATATTCAAACAAGAGAAATTTAAACTTCCTGTTCTGAAACCTCCTGAACCCTGAACTGTTTATCTTGCATCCATAGAGACGTATCATAAAGGCTTCTATGTTATTTGAACTGAAAACCAGTATGATACAGGCACGACTATCCCACAAGTTAAGAGAAAGCTCAAAACACCTACTGGGCTGCCGGTGTCTGACAAGCAAAACTCAACACTGGAAAGAGTTTGGTCCTCAGCTCCTTTACAGTTGACAAGGATCACTGACCAAACTTGTGTTAGACTGCCCAGCAGAGTAAAACAAAAAGAGTCAGAGGCATAACCACCCTTCCTATGAAAAAATCAATTACATAGGAGCTTGTTTGTTTTCTAAGCAGATACCACAAACATAAAGAAACGGCACCGGGTCCCATTCTCAGCTGAAGAGAGGTGTGAGTTTCTGACAGATGACGGCTCCCACAGCGAGCTGCCCGCCGCACTGTATCGCCACCGGACCTCGCGTTTATCACCTTTCCATTAATCGCAAGGTCCTCGGAGAAGCTGCGCCGAGCGCAGGCTGGTGGGGAAGTCCTGCAGGAGGTAGGCTTGCCAGCGAGCCTGATATGTCATTTACCGCACACCCACACACCCTGCGATTAACTTCATTTCGCCTTTAATCAGTTTTAGAAGCTCTTACGCGCTCCTGGATGCAGCGCGGCCAACCCTGAACAAAGGGGGAAGGGAGGGAGGGGGAACCCTTCGCCTCCGAGGGCTGGCTGCAGGTACGCGGCCCCCCCCGGGGCACGCCGAGGGCACGGGCCCCCGCCAGGGCTGCCCGTTACCTCCGGGCACCCCCCTCCCTCGCTCGGCGAGGGCTCCGGCCCGCGCTC
>NW_009259323.1:78202-91908 GCF_000687185.1 Egretta garzetta
TGTGCTCCCACACGGGCTGTCACAGCGCCTGTACCCCCAGACAGACGGCCTCAGCCCCCTGTGCCCCCAAGCAGCCTGACACCACCACGCCTCTGCCCCTGGCTCCTGCACCCCAGAGACACACGGGTGCAAATAACTGAGTGGATATTTTACGGTTTGATGTGCTTTTATGCCACAAAGAGGTGGTGTTTTCTTGTCTCGGGAGTGCTCCTGGCAGCCAGCCATGCCAAAGGTAGTGTGGGCAAGTCTGATGCAGCTGAGGAGGTTCAGGTCCCGGTTTGGGGTGGTTGAGCTTTCTTGCCTCCCCAGGAGGACTTCCCACCCAGGCCAGCTCTCCACCAGCCCTGCCCCAGCTGCTGCGGAACCCTTGTGCCCCTCACTGCCACCTTCTTCCCCGGTGGAGTCGGCTGCCCCCCATGTTCTGCCGGGGCCTGGGGAGGAGAAAATAGCAGTGTTTTCGGGTGACATTTTTCCCATTCGTACATGAGTCACCTATTCGTGTGTGTGATTCACATTCCTATACATGAAAGTTTTGCCAGTTACTCAAGCAAAGCTAAAAATGACATCTTTTATGACACTGGTCTTCCCCTCACCCCTCTGAGCAAGAATATAGAAATCACATGGGCCTGTCACAAATATCCTCGTGGGTATGTGAGGATTTCTCTCAAATGCACAGGTTTATGGGTCTAAATGCCAAGAAAACATAAGATAAGCTGGAGATGTTGGATTGTTGGCCATCCCGGCCATGTGACGGAGGGCGGTCTCCCTCCCTTACGACTTGGAGAAATATTGCACTGTGGCAAGGAACACAAAACACCTCTGTTTAAGGTAAGGCTGTGTTAAAACAGGGTAAAGCCAAGAATTTCAAAGTTAGGCAGTCTTTCCATCCTTAACGCACTGTGGTTTGAACCAAAGAACAAACTCACAGTGATGTTAGTTAAGGACAGGCTCGTGGCTCATGCTGGAATATTTTTTTTTCCAATGTGCCAGTTTGTTAAGCTTTTGCCATTAATAAAATATTTACTTTCTTCTGCACCTTTTAAAAAAATAACATAGCTTTAAAAGGCTCCTATGTGATAGTTATACATCTAAGTTACCTAAGAGCCTATAAGGAATTAATTTTAAGGGGTGGAATATTTACGGTAAGTGTTGTCTAAAAGTTTATACCGTATACTTACCTTAAAAAATGTTTTTGATTAATAAACCTTTGGGAAGAAAGGGGGATTTCTACCAACAAAAAGCTTTCTTAATCATGTACAGTGGTTTGGTAAATAAATGAATGAACACCCACTCATGGAACTTCCGAATCCCGCCCAGTTCATGCTGCTCAAACATACTTAAATCATTTCTCCTCTTACCTTTTAAAGATCTTTAGAACATGATGCCTTGAAAAAATCCTGGAAAATGAAACACGAGGATTTTTGTTTCACGCTGCTAATGTGTTACCATCCCTCTGTTCCTCTTCTGGCTCTGAGGCTCTGCTGTTCTTTTTCTATCCATTTGTTACCTTGCTTTTTCTCCCCAGAATCCCGCTAACCAGTTATCTCAGCCCTGTCTGGATTTTATACTCTCCCTCGCATAATTTCCCCGTGAAGGCACCTGTTTACTTTGTATCAGAGAGAGTACTGATTGCCAATCCACACTTCCTGTTTTGGGGCCGTCTACTGAGATTTTTGGCCTTTTATGCATTTCTGACTTGCATGCAGCTTAATAGAACATGAAAGGGACTGTAACCAATATATTTAACAGGGTACGGGCAGGACAATTGCTATGCCTGTGATAAGGTTTTCTCCCCAGTAATTATATCTGTAGTTATCTCCCACCCATGGCAGATCGGCCAAGAGAACAGCTGCAACAACACAAAGCAAAACGCTCAGCGAAAAGGCGACACTTATTTATGCCATACTCGCTCAGAAAGCCCTGGGATGATACAGTGAGTGAAGCCAGGGAGGAAAATCTGTCAGGGAATCTTAAGTAATCAGCCGGTCACGTAATGACTGAATCATCCAGCCAGGCTGTGAAGCGAGGTAGGCTGGCACCATAACATCTAGGAAAAGGGTTGTAATATTGTATGCCACTCTGTAATTAGCAAGTTCTAATTTGTGCGTTAAGAAAGCCAGATGGTCAGTTGCTGATACTGCTGTATGAAAGACCTTCCCTGCCCCCTCCCAGCCCGCCCTGTAAATACCTGTTGCTGCTGTTCTCCAAGGCTTAAAATGTGTCTATAATTCACTTAGGACAGCTTGGAGGGCCTTGCAGTAGTGATGTGACCCAAGTCAGACCTTCTACTGTTTCGTGCATTTAACTACTATTTTTGTGTTGCTGGTGTGAAAATATAATTATTTTTACATCAGAAGACTGCAGGGAGCTAGTAAAAACACGGGGCTCTTTGAGAGCGCCTGCACCATGTTAGTTGGTTTAGATCTACCACAGAAAGTGATAGAAATGTCTTTCAAACTCCCAAACATAAACGAATAAAGCAAAATTACTTACACTGCCAAATAGAAAAGTGCTGCATCTTACAGCCGTGGACTCCAGGGACTCCTCACAGTGATTTGCTGGGGTGAGGGAGGGAGCGGGTGTCTGATCTGGTCCCAGCAGAGCTGATGCAAACTCACCATTAGGAAAGACCCTGCCAGACTCACACATCTGTCTAGGAAATGCGGTGCCCAGTTTCTATGTGTCAGGGTGGATCTGGGCATTTGAAACCCTTTAGTGCCTTTGCAAAGCTCACCCTGCCAGCACAGCGCTGACCCGGGCTGCGGTGACAGACGATCCCATGCGATGCATCCTCCTCACACCTTTCTCTCAATCCAAGCAGCACAGCTAGTGGGCCATCACACAGAAGTGGAATACAGCATGGAATACAGAATCCCAAACTGGTAAAATTCAATGCCTTTCATGTTTTTACATTTGAAACACCTTGCCAAAGATGTTGTGGAGGTTAGAAGTTGACTGGGCTGGGGAAAAAACAAGGGCTGCATATTTATTTTATTAATGAGAACACCAGAGAAGTAAAAGAAAGAATGAACATGTTTTTGCAAGGCTATAATTTCTCTGTTCTTCAACATAAATCAGTCTCTGGTTCACAGGCATTAGGGAAATCACTTTGTCTTCGAGGCAAGTTATTCAGCAGCTGCAGAATTTCCAGCGCTGCCGCTAGAAACTGCTGATACTCACTAACATGGGAGACAGATGTAGCTCTCTTTAATCCCATATTACAACTTTGATATTTCTGTATCAAGTTAATCATTTAAAATTGTAAAGCCTTGCAGCTGGACTAGAAGCAGTACCATAGTACTTCCACTTCTGCCCACTACTTTCCTTCCCATGCCCTGTATCCCACCCTCTTTGCCTCCCCTCGTTCTCCAGCTCCTGCAGCATCCAACCTTCCCTGTTGCGTCTGTGACCTGGCATGGCTGTTTCCAGCCTCCTGCAGCCTGGGTGTATGCAGGCGAGTGCCAGGACATAAAGCAGAGGTTCCCCTTGTTCCCAGCATGGTGACAGCAGCCCCGTGCCACCAGGAGAACTGGCTGGCAAAAGCCTTCTCCATCTCTGGGTTCCCCCAGAGGACCCAGCTCAGTCAATCTGTGGGACAGCGAGTGCAAGGAGCTCCTTCAGCACAAACAGATTATTTAAAGAATTCAGCTGCCGAAGTCTGCCAGTGTCAACTAAGTGTTCATAAATGGAGATTTTCACATAACGTGGCCAACTTGTGCATTTTCTCCAGGAGACTACAATGTGACATCCTTGACACAAGGATGATGGCTTTACCACATTCCACATCCTCCCTCAAAAGCAAAGGGGCAAAATGATATTTCTCAGCAGGGCAAAGTGATACATCTTTCTGCAATCTTCTTAGAAATGGCTGAACTATTTTTTAATTGGTGCTTCCTGTACTTTTAAAGAAAATAATCAGGCTGAGGTAAATGCCTAGGATGGAAAAGGTGGGTGAGGGATGCTGGTTCACCAGCTCCTTCAATGCAAGGACTAAGGATCATTAAATCAAACAAGCAGGTGCCAAGTTCAGAACAAACAAAAGTAGGTGCTTTTTCACACAGGGTATAGTTAAGCTGGTGAACTCCTTGCTACAGGCCAAAAGTGACTGGACAATTTAATGGAAGAAAAAACCCAACATTGGGAAATACTATTTATAAAACTAGCACCTTTGGTTGAGGAAATATGTGAGCTGCAAATCCCTGCAGGCGAGTGCAAGCATTGCCCCGGCTCACTCGGTTCTCACGTGCTTTCCCAAGCCCCTGCCCCTGGCTCTGGCCAGAGATGAGCTGCTGGGGTAGATGGGCTTTGTTCTGGCACAGTCGGCCTGTTCCCATGTTGAAGTTTCAACCTGGAGGGTTAAGGTTTGGCCAAACAGTACCCAGCTGAGATGGGAGGAACTGTCCTGCGATGGCAGGCAAAGCTACTTGCTAACAGAACACGTAGACACGGTGCCCATGGTACTAGATAAGTCTGTAGCACAGTTTAATTTCTTTCCTGGGAGCTCTTCATTGACATAATCTTTAATTTTCCATTAACAGGAAAAAAAAAATCAGTAAGTTGTCTTAACGCAGGTACTAAGTTAATAGTGGATGTGTATTGTACCAGTGTGGTGAATGGTGAGTCACTACGTGACTAAGGATTATGATAAATTGAATGGACTGTTCGCAAGTTTGAAGGCAAACTTTCCACCTTCATTACAAAAAGATCCTTGTAGCAGTGGACTTTTTATTTCAATATACTATTTGGCTTAAAGAAGCCAGTCTTCTGTAGGATAGCCCTGTGCTTCTAAGTTTATAACATAAGTGAGATGGGGTTAGTGTTGTGTTTCTGACCTCTTTATTACAAATATACTCTATTTACGCTTTCATCTGTAAAATAAACCATACACACACACACATATATTTATAGGTGATTATATCCAATTCAGTAGTTTAACATCACAGAACATTGGTCTTCTCAAATTAATTTTCTCACATATTCTCCTCCCTGCTCGCAAATATATTTTATTCTTTTAAAAAACTCTTCCTTGCTCTAATTTACCCCTTAGCAGGAAACCAAAATTTCAGCAAAGCTTGCGCTCTTGGAATACCAAAAATAGTTTGGCCACGACAGTGGAAGGGGTGAAGGAAGTGAGCAAGAGGCCCTGCCAGTGGGCAAACAAAACAGCAGTCCCACCAGCACAGAGTCTTTGTATAGCTGGTCCAACCATTTTTTATTTTTAAATTTTTTTTTAGTAAAATACATACAGTATTTATAGACTTAAAAACATTTCTATATAAGGGAACAGCAACAAGAAGCTGATTCTGGTGGAATTCCTATACTGACAAAGCACCCGCTCCAAAGGGGTGCGAGGCCAATAGCCCTGGGCAGGACTCCGGGCAGGGTGCTTGTGGGGGCAGGCTGCTCCCAGCACCCGCCTCTGCCAGCACCAAGAAAAGGGTGCGGAGAAAGAAAGAGATGACTTAAAGGAGAGAGAGAAAAGAGGAACGAAAGCGATAATTTTTAAAATATTCCAACAGGAAAACTAGGGAGGAAATGAAAGGAAAGGGGAAAGGAAAAGGGGAAAAAATAAATTCGGGAAGAAGTGGTATTTCTTCTCAGTAGTTCTCACCTGGAATTACTGTCCTAAAGAAACAGATCTCCTTACCTTTTCTATCACATCATCAGTATTTTTTGGTGCCTGGCTTCTCATGCTCTGAAGAGGATGATCTCATCAGCTCAGCCCCCAGCCACGCTGGTCCAAGTCTGCAGCGATGATTTGATGAAGGCAACTGGGAGGAAACAGAAAAATGACGTGCTGGGAGCACTAGCTGTGAGCAGGAGACTGCTCTTCCCCAGCCTTGCCAGGCTTTCAGCACCAAAATGAAGGCACACGCACACGGACGTGCACACAGACACATGCATGTACGTAGGGTCAAGCACGCATTTGCACACCCATTTGCAGCCAGTCTCCCCAGGGCCTCAACCACCCCTCCCGAGAGGCCAGGGCCATCAGCTTGCTTTGTGCTGCTCTGCCACATGCCTCGCAGCTCCGTTCCCCTCCGCGCTGGCTGCAGCGACAACGCCTGCCTGTTGGGCCCTGACAGCGCTTGGCTCCTGGGAAGAAGTATTCACACACGATGGCAGCTCGAGAGAAAAGTTGAAAAGGAATCAAAGCCATCTCTGTTGAAATAAACATCTGCTCTGCGTTCAGTATCGTGGCAACAGGGCTCACAAAATGCATGGGCAACCCTCCAAGGGCTCCTGGCACATCACAGCTATCAGTACCTGCTGAAAACAGGCTGGCGGAGCGGTCACAGCACGGTGGGGAGCACAGACGGGGACACTCAGAAGAGAAAACTTCGGTTAAAGCTAGAAATAACTTCATAGCTCCCTTGGAGGAATACGGCTTAGAAATCCACCGCCCCTGCAGCGATGCTGGCAGATAGAAAGAGATGGCAGCACCACGATGCCTTCCATGCAGCTGGGGTGCGTGAGCATCACCCCGGCCCATGGACAGTTTCTTCCCAGTTGCCCCAGTGTAGGCAGAAGAAGAAAGCAGTGGGATGCGGCTGTGGAAAAGCACTTTGCCCCAGGAGCCCGCACAAGGGGAGATGTGTGTTTGGTGGCTCCCAGTTAACATGCAGTTCCCTGAGGAGCGGTCAGGGTAGGCAGAGACCTGTTGTCTTTGGCTCTGCCTACAGCTTCTGCAAGGCAAAAGTGGACATTAAATGCAAGCCCCTCTGCTCCCTGTTTCTAGCTCTGCATTCCCGTATCCCTGCAGAGGCAGCCGTGTCTCAACGTTGAGCCAAGTCCAAACCGGGCAGTGAGCTCTAAACTTCAGGACAGAATTACTGGCCCAGGCAGTGGACCCAAGCGCTGTACTCATCATGTATACCCTTCACTATTAATGATGATGCCTTAGCAGGGGGAGGACCACAGCTTGGTTCATGGAGACTCACCTGAGCCTCCACCTGGAACTTAGTAACGATGGCAACAAATCTTTTTAACGAGTGAATTGGATGTGGTTGAGCCGTGAATCAATGTGAAGGGACAGCCTGATAATTCCACTGTTACTGAGCTCCTTCTCAGGGCAAAAATGCACATGAAATGCAGGAATCCGACACCTTCCTGGGGAGAGGGAACAGAGAGATTTTTGTCTCTCAGTTTACCCAAATTCCTCCCAGAGCACTAAGTGACAAACAGGGCCTTCACTGAGAGCCTCAAAAGGAAATTGCTGTTTGCATAAAAGACATGTTGAGTTGCTTGTTAAAAGGGAACTTGAGCAAGGGGGAGAATGGAACAAATCTCTTGGAAAAATGTTCAAAAGCCACTGGATTGTGGGAAATGAGGCTCAATATGTGTCCCAGTTGGGCTGTCACTGGACAAGCACAGTAAGCGCCCCGCGTTGGGTGCGCTGCTAGACATCACAGATGGTGGCTCCTGTGTAGAGAAAATCAGAAGATGCTCAAGACTTCAGAAAGGACAGTAAGAGGGAAAGGGAGAGCACAGAGAAGCTGAGGTGAGGACAGTTTAGAGTTTTGCTAGTTTTACAGCAAGACAGAGTAAAAGGATAACAGAAATTAAAAGGAAAAACAGGGCTACCAGAAAATCCTGCTAGGTTTTTATCTCCATTTGAATATGTAAGTAGGGTGATCTGGAAAATTTCCTGCCTTCATGATTCTTGTTTCTAGGAAATGAACCCTCAAGCAATGCTGCAAAACAACCCAGCTGCAAGCATGGCTGTGACTAGCTGGGGGGCAAACGGGGCGATGACAGGCTTGACAATTCTGAGTCCCAGTTCTGCAATCGGACCGGTGCAGGCAGAGCCTGGTCAGTAAAATACAACTCCACGCAAGGGCCAGGGTCTCTCTGGCTGAATGGGTGAGGCCGAGGCACCAGCGTGGTGAGCTGTGTGGGTCCAAGTGGGCTCAGTGACAGAGGCTGAAGCACGGAAGGGAAATTTCCAGTACAACCCTGTGCGTACGGAGTCATTTTTCTGCCAACTAGGAGCAACCAAAGAGCAGATGACTCATAAGTACACATCTCTCCTGGCTGCTTTGGGAGCTCTCCTCTATCTGGTCCAACTGCTATATACACTTATCCCTTGTGCTGACCAGGAAGTCAGACATAAATATGTGGATCAAGGCCAGCAAGGCTACTGGTGAGACTGTAAATGCCATGATGGTGACAGTGTGACCTGTGTGCTGGAAGGCTGCATCTACAAAATGCGCAATGATTGGTGTGTCCTTTGTGTATGCTACTGCTTGAACACGTTTACATCCAGGAAAATGGGCGTATTTTTCAATAAAATGTAAATAACGGTGAGACCTAGTTAAGTACCACCTTCTACCAGCAGATGTTGAACAGCAGACTTAGTTGGGGAAACTGCTGCTGCAAAGGTTAAAGTATGGGGAGGATATGAGTGAGAAAGGGAAGAAGGGAAGAGGAAGCATTACAGACCCTATTACCATTCACTGCTAACGAGCTGCTGAATACACGGGCCATTGGTTCCCCCTTTCTCAATGTGCGAATGAGGAACAACAGCAAAATAACCTGCTAGCAAGTGCGGAAAGATCCCCATGTGTCAAGAGTGCACTCCAGAGCCTGATCTTCCTGCTATGTTTGGAGAGGCTGTTCACGGGGCGAAATGTTTACCAGACTGACTCAGATACTAACGGGAGTCAGGGGATAAGTGGGAGAAGAGGGAAGCAAAGAAGTCAGCGCCGCAGAGGAGAGCTGAACTTTCATAAGAGGGAAGTGAGGAAAGCTTGTTTATGAGCTGCTTTGCCAGGAAGTCCTGTGACTAACCTGATTTCACACACCAATTTTATGGACCAAAACTGTATTTATGGCATGCAGGACAAAATGCACAACAAAGCCATGAAAAGGTGGGCTCACCCTTCCTTCATAAGGCTATCATGAACTCCCTGAAAGCTCTCCTGCCATGAGAGTCGCCCGCTGGAGCGAGGCTTTCCCTTTGCAGCTGAGACTGTCGCATGGGGGCCCGGGAGCAGATTTTGTAACCCCAGGGAGGAAACAAACCCAGCAGAGCTACATGTTCTTGCAAAAAGAACTGTTCTTTTTGCAATTAAAGAAAGACAATTTGACGCGCTGTAGTTTTGCGCTGTGCTGGTCTGACTGCTCCCATGCAGCACAACAGGACCTCTTCTCTTCCCATTCCCCCTCTCCTCCACCTGGCCTCTCCTCTTTGCCCTCAAAGGAAAGCAAGGCTATGCCATTCTGCAATGGCAACTTGTGGATCACATGGGAAATGTACAGGATTGCACAGGAGCCTTCTCTAGCAGAACTTTCCGCTTTCTGCCCACGCCACAATACGGACAGAAGACCAGAGATGATCTGGGGGGGTTGTGCAAGCCAAACAGGATGGACGCAAAGCACAGCGTCACCTTGAAAAGCCTGTGCTCATGGCAGGGCAAGTCAAAGAAGATGCTGACAGACTGAAAAATCAGGGGAGGAGAAGAGGGAAGGCTCAAGGGCAACAGTGCCAATGCAGAAAGATTATAACAAAATAATGCTTGACTCGGTTAAACATCAACTCACAGATAAAAGGAACAAGCCAAACCTCCTGAAAGGGGTTGCACAAGCCAAAAGGATGAACTGTTTGGCCTAGGCCCTACAGGCATGTGTAACAAAACCAAACAAACAAATAAATGAAGTGATTTTTCAGAAGCAGGCTAAATAACAGGGAAAATGTTGCAGTGGCAGGAGGTACTAGCCTGGGCAGTGGGGCCCAGCGAGCAGAACGAGGCACGTGTGGTGTCTCAGCTCTGTCACCGCTGTCTGCTCAGACTGCACCCATGCCACTGACGGGGGGATGAGGGACTGGTGCGGGTGCTGCGGGCAGGGTGAGCAGACGCCCTCGGGTGTCCTCCCGGCCCCACGTCCCGCTGCCAAGGAGGGGAAACCCTGCAAAGTGCTCTCCCTCCCGTGCCAGCTCCTGGGGGAAGATGGGTCACCAATCTGCAAGTGTAAGGTCAGAAAGGACAAGTAACATACCCAGACTGGCCCAACATGGTGCCAGTCCACAGAGGTTTATGCTTCAGCTGCTTCCCACAGCCTTTCTGCACCCTGTGAGCTGCTCAGGGCCAGCACCAAGCCCTAAGGAACAGGCCCAGCCATCAGATATTTGGTCTGATGCCCCCATGGATTAGACAGGTCCCACCTGGCCAGCTTATCATCCTAAACGTCTCCTCTGGCATGCCTTCCCACACTGTGATTTGGAGGTTTATGGATGCTTATGGATGCATTGCTGGCTGCTGGGTGGCTTGGCCCAACCCAACGAGCAGATTTTGAACTGCCTGCTGCTGGCAGGGATGGACAACCGCTGTGGCTATGTTTTGATCTGTAGTGCTTTTCTTTCACTTCTCTCTGACATGGTGGGCAAAGCGGGTGGAACCCTCCTTTTCCCTGGTGTAGGGCTGTAGAGGGAGCAGGAACATGGCTGGCAGCAGTGGATCACCCCCGGCAGAGATGTGCACCATGACACAGTACTGCAGGAGCTGTGGGTCTGCACTCACCAGAACACTGGGATTCCTCGTGCCAAGTGCTGGTGGCCCCTGTGCCCGTATCCCTCCTGCTCCTGGTGCAGGCAGCATCACTAGGAACTCATCACGTCCAGGCTAGACAGACACGGCGTTCCTGCACCCTTAGCTGCTCGGTTGCATTCACCTCCCAGCTAATTATAGCTGGGGTAGATTGAAGTCTCTCCTGGTGCTTCCCCATCCGGTGCGGCACGTTTTGGTGGGCAGCTTAAGGGCCTGAGAGCATATCCTGCTCCCCACCCACCTCCCTGTCCCCTCCACGGCTCTGCACAGCCCTGACCACCCAGTGCTGCCATGCTGCAGCAGAGACTGCGCTGAACCTCACCTGCAGCTGCAGTGCTACCCTTGGATTTCCCCAGGTACTCTGCACGGTGGTTTCTGCAGGTGCTTTGCTGTGCTGCAGAGGTGCCTGTAGAGGTGGATCCCGTTTAACCCGCTTTGATTAACATGCTTCTGCCATCAGCTCGAGCACTTCACCTCTCTCCATCGGCAGTGTGCCCATGCTGGTACTCCTGTGGCACACAAGCTCCTGAATTTTGGAGCAATTTGTGCCAGCTGGGTATCGCTGCTGGTACTCTATCAAAATTAAACACCAAAGCTCACTCACACACATGTATGCAAATATTTGTATGCATGGCCTGCACTCCCTGCTTTCCATCCCCCCAATAACCACCCTGACTCATCCTAAGGGACAGCTTCCTCAGCCTTTCAGTTTTGTCCCAGTTATTCCCCCAGCCCGGGCTTTGTTCCCAGGGAGCAACCTGAAGAGCAGCCCATGGCACAGAAAGACCCTGTGTGGTTCCCTGGGGTCCAATGTAGGTGACCCTTTGCCCTGGGCTGGCTTTTGAGACCTGTCCCCATGGGTGGCTGGTGCAGACCGGGTTGCACGTTTCCCTGCTGGGGACAGTAGTGACACCCAGCTGGCCCTTGGCTCGGTGCATGCCCCTGGCACATGCCAACGGGGAGGGCTATGGCTTTTTTCCCAGCAGGGTTACCTGAAATTCCCTGGGCATTGAGGGGGGCCCTTGTGAGGAGTGCTCTGCAGCCTGCTCCTATTTTCTCACTCCAGCAAGATGGCAAGGATGGGGGAGTAGTTTGCCACAGTTGATGCCAGGGCAAGAGTTCAGCATCTCCCACCTCCCTCCAAGTTTCTGCTGTGTCTCCAGCCTGGGAAAGGAGAACACAGCCCAGCAGCATGCCTGGTCCAGCACTCTGCAGGGTGGAGGAGACGAGGGTCAGAGTCAGCCCTTACTGGGTCAGGTAAGGTGGAGATGGGAGCCTCCCCCTCCAGGCCAGCCCCCAGCCAAGGGACCATTCCCACGGGCATCTGCCCTTCTCATTTCAACAGCCACTCTAAATAATGGTGTCCCTGCAAAGCCACACCACACCAGCCCTTTCCACCCCAAAGTTCCCACTTTCCTCTGCTTTGGGGGATAAAGGAAAAGAGGGAAGGTGAGCAGCAACCGAGGCCCTTCCCCAGCATTAACTCTCACCCTGGTTAGCTGGGAGAGGCAGCAAAACTGCAACCAGATCTCTCAAAGAGGCAGCAAGCACCTGGTGAAGCAAGGCCTCTCCCCCAGTTCTTTGGTAGATATTTATCACGTAACACCTGCACCAACACCACCTTTGAAGCCAATTTGTTTAGGAAACAAAAATGAGAGAAAATAACGAAGTCACCCGAGGTGTCTGAGCATGAAAAGAAAGCTCAATAGTCAATTAGCTTCCCTCTGATGCCTGAAGTGGATGGCGATTTGGCGGGGAGGAGAGCTAAGGCAGCAGATTAGCTGACTTTCATTCATTTTCAATCTGGTTGCTGGAATCAGAGCTGCTGACAACAGACGGCAAGGCAAAGCCAAGATACAAAGTTTTCAGGAAATGCCAGAGATGGTCATTAGTGGCTTATTAATAAAATCTCACCCTTCCCTGTCATCTCAGGCTTTCGAACAGGGCCTGGGCACCCCACTCTGCCCTCTGCCCCTTAGGGACTTCCCAAGTGTTCCTTTAGTACTTCAGGCTGTTCTGGCGGAGCAGCCCCAGGTCCTTTCCTATTTATTTGTCCCATTGCACCAATTTCTCTTGACCTGGCAGGAGCAGAAATCACCTTTGTATCTTGTCAACAGATGTTCCTCCAGGCACGAGCACTGAACGTCCACAATCCCACGGGAAGCCTGTGGTGCAGAGGTAACCTGCCGACCACAGAGAGACATGTAGCGGCAGAGGTGGCTTCATCAGTGCCATATGCTGCATGACCACAGCACCCATCTTCTGCTACTGGGAGCCCTAAAGCAGGGTGTAGCCTTGCCAAACAGCCAAGAGTGGCTGGTCACAGGTCACAGGCTGCTCGGTCCTGCTTGTTAGAAAACACAGATTCAGTTAAAGCAAAGAAAACAGATTTTGTTGAAGTATCAGAGACTGAACTGTTGCCAGGGAGTAGGGGTTGAAGGTGGCTGCAAGAGCCCTCTCTCCAAAAGGGAACATGAGACCTGCTGCTGACACCAGGTAATTCTTGGATAATGCAGCCATGGGCAGCTTTCCCTCACTGCCCTTGCTTAAAAAAAAAAAAAAAATGAATTTCAGGAGATGGATCTGTAGGCGGCTCCTGGCAGGTGCACGCCACAAGCGTCCCATCCATCCATCTGCTCCCCTCTCCCCCTTGGGCTGCATTTTGCAGCTGAATTAAAGCCCCTCGTGGTCTCTCTGGGTGCTGCTCCGTGCCTGGGATGAGGGCTGTGGGCCAGTGGAGAAGTGGGAAGAGCAGGAGAACTCTCACACAAGAGCAGGAGGTTGGCGGGAGGCTGTAGACTGGGGACATTCCCAGATGGAAGGTCCCTGTGCTCCAAGAAGTTCTTGGAGCTGTTAATCCCTTCATGGCCAGACATCCCTCAGTTTATTCCAACAGCTGGAGGGGTGTGCTCCCTCCGCTCACCTGCTAAGCCAGGTGCCCGGCATCGGCCCCAGTGCTGGCTGTGCCCTGGCACATGCACATACGCCTCGGTGCACACCTGCATCCCCCCGAGCACTCTTGCACACCCACGAGCACACCTGCACACCCAGCTCTGGTGGGGCAACTGGCTGGGAGGCTGCTGGGTGCCTGGGCGTGCATGGGGTGGGGGGGTGAGGGTCCATAGGGGGTACCAGGCCATGTGCAGGGGTGCTGGGGGG
>NW_009259323.1:92566-116776 GCF_000687185.1 Egretta garzetta
GGCCCCGGGGCTGGCGACAGCAGCAGCGCCCGGCCCGGCCCGGCTCTCGGTCACCTCCGCGCTCCAACTCCGCCTTTCCCCCCGTGCCAACCTGACTTTTCGGCGGTGCAGGGAGGGGCACCCCCTCCCGGAGTAACTTTCGACCTTTTGGGCGCTTTCAGCTGCCTTCGTTAAAGGGGCTGAAAGGGCTTCCCCATGGATCTGCTCCTACCAGCTCCCGAAAACGGGCAGGGACGAGCCCTGGGAACGCGTCCCGGGCGAGGGGTGGCAGCGCGCCTGCCCGCCCCTGGGAATCAAGGCTTCATCTCCCTCCAGCGCTCATAGCCTTTTTCTTTGGCATGGCAAGTATGACACCTTCCGCCCGTCCACCTTCCGAGCTAGGAAAATGAAATGCAAGGGGAGCCCAAGCTCTCCCGAGGAGCTGGTTATCCTTCAGCATCAACAACTACAGACAGACACGTCCACACTGCAGCTGGCGATAGCATTGCCTCGGAGTATCTGTAAACAAGGTGCAAGTAACACCACGGCCGGCCCTAAGTCTCACGGTGTTAAGAGATTTTCCCAGAGCTCCACATCCTGGACACAAATGGCTACAGCGTCTGCCCAGAAAGCAAAGATTTTTAGCTTCCTTGTTATGAAGGGAGAGCCAAGAACTGATCTGATTGCACCAAAGCAGCCAGGAAAAAAAGAAAAAGAAAAAAAAAAAATCTGTATGGTATGTCCCATCTCTATCAGTGTTGCATCAATCCTGAGCAGTCAGTTTGGATTCTGTGCTTCCAGAGATAAAACTGAAAGCATGTTGTATCTAGCTATACAAATAGAGAAAATAGAGGCCTTTTTTTTCCCCCTTTTCAAATTGGAAGATTTTACTCCTGCTACTCAGGATTCAAAACAGGACTGTGAAATAAAATGTATTGTTTTAGCTTGCACACAGCAGCGAGTTTCCTTCATCATTTCTCTATCACTCATTCAGAGGCGTCTCGTAACAGTTAGGCAGTATAATAAAAGCATTAATTGTGTACCAGTTCCTCTAGAGGCCGCACACAACTCACTTATAACAGCAGCAGGGGCCTTGGTAGGAGGCTCTGCTCACAAGCCTGTCCTTGTATCATGAGCTATGCATGCTAAAGAAAATGCTTCTTTTGCAAGCTTATTTCACTTCTCTGACCTAGCAAGGAATAAAAGTGGAAACACAATTGACAAGTCAGGAGATAAATGTAGTAGAAGGACAATATAAGCAGAAGCACATTTATAAAATCATACAGAAAATGCCTTTGCTTGGTCATGTCTGTTATTTAAATATGAAGCATCATGGTCTTATTCCAGATCATCCAGAAAGATGCTTCATGCCCATTACAGGAGGAAAATTTCTCCCTTGCACTCTGAGCTGGGTTGGTACGGATGGGAGGAAAAGCTGTAAGGCTGGGAGCAGCCGTGCCCAGGGGAGAGCACCCCGGGAGATGCCCAGGGAGGAGTCGCAGGTCTGCAGCAAGCACAGACAGGCTGCCTCCAGCTCCCCAGGCCGAGCAGAGCGGGATGCATGCTGGCTCCTTGGCCACTTCTCAGCTGAAGGGGCTGGGAACGCTGTAGCTACTCCTGCTCTGGACCAGCTGGCATCGCATACCTTTCTGAGCTTCCTACCCATTCCTGCGGGAGGGAAAATAGCCCAGCAAAGCTCTGCTCTCCACTAGCGACAAAGCTCTTGGCTGCTTCCTCTTCCTGTTGCTTAAAAAAAAAAAAAAAAAAAAAGAAAAAAAAATTACATTTCCCAATCCCAGGCAGGGTGTTACGTTGCCTCAAGAGGAAATGACACTGTACAACAGCTGAATCAGCTCCAGCTTGTGTAAACTACACCTCTGTCACCCGCAGAGAGACAACCACTCTAATCCCAGCGTTAGTAACGTCCACAGATCTGCACAGACCATCCCCTTGTTAAGTCTTCGCATAAATGAACACTAGAAAACCCAAGTGCATTAAGAAGAAGTTGCTATACAGCTTCCCCACTTACAGATAAAATAAAAGGTTGCAGGTGTAACTAAAACCATTTAAAGACCAGTATCATGAAGTTGGGCCCTAGCAAGTTGAAAATCTCTTACTACTTACAGTGTAGTAAGTGAATCTTATATGAGCACAACAGAGCCCTGACCACTCTGGCTGCTGTCTTTTAGAGTATACTTCCCATTTTTGTTCAAGCGCACAACAACAGAGCAAAAAAATTGCATTATGGGCACTTTCAAATTTTTTTTTTAAAACATTTTTAAAATTACTGTTGATGAGTGTGCAAAAATACATGGCATGTAAAGAAAACAAGCCAGCGAGCTGCTTCTGAGTGACATCGAACCATCCTTGAGCATGCCCTGAGCAGGGAAATCTGCATGTTGGAATGGGTTGACGTGCACGCTGGCAGGGCTCTGCCTCCCTGCGTTCTCACCAGGCACTTGTACCATATTTGGTAGAGTAATGAGGATGGAAGACCAGAAGGAAAAGCCTAGCTTGGCAGGCAGTTGACAATAAAGCCTGTTTTGTATATGCTATAATTTGTGGTCATGATCTCGGTAAGTGCTGATGCCTTTCATTTGCTCCAAGCATGCCCTTCCTTTGCCCTCCAGCCCTCACCCCACCGGGGATGGGGCTCTGAACCATGGCTTCCAGCACAACTGAGGGCATGAAAGCAACAGGCTAAACCAAGTCCTGATTAACAAGGGGACAAAACAGACAAGAAAAGAGCCTTCGGAGAACCTACAAGCAAAAGGAAGATGAAGTGCAGGCTCATGACCACACGGGAAAGATCAGAACGAGCTGCAGTGAAGCTCGATGCAGTCAATTTTTCTTTTGTTGTAGTCTTTACAAAAAGGATTATCTATAGCCAGAGCAAATTAACTTTAACATGCAAATAAATATACATCCAAATGAACAGGCTGGAGAACGTTCAGATAAAGTGGATGTCCTCAGGTGGGCAGGGCCTTATTAATCCCACAGCACGTAATGATCTAAACACCAGTGCAACCTGAAATGCGGGCAGTTCTCTTCGAGGCCTGTAGAAAACAAAGTCTTTAAAAACTGAAGGACAAACATCATGTTTGTCTTCAGAAAGGAAGCATCCAAGAAATTATTGGTCCATTTGTCCAACTGTTATCCCTAGAGTAATTCTGGAACTAAGTAAACAATTTTTTTTATCCCTTCTTTGCGTGTTTACCAGCCATCAAGAACAGTTTGTGCCAAACCAATCCAGTTTCCCTTTTTGATAGGCCTAAAGTATGAGGCAACATCCTTCTAATCAGCTTGAGGAAATACAACAGTTAATCACCGAGATGGATATGCAGCTAGCTGAAAAAAAAACCCTCTTAAAGAGCACTTGACCGCCCAGCAGGACAGCAAATGCTGCTATTTTGCAGGAATCTGTCAGGTTAGCAGCTTTATTCAGTGCTTTAAACAATTTGATCACGTGAAAGAAGGCACTCCCAGGATTATATCAGAGGAGGAATAGTTAGAAAGATGTTCAGGAACACAATTAGTATAAAAAAACTGTAGTAGTGTTCCAAATGGCACAGCAACGCAAGCGACAAAAAGGCAATCCAATAAAATTGTTAAGTGCCTTCCTCTTAGGCAGGAGAAATCAATTTGGCAGTAAGCAGCGACTGGCAGGGCAGTGGCAGCGGTGAAAAGCTCGAAAATCATAGAAAGCCACAAACTGAGGAGCAGCTCTACAGCAATCCGTTGCCAGAGAAAGAAGGAGAAGCTACACGTTCCAGATGAACTCGGGGAAAGAGGACCGAGAGACAAATAAGGTAATTGCTCTGCTGGTTTGGGGATGATGCAGTCTGGCCTAGACTGCAACACACTCATCTCTAGAGAAGATCAACAGGAATGATGGATGATTTAGAAAACGTAAGTTAGGAAGATGAGGTTAAAAGATTCAGGCTTTTTCTAAAAAGCAGAAAAAAGCAGAGACAGAACTCAAGGCAGCGTGATCAGGGTACAAACCAGATGCTGAACGACCACAGTCGGTGGCGAGGGAAGGAAGGAGGAGAAAGCAACTTAATTTGCAGCAAAATCAATTTAGGTCAGTTGCGGGGGGAGTTTTCTAATTAAGGAGGATACAGCAGTGAGACAGAATATTTGGGAGACTCTTTCACTAGAGGTTTTTTTACAAGTTGGACAAACCTCCACCAAGAGCGCTCTGTCCTGGCACTGCTCAGCAGAAGAGCACAGGGCAGGTGCTACCCTGACAACCCTTCCAGCCCTACCTAAGCTTTAATAAACACATGATCAATACCATCTTACATACAAACAAAAAAAAAAATTAATGTTATGCACCTAATAAAAATAGCCCAGCATTCCCAAGTCTGCAGAATTTTTGCTCCAGGCCAAGCTCAAACACATCCCCTGAAGTCCTGCATACAGAAAGGCAGATGCCCTTCTCTCTGATATGTTACCAGCTTTTCTACCTTTTATTCTCCCTAGGAAAACAAGGCAATAAAAGCTCTATGAAAATCAGCTGTGAAAAAATGCCAAGTAGTGGCTCTGCCTTAGTACCCGCTGATCTAGTCAGGTTTATCTACGGTTGAGTATTCTCCTAGAACATGATGGGATGTGAAGTTAAAACTAAATAGCCATACCCTGAATAACTTTCCCTGTAGCCGACTTTGACATTTGAAGGACTGAGCAGTTTCACACCTTTTAAGAGTACCTAGCTGGCATTTTTGAAGTTTCTACGCTGACATTTTGTGTGAAGGAAGGAAACTAGTGAGGCTAAGAGGCTTTGAAGTGCAGGAGGGAGAAAGCCTCCAACAAGCAAAACAGATAGACAGAAGCTAATTTTGGTGCACTCACTGCCACTGTAAAACAAAAATCAGATTTTGTTTCAACTTGCTGCATTAAAACAAGTTCAGGAGAAGTGGCAATAACATAGCTAAATGCCTTAAAAATGCCTCATCTCTGGTATTTCAGACTTCATGGAATTACACTGTACATTGTGAGAGAGCTCCGAGACAGCAATTGCTGATAGCATGGGATCTAACTGATCTTTCATTAGATCAACAGGAAGGGATGCCCATTGCACACAGCAATTTGTTCCTAGCATGAAGCACATATTCAATTGTTTTTTTCTGTTTTAGTACAGAAGACGTAGGGTCAGCTTGAATTTTAAAGCAAGACATTAGTTTAACTCCTGGTTCAAGCTGCTCCTAACTTTTGATCTAGCTTAGTAAATTTTGTCCAGGTTCCAAAAAGTGACAGTGCCTGAGCTTAACAAAACCTCTTTCTCACTAAGCTTTCAATCTCATCATGGGCTTAGCCAAGTCCATTTTAGCAGTTTGAGCCAAATTAAATAGAGGAGAACTACAATGTAATAAGCTAAGAGTATGATTACTGGAAATACTGGTTAACTGGAAAGCATCTCTTTGTAGATGCTTTGTGCAGGAGTCATCAACATAATTGCTGTACTTTGGCAAAAGCAAAACAAGGAGCAGAGTATTACTAGAATACACCGGCTGTTTTACAGCTCTGCGGTGACAGCAGCAGTCGTCCTTCCCCGCTGAGTTATTACCTTCAGAAGACTACTTGGCAAGCATCAGAGTACAGCTGTAGAAAGGATACTTTAGTGATAAACAGCACAAGGTTCACAAGGAAAGAGAAAGGATTTCATTAACCTAACCAACATAGTTGAAGAACAGAGAGCAAAAAAAAAAACCCCAAACCCAAAAGTCATCAGCAAGCTTTCAGGCTCTTACACACTGCAAAGCTGAGGCAGAGTTTCCGGACCTGAAAGAGAGTTTGTCTCTCTCCTGTGCCTCCCACCCAAACCCATATTGCTTTGCTGTGGTGATAGCGTGAATCTAGTTACATCAAAGTGATCTCAAGTCTCCTACTTTCACCGTGACTTAACACAGCTAGCAGGAAGCTCATCCAAGTAAGAGATTTTAATCTCACTTTGCATTTGGATTTCAAGCGTTATCTAGAAGCTGCATTTCTACAGCTTGGCAATACAGCCGAGGGGGGTTGCTCCCATAAAACATTTTTTTGCAAATATTGAGTAAACCTGAAGTATTTGACAATCATCTTGATGAACCTTCAATACCCCTGGCAGTTCTGCTCCTCCCAGCTCCACCATGCCCATTCCTGGACCTGAAGATCTCAGCCGCTGCCCAACCATGGTGGGGTGAGAAGAAGGGAGGGAAGTTTCTGCACTGCCGTGACCATACCTGGGCTTCCACTCACCTTCCTCCTGCTCTTGCTTGGGTGAGGGAAAAACCCTCCAAAACTGAAAGTTTTTGGTTTTTGTTTTTTTTTTTTTAAGTGAAGAAATAAATCAACATTTCCTTTTGAGGGGAAATTCTGAATATCTGAAGTTCCAGCTCAGACCCGAGTTTACTGAATACTTTCCAGTGAATGGAAATACCCTATCTGTGAATAGTTCTACCTAGTAAGCATTGAAACACCATGGCTTACAAGTTGGTGTGTTCATCTATTGAATCCTTTAAAGCTCTCCAATGATGCCATGATATTCCTTAATTGAAATAAAATTCACATTAAAAGCACTTAATTTTTCCAGCATGCCAAACACTGAAAACTTAAATTATTTAACAGAATGTATTAAAATAGGAAAAGGTCCCTTATGGAGAGTAATTACAATAATTATTGCCACAAAAACTCTAGAATTGGAAAAGAAAAATCCAGAGAGACTTGCTTTCTAACTTCACAGTTTATTCCTTAATTTTGAATGATCTGCCCACTGAACTGAAGGATATGCTTTCTCTGAATCTTTCAAAGAAGCCATTGCTAATGTGTTTATTTGGCACTTGAATACATTTGGGTCTAAGCAACTGGGTGATGGCTTTCATCAGTTTAGCAACCTGGCATTTTCAATGACTTCAGCAGCTGATAGAGACGTAAAATATCGAAGCCATGTTTGGTAAGGCTACAGCAACCTCAGTCTGAGAATTTATTAACTGTACAGTGTTATGAAAAACCCATGCCAATCATAGAGAATAGCATGGCATTGAGTACACGTGGGGCAAGACTACAAGCCTTGTGCACAGCTCCATCTCAGTTTCATTACCCCAGAAAAAAAAAAAAAAAATTAACAGTTGTTCCATTCCCCACTGGTTGTGTGGGCTGAGTTCACTTTTGAAAGGGAAGAGGGCAAAACAACACTCAGTTTTTCTTCTCTGGGTTCCACACATCTCAAACATGGTTTCTCATTAAACCATTGCCATCTCTTCCGTCTCAGTTTATCTTCTCAACCCAAGAGGAAAATGCCATGCAATTAGATTGAAAGACATTCAAACATATTTATTCATTCTTTAAACAAACATACAGATCAAGTAACTGCAATGAAGAACAAAAAAATGGTAGCAAAACTTGGAAAATTTCAAGCTAAAAAACCCCCCTAACCATAAACAAGACACATTAAAGATGAAAATACACTCAGACACTTATTTTACATGCCACAACACAGGCTGGAGGAAGCCACCCATTAGGAAGTGGGTCAATTACTATTAGTTGGGAAACAGAATTACCCAAACCATTTCTATATAGTGATCTGAACCATTCTCTGCATTGAAGTGTTCCTTTTGGCCTTGCACCTTCCGTCTGTTTTTTCCACTCCTTTGGCTTTATGAATTCATTTTTTTTTTTTATTTTTTAAACAAATAAGCTTTGGTTTTATCATAAACACCAAAACAAAAGTTAAAAGACTTTACCCTAAAGTACCGAGGATCATCTTCCTAGATTGCTATACCGAAAGCCACAAAACTTTATATTAAACTGTTATGCTTACTTATCTTAAAAATCACACACTTCTGTTCGTCTAGTGGTCTACGATGAGGTAGATTTGAGAAATGTTTATATCGCTGTAATGATATGAATGTTGTGGGGAGAGGGAGCGAAGTTGGCACAGGAATTTAATTACCCTTTCCCCCAAGCTATTCTTTTACCTCTGGAATATCAAATAGTGCTGCTAGCGGACCTTCTATAACCTGAGTTTTGTTTTATCTCACTGAAATCCCTGAGGTTTTATTCTCATTTTCTCTCATTAACCAATTTTTATAATGTCTTTCTTTTAGGCTGACTGAAGCTAATATGGGGTCTGCTAGTCCTGCTACACTTCTCCTCCCTTCTACCACCAGTAAGGAGAGGTAGGTAAGAGATGTGGAGGAAACTGCATATTTGAGAGGCTCAGTGGGGACTGGGAAAAGAATTGGATTTATTAAGAGAGGGAGGGAATACATACGTGGGTAAAGGATGTAAATTTGTAGCTAAAAAGCAAGCTCCATTAGCTCTACTTTTCACAGACCGGTATGTTCTAAAAATGTAGCATTTCATTTCAGGTATTTGATTGAACTGAGTCTGAGGACAGGGCTGAACTTTCAAAGGTTAGTGACTACAGACTTTGCTCCTAGCAAATCTGTGAGGAGATTTCTTCCCAGTCTGCTAAGACCATCTGTACAATGACTAACGTGTCTGCAGTTAGCTAGGAAGAACAAGAAATACCTTAACATTACCCATAACCAACTTGCGTAGATCCCTTTCTCCCCATTACTTTCTTCCTCCAGCACAGTCAAGGTACTGCTGTTAATACCCTTGCAGCACACAGTAGAAGCTAATATTCAGGATTCAGAGCAGAGAAATGTCACAGTTGTGCTGGAAAAATGTCTGTTGAGCTTGGTTGGGTAAAGCAACCTCAAAAAAAAAACCAAAACCCAACAAACCAAAAAAAACCCAGAAAGAAAAAGAATAAATCAATTCATGATTTACCAAAAAAGAAAAAGAGGTCATCAAGCTGCTGCAGTAAAATATAGAAGAAAATTGTTTTAAAAAGTCAAATCAGCACCTTGTTTTAAATTGCTAAGCTCCTAGAGGGGAAGCTCAAATCACAGCCTCATCACTATAGAAAGAATAAAGCTTATCCCTTAGAAAGCGGGCCAAGGTTGTCATCCCCTCTTCCCATAAATCCATCAGCTCAGCAGTGAGGATGGGTCTCAAAGTCTTTTAGTTAATTCTGTTTCAGTGGTTTAGCATTTACAAATCAATTTGACTACAGCTCCTTCAACTCGTGCATCCATCCTGGTAATTTTGCTCAACAGACTCAGGATGACTTTGCTTCCAACAAAATTGGGTGTTTTCAGGCCAATATGGCCAAAGTAGAATCACAGTCTGGTGAGACTCAGTATGGTTATCTGCCACTGCACAACACAGGTAAAAAATTCTATTTATCATTTTAAACAAAAGTCAAGAAGTCCATGAAGGTAATCTGAAGATAGGCGCTTGAAAGGATAAAAAACTAAGCCTTTCCTATGAATAGTCTGAATATCAGCTGGAAAGCAGAGAGGCTTTTCATACACATTTTTAAAGAAAAAACAACCCTCTTTTATGGGGTTTGACCAGGCCACAGCTGACACACATCAACCAGAAGCGTAAGAAGGTCAGTCCATAAATGCCCTCTGGGAAGTGCCCTGCCCCGGAGCTCATGAAACAGGCCATCCACCAACGGTCCATGCTCTGGCAGCAGCTCCAGGTAGTAGTGCTGATGAGCCCTCTACTGTAAACGAGCCTCATCTCACCTGCTGCAAAATCGAGCCAAATACTTCAGAGAAGTCACAGTGTTTGTTCCAAAACACTCATTTATGGTCTAACGTAAGGCACAAACACAAGTGCAAGTAACACGTAATAGGGCAGAGCTGGCTGGAGCCAGAACGAGAGATGCTGCAATGCAGTCAGATGAAGGTTATGTACACGCTCATCTCAAATGATCCAAGATGAGTATTTCTAGCAGAGATGGAGGAAGGGCCACTGCTAGTGATGTATCTTCTGAGCATCAGAGAAGTAAAGCTCAGAAAGGACTCTGTAAGGTGAAAGCTGGTGAATGTCTTGCAGGCCTCTTCACATTTACTTTGTCACCTGAGGTACAGGAGCAGGAACGAAAGTTTCGTCATCTTTCACTGGTAAAGCAGAGTTTATCGGCCTTCTTTTTCAGAATTAGTGTACTCTGGAGCTTCTGTTAGAATTAAAGAATGAATTTCCTCTTCCTTAATTAACCTGTCATAAGCATTCATAGAATCATCCTTTGCACAGCTCTGAAAGAGAACAACAACATTTTTAACAGCACTTCTTCACAGCGAGCATTGTATTTTCAGCCCAGTAAGACAGACCTGTTTCATAACGTATAGCCTATATTACGGTGAAAAAGCCAAGGTAGCTGGCTAACAAACTGTGCTTATTAGAGACATGGCTTAAGCCTGGTTAACGGAAGAGTTGTCCTCTCTGGAGACAAGGAAGAACTGAAGGTTGGCCCCCATCTTAAGAGTGCTTCCAACTACAGCTAATGGGTGAAGCTCAGGCAGGAGGATGGAGAAGCGAGGGTATGCACACTTAGTAGAGTTTTCACTGAGACCCTGAGCACACAGAGAAGATCAAGATCAACTCAGAGGGAAGAGTGTAGCGTTACTTGGGGCAGTAACAAAGCATTCGTCAAAACATGACAAAGTGTAACAGCTACCACACTTATGATACTCATGGCCAAGAGTCCCATCTGAGTCCCATAATGACCAATACATGCTGAAATATTTATCCAAAAGGTACTAAATTAGGAAGCCCGATCCATGCTTTCCACATAGTTCTGGTTTATTATTAGGTGAACTCAGAACACCCATATGGAAAAAGGGAATATTGGATTTTGGACTCTTGATTTCATTTGCAATTGGGAGGCCACTAAAGGAGACTTATTTTCAGAACGTCAGTGATTCTTGCACCTCCTGTTCAACTGAGAACATCCAATGCACATGCAGAACCAGACACCCAGGCAGTCATTATCCTCTACAAACACTTCACAGGTAGCATCAATTTTGAGATGCCACAGTGAGTCAGAAGGTCCCTTCCACGCAAGGACTGTGTTCAGAGAACAGCATACATTGCCTCATGTCCAGGTTTGAATTAGGGCTTGTCAGTGTACTTCCCTTAGGATTTTTATAAAAGCTACTGAATTAGATTTGTTTAGAAATAAGAGTTTCAATAATCAGTATTATGTTTATTTTTCATGAAATAAGGGCCCATAGCAAGTCTTGAAGCAGCTATTTTGTTCTTTTGCCAATGAGAAGCTAAGTGTCCTGATTTACTTAATAGCTAACTGACTGTGATAAATGTGAAAGTGCTAAAAATATAAGCTCCTGGGAGTCAAATATGAATAGCTTTAGTCAGCATCATAAATAAGAGCAACTAGCAGAGAAAGACCTGATGGCATTGCAATAGAAACCCCAGAAAACAACCCCCTCCAAAAAAACCCCAACAACCAGAAAACCCCCACCCCAAAAACGCAACCCCCAAATCCACCCAAAACACATTTAAGGGACTAGCGGTCTGTGAAATAACAGAATAATGCCGTTCTAGTGAGTATCTATAAAAGTATATGCAATTTGACAGGGAAAAAAAGTCCCTCTCAGCTTTGGGTAATTGTTTCTGAACAACTCTTACTATTGTAAATACTTGCTCTTCACATGATATACTTACTTATATACAGTTGATTTTAGGTAGTACTAGGTATTAGGAAAAAGAAAATTGGAAGCCTACAGATTGTGGTTCAATAGATTAGTCGGCCTAACAGCTTCTTACTAACCTGGGAATCCTCATTCTGCTCTCCAAACATGCGCTTCAGAATTTCTCTAGGGTCCGGAACTGGTGGAAGAATTAGTATCTTCAGCCTTCAGAAAATTAAAAAGAAAAGCTTTAGATGAAAGATTTATGAATTTAAAAATCACCATTTCAACATCATACTTGGGTGCAGTCGACAAAATTCATGAAGTCAGCGTTGGCTTCACTGGCCAGCTTTCTTTGCAACTGTAGCCCAATTCTCATTTTTATTCCCCAAATCAAAAGGAAATGGGAATATTCACACAGACAGATTCTACATAACTTTCACTGTTGACAAAGACAGTAGCAAAAGTAGAGGTTGTTTTAAAATCTGGCAAAATACGCTATACAAGCTTCATTTTGAGTTCAGACTTCATTGCTTAAAGAAAGGGGATGAAATAGCTGTGCAACAAGAATCTAACTGTAATGCTACAGAAGCAATGTTACCCAAGTGCAACCAGAGCACGCATATGGTCTATAAACCTAATTCTAATGGCTGAGGCACAAGCGTGCTGCCGTTTTTGCCACACAATGCCTGTTACGGATAAACCAGCAGCTAGTGACGGATGCCACATCATGGACAGTTACCTGGAAGCGAGATGAATTGCAACACAAGTCAAAGAGCATTCAGAATTAGTGGACTGTAAATAAAGGGAGATCATTATTTACCTTTTTAGATAAACCAGTAGAATTATCGTACATACTGCTACTACTAATGGAATGGTGATTATTAAAACAAAATAGAACATAGAGTCCGTCTTCTCACCTGGAAGAGAAAAATTGTAGAAACTTAGGGATGTTTTGGGAGGCTTTTTAGGAATAATGACAACAAATTAATTAATTCTCTAATTAATTCACAGACTGAATGTTTTTCAAATATACTAACAGTTTTGTAGGCAAGGACTTATCTTCCAAAGGATGATATTATAATATGGATACATTTGGCAAGAAAATGAAAACCAGTGAGACTCGGGGCTGGGAAGCTGGCAGCACTGGGAAGGGGCTATGGCACGGCTACACGCACAGCAGCCCCGCCAGCACGCGTAGCAGTACAGGCAATAACCATAATGCTGCAGGGCTAGAACTCTCTTGCTCTCTTTTCACCCAAAATTAAATAGATATGTAGGAAGATGATCTTCAACTCCCATTTACTTAGCAGACAAAAGGTATTCGATGCCTTACAGATGAAGAATGAAGTGCAACAAATTGCAGGAACAATAGTTCTCACCAATACTCTTTTCTTCACTCCAGTCACTACAGAACTTGCTGCTGTAACACTCAGGCTTTGGTTTTGCTCTCACTTTGAAGAGGTACTTGCTATTAGGATCAACACTAGGAATTGATGTATAATTGTGTTCAACCTAAGGTGAAAAGAAAAGGTAATGTGCCTCATTCAATTACCAATTTTGCTCAGTCATTTAATAAGCCTATCTCCATTGTGCGGTTAACGTATTCTGAATGTTTTGATGGAAGATCTTTTTGTGAATACTGAACTTCATAAAAAAGGACATAGTAGCATTTAACCAGCACAGGCTGCCTAAATAGAGATTCCAAAGCTAAGATTTACTTGTTCACAGCTACATCTATCATACGGCATTTGGCACCAATGATTAAACTAAGACTCAGAGTGTCTGGAACACTGCCTTTTTTTTTTTTTTTTTTCCCCCCCCCAGAAACATCTGATTTACCCTGCCTCCCCCTCTCTGGCAGGGCAGCAACGCTGATCCAACTCTGACCACGCAAAAGCCTTCTGCGATGCCTCTACAGAGACACGCAAACACACGAGCTGGGACCCAACATCACTTATTTTTGACCCAAAATGCCAGTGTCCTGAGGAATGTTGACGATATTCACGTTTGCTAAATCTGGGGTAGGACAAACAACTAAATATGCTGCGCAGGAGAAGACTGACACTTTTTAAATTTATCACGTTGTTTACCATTCTGATCAAACAGCACAGTCAGTTTGACTATGCAGATACAGGCATGAGGACATCCAGACCCTGAAGGCAATGCTTTTTATATGTACATTAAAATCAGCGTACCTAAGAGTCTTTTTATGCCCTTGCTCTTCTGTATAACATTCTGCGTTCTTGTGTGCGCACACCATTAATTTGGCTTTATGGCAAAGACGTCGCGTCATGCAAGAACACGGCAGTCATCTGACCGAGCACAGGCCAATGACAGGGAAACCCAGCGCCAGCGGAGCAAAGTCCCGCATCGCTAAGAAGCAAACAGGTACATGCACCGCAGTGTATTTCCTGATAAGGGTTGTTTAGTTTAGTTACACTTCTTTATCGGACTGTTCTTACACATTACTGCTTTGCCATAACAAATGATGGCAGGGACTCAGAAGACTTGTATGAATTGCATTGTGTAGATATTCCTACCAGAAACCTACTGCGTGGGAGAAAAATTTTATGGCCGCACAACACTTCCAGCTAGTGCACCAGACCCATTCATATGCAGCATAGACAATTTTTCATTTTTCAACAGCAAATATTTGAGTTACTGTGAATATCAACACAAATTATGAAAGATGCATGGGAAAAAATAAATCAGTTAACTGTAAGTAATGAAAAATTACTTTAATTATCTGAGAGATGTTCAAATCACTGTTGTGATATTCAACTTCGTAAAATAAACAATTTTCTGGAAAGGTGTCTGATTCACTCCATTCTACATATATTTCATCATTAATCTTTGACAGTGTAACTTGTCTTGGTGTAGCAGGTTTTACTGAAATGCAAAAGGAAAAATTAGTTACAAGTATATTTCACTGCTTACAAAAAATTGTTGAAGTCCTATATTGCATAATATTACCCTTACACCAGTTTAGGAACAGAATGAGGAAAAAGCACCAAAAAGTCAAGAAAGAATAAAAATAACTAGAGAATAAGAGTAAAAATGGGTAGAAAATGACCCTCCCCCCCCAAAAAACCCCAAACCCTGTCTACATAATTCCCAAATCAAAGATCAATAGAAGAAGGGAGCATATAGTTATGTTGTCTCACCCACAGTTTAGGAGATGCAAGCTTCTCAAACACAATACACTAGCAAACTTCTTTTTTTAATTATTTTTTTAATGTGGTATTAAACTTACCAAGGGTAGTAGGATTTTTAGTTGCACACACAGGCCTAATTTCTTCAGAATCATCTCTAATCAAAATACTTATAGCTGGGTAAGTACGGGTGACATTTGGGAAGCTAAGATTGAAAGTGCATTGAAAGGTTCCGTTGTACATAGAATAGTTGCTGCACTTCTTACGGTTTTTCAAACCATCAAACCTATAGGAATAAAAATGTTTTTTTAAACTTCAAAAGAATAGGACAGCAAGGGGCGAGCTTGTTTTTAAACCTGTTACAAATTCTGAAGACTGATCTTGCATTAAAGCTGTGCTATGGCATATGTAAAAGTAAAGCTAAGCAAAGTAAGAAGCTTCTCATTTAAGTCCAGCTTTAGAAAGAATATTATTTTTTTAAGGGTGTCAAGTAGGGGAAAGAGGCAGATTTGCTTTGTATCCAAGCACCAAATATAACAGCTGCTTTCAGCTTTGGTTCACATTTCCACATGGGAAAACAACTTCAAGAAAAAAATATTTAGAAAGCAAACTAATTTGGATCACTTCCCATCAACAGAATTTCACTTCTGTGATAGAATGAGCTGATCGGTCTCCTTTAGCTGTGCCTCAGGTATTGCAGCTCTCGCTTGAGAAAGTCAGGTCGCACCTATTGCCTGCGTTTGCTTTTCAAAAAGTCAGTATTCACTTCCAGTAACAAAGAAGCTATGACAACTTCTTCCTTGCTTCTCTTTGTTCCCCAAGTCCCAATAAAAATACGCCAGTAGCTTTTCCTCCAGAGAAAACGGATTCATTATTTATTTACAAGTGATACAGAGTGAATCAGAGCTTCATTTAGGAGCACAGTAGGAGTGACGTTCCCCTACTTCACGTCTCAGTATATACAAGCTGGGGAAGCCAAAACTGTCTCTTCATCCTATTTTCAGGACAGACCCCTTTTTTATCCATCCTTCTCACCTCCCCGCCCTGGGGCTGATGAAGACGAGAGGCATTCAGAGCAGAGAGCGCCCTGCCCATGCATCAACCTGCTCTCCTAAGCCCACCTTTCAGCAAGGATTACTGTGCACTGGCTGAACTCGTTTGTTCTAAGCTAATGACACATTCATGTTCACTTTGGATGAAAAGATAGAGGAAAATGTCAATGAAAAAGAATATAAAATGGAATTAAGCAATAATTTTTCAGGTCATTGTTCAGTCATTTCCTGGAGAAAAAAAAAAAAACCAACCCAAAATGAAGATGAAAAACCCCAAACACACAATCAAAACCAAACCCTCACCTGCATTATGGAAAATGTATCTTTCAGTCCAAAAGTCAAGTGTTTCCTTAGTTTTCAGCTTTAGAGCTAGAAAAACAAGTCTTTTTCTTTCTAAGCAGCATGAACCAAAACACTTGGCTGTCACTGCAGCTACATCTTTCATGAAAGCTAAGGGGTAAGCTGAAAATATACAGCTCTAAAGCATTATTCCAGCAAGTATCCATATACCCAGAAATTCAGATCTTCAGTGCCTCATTGGTACTGTTCTTGTAATAAAGAAAAAATTTCTGTGAGTAGCAGTCTAGAGAGAGAACAGCCCTCCCTCCTTTTAACTAAAGCAGCAAGTTTTCCGCTGTTTGCTGTCCAAATGCATTAAATCGCACAGCTCGCCTGTGAGACTGCCACCAAAGAGGAATAGGAAAAAGTTTATTTAGTTCGTTCAGATAAGACAGAAAGCTGATTTAAAACTACAACAAGGGGCTTTCAGAAAGAAAACTTCAATATTTCTACAGAAGCTAATGCAATCTGGCATTTCACAAGCCACATCGACATGCAGAAGTATGCATAGATTAGCGTGCGCAGATCTTGCTGCCAAGTTTTTGCTCACACCACAACTCCGTTCCTTTGGAACAAGAGTCTATTTATGGCAGTGAGCTGGCAAGTGTGGATGATGATAAAAAGATGTTCTCCATAACTTTCAAGGTGAATCGGTTACTTATGACATAGAAGATACAAACAAGACTGCTACTAAGTGTTATTAATGCTTTAATAGCATTTTCCAATCATTTAAGAGCTGACACATACATTAATGAGTGATCCCAACTTAAATGGCCCATGTTTGTTGGGCTGCAAAGAAAGCTATTAATATATTGGTCTAGCTCAGTTCTTAATTCTTCCCTCTTTGAGTCCACAGTTAGAAAAAATTAGAAAGCAGTAACAGTTATTTTAAAAGGGGCTAAAGAAGCAGCCAGTGGTTCACACAATAATTACATCAACCTCCCAAAAAGACTCAGCAACAGCAACTTCTTGACCTTTCTTGACCTGGGTTCTTTCAAAGCATCAGGAAGCAGACAAGTAAAACGTGTAATGTAAAACTAAAAATTAGCACTAAAGCACGTTAGAGTTGGGAATAAAAAGTTCATACAAACCAGTAAAACAACGTGTAATTGGTATCACTGCTTGCGTTCTTCCCAGGATGCCACATACAAACCATGTACTCCAAATTGTGCCAGATGCAGCTCAAGTTAACAGCAGCAGTACCTGGAATACCTGCAAGGCAAGTTGGAAAGGTCTCTTAAGAGAAGACTTTGGCAAAGTCTTCTCTTCAATTTCCAGAAGTAAAACATCCCTTTTTACGTAACTGAAACTGTCTTGAAGGCAAAGATGGGTTCCCTCTCAGCCTGCACTGCCTGTCTCAGCACAGCCAGTGATGAATTCCAGTTGTTTATTGCTTGCAATAGCCCAAATCTCAGCAGGGAAACTTCTAAACGCAAACTAATCGTAACAGGAAATCTCAGCTTCCACCATGTCTGAGTTACTACTTAGAGTTACCTCATGCTAAGGACAAGGTGTTGAGTAAGGAAAAAAATTTTGTTCTATTAAACTACAGATACTTCAAAAAGGAGTTGAAGTAACTGGCAATTATAAGGATAACACTTAGCTTTGTTATAGTTACTACAGACATCAACATTGAAAATAGGGAGCATTTAATTATAGTATCTTCTCCAGATAAAAATATTAGTTTCTTAGTATTCTGAATACAGAAATACCTGCACATCTTAAATAGGGACAAAAGCAATGCTGGGGTAAATTGAATTGTTAATTGAGACTCCTATACCTCTAGACATTCAACTTCTTCAACATACTGAAAACGCAAATTACAGAACATAAATACAAGTGAGTACACAGCAACTGTGAAGAGATGTCAATGGATCTCTCAGGCAGAGCAATTATGGAATCAAGTCTTTCATACCCAAACTTGCATTTTTGTATGGTACAAGTTCTTTATACTGTATTATCATATTAAAGCACATTAGATACTTTTTCCTTTTAACAAGTCACAATGCCTCCAGGAACTAGAAAAACCCATTAATTTTATCGACAGTCCAGACTTTTATTGATAGCAATCCCCAAACCACCTTCTACTTCTGAGCTTGCATACTCCCTGAAGTAGCAACTAAGAGTATACAAAAATGAAACTGGATTTCCCATTCCAAGTAGTATTTTAAAATATTTTATCTCCGAGCATGCTTTTAAAAGCCCCAACCTGTTTAGTACATGCTGTCCTAATGATCTGCTTCCCTGATTTTCCACAACACCCTTTTGACAGGCATGCAGACAAGCCTGATAAGGTCTCAGATTCTCTCATCTACATGTGGTTTTCATCCGTGTTGAGTCACGCTCCGGGGTTAGACAGACTTGTACAACTCAAGGCAAGAGGCTCTATTTCCTTGCTGTAGCTCCTAACTTCCAGCATCCAGTAGCTGGATCTCTTTAAAGTCTGCTTCCTAACAATTTTGCCATGGACCCCTTATTTCTCGATGTCAGGAGACAAAAAATATTTTTATCTATTCACTTTGCTATGCACAGCTTTGTAGACTCCAGTCATCTCTTTTGAGAGAACCCTACTATAATTATTTAAGGTGCTTATTTATTCAACAAGTTGTTAAATTTGCTACATTCATCTCTCTAACATTTACAGATGTAGGGTTATTTTAGGGACTTATGCCTATGTGGAAAAATGATACAAAATAAAGTGACTTAGATATTAGTCATGAAGTTAGCAGACTTAATACAACCTTTATCTCTTATCCCACAACCACAGCACGATCGGGCCAAGAGAAATAACAGGAATCGCATCATTGCCTTGGAAGAGCATTTAAATTTTACAAGCTTGCCCATAAGGTTTTAGGCATCAGAAGACACCAGCTATGCTTAAACTTCGTATAATTGTTCTATTTGAGCTCTATCAATTGAATTAGCCCTTGTGCATGCTACCTCCCCGTTTCTCTATGATGTATTTCTACAATATTTCGTTAAAATAGGACAGAAAATAAGGTTGTGCTTCCTTAGGCCACGGGAGGCATGCCTGTCTCAGGTCTGGCCACTGCATGTGATACCTTTTGGCAGAAGAGAGGTCTCCACCCATCGGCTGGGCTCGCTAGCGTTATCACGCTTGCATTCACTTCTCACTTTGAAACGCATTTCCTCATTCAAGAATGTATCTGTCACACGGAAGCGACTCTTAGTCCATTCCTGGGTTTAGATAGGGGGGAAAGAAAACCAGAGAACATTTCACACCATATCAGATGCACGGGAATTACTACTGACGTAAGAATTCGTTACAGCCCCTCGGAAAGACTGCAGCTGAAAGCCAGGTGAACGCCTGACAGCGCGGCAAGCCTCAGCATCGCTTAGCTTTGCTGTTCCCTCATCAGGCGCACTCAGAACTCACCAAAGGAAAACCACTTCTGCTCATGCCTGTAAACATCAGCAATGGCCATACAGAGATCAAGGAACAACTACAACGTGGGGGAAAATGGTCTTACAGCAAGTCTTCATGGATAATGCAGAAGCAGCATGTTTATACTACAGCTATATAAACAGGAGTTACAGATCTAATCTTCATCTTTCTGTGTGTGTGCAACAAACAGAAGAAAGAACATTCGAAGGCATAACCAAAGAGCAATGCGAAGAGTTTGCACGGATTTAAGGAGCAAAGGAAAAAAAAAATTATCAAAACAAATCCACAAATGGCTACTAAATACAGTGACACCACATCAGGCCCAAGTCATCCACGAGCTTCCGTTTTCAGAAGACAGCGTGTGTTTGTGTGAGAGAAAGGCCTACCCTTTTCTCATATGCTTTCTTGAGCATCGTTTATTGGGCTAGGGGGATGTCTTTTACTCAACTGGAAACAGGATAAAAAAAAAAAACCAACCACTTTGTTATGCACAAAGAATGGTGTAACCACTTGTGCATAAAAATACTGGCACTAATGAACGGGCAAGGAAATCGAACAGCAATGCACAGGCTAGGTTCTACCAGCTGTAATGCAAAAAGATGCAGCACGATGATATGCAGTCTGGCTCATCCTGTCGCGTGAAACCACTGCCCCACAGCTCTTTCACCGCTGCTGCCCTTCACATCTGTTAGTCCCGTCCACAAACTCATTTAGTTCATTAACCAAGCAGACTTTCAACTTGTTACTTTGTTAATGAATCCACCAGAAGAGGTAAACAGGTTTCTGCTGAGTTAGCAAGTTCAGCTGGCTGATCTAAAGGTCTGATGAAGATCATTAGAGAAAGGGGTGTCAAAAATTAAAAATCACCCTTTTAGCAGCGTTAAGCCATTAAATCAGCTCAGCTGTTTGCAAAACTACAGCCTTACTTCAAGTCCAGGATATCCTGTCAGAAAAGTACAGCAGTCGCTGTGGAGAGGCCATTGTAAACATCAGGCCATAAAATGGTAATAGGGCTCAACAACAAAGGGCTGTTTCAAGAAACACCCCATGGATTTTAACCGTATCCAAAACAGCAGCACTGCTGACCCTACGGTCGGTGCGTACTCAAGGCTTCAAATTCTGACGATCCGGAATTACTGACTGATAGCATATTATCTTACTGGCAACCAACTGTAAAAATATTTGTCCTACAGCCCCTTCAGCACCATGGCAATGCTGCTCTCAGTCCTGACCAAACAGTTGTTAATCCACACCAAGGATCACATCTGGGCTGCAAACCATCTAACAGAGACCTAAAACCAAAGCCCAAAACAAAGAAGTTTTACAATTTCTGTTCCAGGGAACAAATGTGTTCCGTGGCGTCCTGCTAACACAGCCCCTATGAATAATTGCAAGCACAGGGACAAGGCGAATGTGGGAGAACGTTAGTACTTGGCATTGCCTCCAAAAGGCGCTATGCCGTCAAATCACAGCCAGGCCACAGTTAACGCGCACGCCTCTTTCTTAAATTGAGTTCAAAGTGAAGGAGATCAGCCTCTGCAAATTCCCATTTAAGTCTTAAGGATGTAGACTGCCCTATCTATATTTTATTTTTTCTAGAAAGCTGCATAAGCAAAGACTGAAACAATTCTTTTCACATTATTATTACGGTACTTCTGTGTTATCGGCGGCAGCAGCCCAGTTATCAGAGAGCGACAGACAGATTTTTCTGATCTGAAGACCCCACATGCTGGTGTGACTAATTTTTGAGGTTTTGATCCCATGACAAGAATTAAAGGCTAGATTAAAACTTATTTTTATATATTTACATTCGTATATACACTTAACACACACAGAGTTTTATCACAATAAGACGTTTTCTGGAGCACAGCGGAGTCTGAAGCAGCGATGCACTTACCCTCTTGTCCTGAAGGACCTTATCAATCACGATGTCGCTGGAATACTCCAGGTCGCAGCTACTGCTGACATTCTCTGGGGGGTTCCACGTCCAGTTCAGGGTGCAGATTTGGATAAATGAGTAGTCCAGGTTGGATGGAGGTGGAAGGACTTTTGCTCCTAAAAGAAAGGAGTTATCAGTGTAACACTCCCGTTGGTCCACCTTTTACCGTTAGCAATACTGACAGATTTTTAACTCTCCAACAGAAAAAAACCACAAATGACTTCACTTCAGCAGCTCGTATTTGCTATCAGGTAAGCTACTGCCCACTAAATTGTTTCTACTATTTCTGTTATCTCAGTCCATCAATCATTTAAATAATTTTAAGAAACGTACACACACAAAAAATCATTGAAAAGTAATTTTTAAAAAACGGCAGCATGCAACAACATAGTGGCTGCGGTAATGAAACTCATGCTCGTGGGGGGAAGATGAGCCTCAATTTTCCGGTCTTTTCCGCTGCGAATTTGCATCACATATGCTGAATCTTTAGTAAAAATAGCATATATGCTTTGTGGAGCAATTAACACTTTGTTCTACCCCAAAATCATCTACCAGTGCAGTTTTAGAGAGAAAACTTTAAAAAGACAAGCGATTACATCTTGCAGGCGACAGCTGTGCCTTAGAACCACAATTTAGCCCAATCCAAGCAAAACCGAGAATGTTAAAAAACAACACAGAAACCACAACACTTTTTCAATTACTCACCTATTAAACTTTTAATGCTATGCTCTGGCACAGCGAGCAAAACCAATGCGGGACAAATAGTAATCTACTGCTGGCGCACATCAGCAGTGCATTTTTTCACCTCCCCAAAAGCAAGATAGAAGCAGAAGAGTCATGAGTCAGAGAACTGCCGGCATAAATCTTGAGCACTGACCCTTCCTTACTCTTGTGCACTGAGTCAGAGGCTACTCAATACCCCGACTTGAAGGTTGTATTAGAAAACAAAGGGAAATAAGGCAGAAAGAAAACTGCCAGGAAAAATTCAGACTCCAGTCAGACCTCCAGTTCTAGAAAAAAATTACCACTTGGTAATTCCCTAAGAAAATGAAAGTGAATTTTGTTTTTGGTTTTTTTTTAAAGAGCTACTCTAATGTGTACTATTAGGAGATAGTAAGTAAGAGGCCAAATGAGGCTGCTTCTCAAGCGTATCTACAGGTATCATCACCGAGGCACCACCACCCATGTGTCTGTGGAAAGAAAGTCCCCTTGTTACGCAGTACTTTCACAAACACTTCAGACTGGTATCAGCTAGGGCTGCAGGTCTTGGTCGTCCCAGGAAACCAGGCTCAACCCACCCCAACGTTTGGGGGAGCACATAGGGAAAGGGCAGAATAATTCTGCTGAGATTGGTTTTCCCATCCAGGTGCAGCCCCATTTCCTTCTGCTAGAGCAAGGAAGAGGGCAGATGGAAAGGCAAAACAGCTTCTTTCAGCAAGAATTCTGCTCAAAGCGTCCACGACACCACTGTCTTTTACATTTCCCGAGAGCCTTAGCTACCAAAGCTGAGAAGAAAATTCAAATTCCTGGAGGTTTCTCAGACCTTTGCATAGTTACAAGGACGGGCAATGGTAGAGATCAGACATTATCACTATCTGCATGTCTGCATGTACGTGTGGATAATGTATGCTCACACAGAAAATGAGAATAATTACGAGGATTGACTGGTTTAGTCTGAATATGCTTAGTTTTTTTGAATACTTAAAACTTTGGAGATTTTTTGTTTGTTTGTTTGTTCCATTTTATTGCTGATCTTGGGAGCAGAGAAAAGTTTTGTTCTTAGCAAAACACAGTCTCCTCTGAGAAAACTGAACCTAGCCAGAACGACTTTGCCTGTTACCTGTTCTGCTATCAAAAACTTATGACAGGTTTTAACAGCAGCATCAGGGGCTTAAGTTTGCAAATACTGGGTCCTTTCGATCACATTAAAAAAAAGTATTATTCAACAAGACTACACAGCTCCAAGCATTATCTTTTCATGATCGCACTTTTTATTACCTACAAAAGCTGCAAACCATTTAAAAAAAGTGTCGTCCCTGATTGCCATTCTGAAGTTCTACCTGTTTCCTTTTACTGTTTTGATCAGAAATTAATTGTGCTTAAACTTGCAGATTTCTAACCTCACAAAGTAAGAGCTGGGAACATTCAAGGTTTAGAAATAAATTAATAAATTGTATTAGCATAAAAGTTTAAATCCAGTAGGTTTTAAATTAGCCTGTATAGTTCTGAAGCTCATGCTTTAATGTAATATTCACCTGAAGATTTGTTTTGATTCATAGGCTTGGCCAGTCTCATACTTTTGTTGTATATATGTAATATACGTATGGTCTAATAATTTTGTTATTAAAATCTCATCACTACGGCCATTTAGCAGAACAACTCAAAGACCAGCTATGACACATAGGCAAGACATTATTTTCTTAGAAGCATCACCATGGTTTTGGTTTTTTAAGAGTAAAATAAAGCGCAGCAGTAACTAGCAGAGATTAGCGGAGGCAATTCTGCATAAAAGACCATTTTATTTCTAAAAGCAACACTGCGGAAACATCGACAACTACAACACTTTTTTGATACTTGATGCAAAGTAAAGGTACTTCGCATTTGTGTTTTGTCCTCCTGGATTTTCTTAAGGTTGATTTCACAGTTATAAAGCCAATTGTAGCCAGTTGAAAAATGCCAATTCCCTAACGTTAGCAGCTGCATTTTTGCGTAACATTAGCAAAGAGAACTAATAAAGCCTCGAGCCCCGTTCTTATGAAACCCTCTCGGAGACGCACTCGGCTTCCCTGCAGCTAAACCTTCGTCCTTCCAACAGCGGCGAAACCAAAAGCAGCGGCTGGCAGGGGGC
>NW_009259323.1:118106-125400 GCF_000687185.1 Egretta garzetta
CCCTCACATCGCCCCGGCACGGCCGGGCGCGCCGAAGGACCCTGTGCTGGGAGTCAAAGCCCTTCTCCTCTTCCAAGCAGGTCTGCCCCGGGCTCCTGCTGCTATTGAAACGCACCCGAGGCATTCAGACCCGCTCACCAGGAAAGCCGCTTTGTTTGCACGTCCCCGACTAGTTCTCCTGATGTTAAACCCAGTTATTCAATCCCCCTGGCAGAACTCCTCTTTTCAAAATCCCTCCCGCAAATCCAGCTCATTTCTATAGTTCTCATCGGTACTAAAAATGCGTATTGTTCTTTTCCTGACCCGCTACTACAGATTCTTCTTTCTACGAACTTCCCCAAACGCCCTCTGCTTCAGCCCCTTCCAAACACGGCACGGGCACTTGCAGTTTTGCTCTCTTTTGCTCTCTCACTTTTATGGGCCTGATGCGGCAAGTAATTTTCCCAAATTTTCACAGAAGTGGGAATATCACACAAGTGGTATTTTGATACATTTCAGGATAATAAAACATTTGGGATAAGGCTTTTTCTTCTGAACTGGATTTTTGTGGTAGCTAGCAAGCTTGCTCCTCGTTGCCACCCCGGCACAGGTATGATAAAAATCGTACAGATCCAGCAGAGAGGAAACTTTTGGCTACATTTCAAGGCAAACCAAAATTCATTAGTGAAAATGACTTATTCGTAAGGCAACCGAACATTTCAGTATTTACTCAGCTCTTCAAGGAGTTTTGCAAGAGTTCATCTGCTTTTTAGACACTCGTTTTAGAAAAAGGGAAGCAGATCTTTTTATGATAGGGCGGGGAATATCCTGTGTAAATGTTGGGTTTTTTTCACATTTCTGCCTGTTTGCTTTTATACTCCTGGGAAAAGAAGAGGATTTAGCAAATTTCCTAGTTGCTGTTAGAAAGTACCAAAGGGCCTGCAATTATAATAAAATAAAAATTGCGACTTCAAGTTCCAGGACATGGAATGTTTAAGCTGTATGACTGTGATCAGACAGTGCGAGTACCTATGACCGACGCGGACTATGCCTGCCAGCGATGACCTTTGTAGAGTTAAACTGCTCCGAGATACAGCGACCTCTCTCAGTTTCCTTGCTAACGTTTTCTTTCCTTCCTTCTTTCTGTTTTATCCACTGTTTCTCCTGGGAGAGCCAGTGCCAAGCACGCATCCAATGGTTTGCATGCTTTTGGCTACCTGCCTGGTGGCGGCGGCTGAAATGTTTTTCCCCAGCTGTCTCCCTCCTCCCCGAGCACTCAGCTTGTTGTCACATTCCCGTCCCGGTACATGGCAATCAGAACTCCTGCCAAGCCCTTTGATCCCTGCCACCTACCCGAGACTTCCCATTTCTCAACCTCATTGAGTCCTGTCCTGCATCTTTCTGTTGCAAATCTCATGCTTGCTCATGCTCGTATTGGACAACACGCCTGCACCGTAGTGACTGGAACTCATATAGGCACACCTGAGGTACCTCTGAAATGATCTGTTAAATAGGTATTGGGGGTACGGCTTCATGCGTGGTCTAAGCTGATTTACGATCGTGCTGGTGATCTGCCCTTGGCCGTGCCTTCCTGCCGTTTCCACCCACGCAACCAAAGCTAGCGATCGCGGGGCCGTGCAGCGACTTTGCCGATGCGTTAAAAGAACCCACCTAGCATTTGTTTGCTGTATGTGTTCCCTGACTCAGATTAACAAATGATGCTGATGCACGGTGTGGCTGCGTGGTGACGAGGTCCAACAAGAGGCAGCGGCAACTGGCAGCATGGGGCTGTGGGGAATTGTCCCTTTTGGGAGCAGAAGGATCCTCAGTTGCCCTGCACTGATGGTGATTCCTCCTTTTTCATGTCTGATTTTGCAGCAGCTTCTGTCAATGTTTTAGGTCTCAACTGACATGATTACAGGCTCTTCAGATGATGGGCAGGGTCAGTTCAAAAAAGGGCTCAATTAGAATACAGCTGGATCTGAGGTGCAAAAATCCAAAATCATGAGCTGAAAAAACCTGGTCTGACTCACAGGGCCTCTCCCTTTTTAAACCTCAGTGTTCCTTGGGGGTCGTCTAGAGTTTTGTGATACGTGTGTTCAAAATGGCCATGAGCTCTGCAAGTTCTCTCCGAGCTACTGCCCAAGCATCACCGGAAATCAGAAATTACGCGGAATAAAAACGATGTCTTTTGAAGAACACTTTTGGGTATATGTGGAACCAAGTATGCTTGCGCAAAAATTGTATCCCTCTCCGATAAATTTCTACTGCAAGTCCATGCATCAACTTTACTGCTCACAGTTCCCTAAATTCCAAGGTCTATTTAATTCGCCTATTTGTTCAGCAAGGGAGTAACTCCTTTACCTGCCAAGGGAGGCAGGGCATGAACCTGGCTCTACAGCTGCTCGGCCAAGGCTTGCAAGAGCCCCGTACAGGAAGCCTCAGCGGTAGAAGACAGCAGTAGACGCAGAAGTTTGTCCTTTACCTGCTGGTAAGGTAAATAACACAAGTTATACCCGACTTACATCGTGCAGCAGCCAATACAACTGCCCGAGCTTGGCACGTGTGTGAGAGTTTAATCTGAGAGCATTGGAGAGGAGCGACAGTAAATGCAGTCACAAAGAGCAAAAGTCTGGGTTTGAAAATCAGAACTACAAACCAGAGCAGAAACCTGATCACGAACTTACTGGTGTTCTGTAGGAAAGGAGGGTGATGTGTTGGGACATTTCCTCACTAGTGAGTCACACCTTACTTCCATTTATAAATTTGCATGCATTCCTATGTCTGTCACAGGTTTCCTGATGAATCATGGTTTTGGGATGCTCCAAGCTGGATGCGTGGCATTTGTGTTCCCTCGGTATTTCTGAATCAACGTCTTCTACTTGCTGCTGAATAATTCAGTGTTAACAGTTTCATTTGGTGCACTTCTGCCTGATAAGATTTATTACAGTGATCTTTTCTTTAAAGGCAGCATAGGCAATAGCTCGTTTGACTGGGTTTTAGTCCCATGAATCTTACACCGGTGTTAGCTTCAGATCCCTCAACCTGCGAGTTCTGTGAAGGGGAAAAAAACCCTTAAGCAAAACATGTTTATTGCAACACTTACTTTTCCTGGTTTTGTAGTCTTTTACTTTGACCTGGAATAACCTCTCTTTTATCTGGGTCGACTGAAATGTGATGGATTTTGCCCTGGCTTCTTCTCAAAATTATTGATTCTTCAAGAAAAAGAAAACGAGAGTAAAGAGAGCAGTACAGGATTGCTGGTCTCAGAAAGCTCTGGAGCAGCGTTGTGTATTACGCAGTGTCAGAGGAACATCGGTTAACAACCGAGGCAAACAGGGTGGACCGGTCTGTTGTCACACACAGAGGGTTAAACAGGGCTCGTACAACACACGTATATACAACATGCACGACAGAAGCACTTCTGTTATGAATATGTAGTAGCAGGTGTTAAATTTACATGAAAAGAGAGTAAATGACATCCAGAAGAGCTGAAATGCTACGTGTGTATCATAACTGGCTCGCCATTGCTTGACACAAACGTCTTATTTAAGGGTTAACTACTCCGGTCTGTGGTTGCCTAACAATTAGCTGTATACAGTATCCCTAAATCCGGTAAGAACCCCTTGTTTAATTAGAAGCACTCAGCTCAATGAACATCCTAGACACATGCTACTCTCTTAAAGTGAGTAAATTGAGCAAGATGTGGTTTAATTTGTATGAGACTTTCGAGGCCATAATTTCCACTTAGGTTTTTCCTCCAGTCCTTTTGGGCTGTGTTCCGTCAAACTGTAGGGTTATTCTGAAGCCTGGTGTGAAGCCCATGGGACTCTGTCTCTACAAGAAGGGAAAATGAACATACTTTATCTACTTGGAAATAAAAGGCGTTATGCTTATGTAAAATCTTATTCTATACCAAAATACCATATGGTGTATGTTCAAAAGGCTTCTGAAAGAAAATAAACACATTGCTACAGATATTCTCTCATCCACGACTTCCCATTTCTTGGCCTATCTCAACAAAATTTCTGTTTTCAGAAGAAATTTGGAACATTGAGTAGTATGTAGAAATAACATCCTTGGCTGCAGTAAATTCTGGGTTCCGGATTATTTGGGGAAAGAAATGTAACGCTTAAGTTATTTGTCTTAAAATACTACTTTCTCATCTCTCCGCAGAGAGAAAAGCAGTAGTCAAAGAAGAGAGTAAATGTTTACATCTTGCTTACTCTGTCTCAGTGTACAAATCTCTTAAAGCGTGTTCTTGTACGTGAAGTGCTGGCAGACCCCGTCTCACTCTTATGTCCTATTTGCAAACGATCTGGCGCTAACACACACCATTCCCCAAACCAGTCCTGATACCCAGAGTAGCCAAGCGCTCTTAATCCTCATGGACAGATACTTTATCCTATTTCTTTTTTTTATACAAAATTACCAATGCATCCCTCCTGAAGACTTATACATCAGTTATATGTCTTATACATCAGTTTTGCAGCAAAAGTAATTGGAGGTGTACATGTAAAATATGCGTGTGTAGCTATACTGATCTACAGAAAGAGCGCATGCCAGGTTGTAATTTGAAATACGTCTACTAATTTTCACAGGCCAAAAAACTCCCACCATTCCTCAGGCGGTATAAGAAAAACAGAAGTGTTAATGAACAACCAACATTTATATTCTTCCAAAAAAGGTAGCAAATCGGAAGCACCCAATGCAAGTACCAGCTACGTAAAACAGGCACATACATAGTACCCTGCCCAGATATATCTGTGAATTAAGCTATGTCAGCCAGAAATAAGAAAAAACTCTGGAGGACTTTTTTAAACTGGGACAGTTACAGAGGAAAAGGATAAGAAGAGAAAATGTGAACATCTTGGCATGGTTGTCCAGACACAGCTGTAAAATATCTAACGACCACTCCCTGTTTCTAGAGTGGTGAAAATGTAAAGAAAAACCAAGCTGGTTTGTTACCAATCTTTTTATAACCCATCTAAAAGGGACAAATTTTCTTTTGAGATTTTTCTGTTAAAAATGCAGTTGAATTCTGTACCTGCAGGACAGGAAGCCAAGCCTTAGGGCATGATAATTTTTGTTATTCATCAAAACTGCAGATAAGCATGTATTCTGAACGGTACTGACTGTATATATTCTGACGGGACTGGCATTACATTAAAACTTTTTCGGCTGAATTGCCGAGCCAGCTTTGTAGTATATTAAATTGAAATGACAGGACAAGTCCAATACCAAAAAAAATTGAGAAGTTCAGCCAAAAATTCATCTTGGACCATTAAAGACATCTGAAGACATCAGCAAGAATTTCACTGGAATTCCCATCAAAAGAAGGAGTAGCAATTGAAAATTCAGTCAGCAATGTTATTTCAGAACATGAAAGGCATCGAAAAACATGAATAAGAATTTCACTGCAATTCCAGGAAACCCGTTAAGTTAGCTGTAGTATTTAAGAGAGCTATTGTGCAAGAGCTTGTGGATGTCCACATCTCGTCACTGCTGACTGTATTCAAGATACACCTTTAGTACTGATGTTTAGAGCTTAACTAGCTCCAAAAAATCTTGTAACGTAACCACTGTTCAAACAGCTTCATCGCCTTCTAGTAAAGGAATTTGGAAAACTCTCACTACCTGCCTTTAAATATTATTTGTTGAAAGATGAAAATCAATAAGGTAGTAACCATATTTAAACACACTGGTCTCTCTTCCTCTTCCTGTTAAGCTAAATTTAGAGCCTGCCTGGCATAGAAGCACATACAAGCAGAAATGCGGTCTGTTTGTTACATAGGCACATCTGTATTTTGCTTGCAACAGCTAATGGGTGAATTTATGGATCACAACATTATTTTCTCAGCAGACAATTAATTTTAGGTATTTAGAATCATGCATAATAAAGATTTTAAAATGTAGCCCAGTTTCTATTTGAAGATAATTTTTGTTACAGAAATTAGAAGCTTAACATTTTATAGACACTATAGCCAAGCTAAATACCCAGCTGGAGTCCTTTTATTATGGCATTTTATTACATATCCTTAAAAAACCCCCACCCTTCCCATATGAACTACTGGAACCATATTTACAATTGATGGGATTTTGAAAAACACGGATGTTAAAAATGTTGCTGGATAAAAGAATTACTGATCTGTTTTCTTCTTCCTGCATCTGAAAGTTTCTTATTAAAAAGAGACAGAGATAATGCATTAAAGCTTTGCGGAGGGGAAGAAGAACTAGAGGAATTCTGGGAAATGCATTTTCTCCAACCATCTGTCAGACAAAAATAACGGGCTTTCAGAAAACAGATCTGTTTAACAGGAGGGAACATGCATGCCATACAATGTTAAAGAACCCCTCAATTTTGTATGACTTATTCAGATGTGCTGCATTTTTTTTAAAGCACATCTCACAGATTTTTAGAATTTTTCTGAAAGGTGTTAAAGCACTTCATAATTCCCAACTCAATTTAAGGTGTCCTCAGCGTTTATATTTGTGTTAGACCATGAGTGGTGAATAGAAAAACTCGTACCAAGTGCCCGATCTCTTAGGTTGTCCTCAGTGAGCCCAGTCCATCCTCCCGCAGTCGTGAGAGGTGAGCCAAAACTGAGATCAGCTATAGTAAGCTCAGCTCTCATGGAGGTTACTTTAGAATTACCTGCTCAGAGGATGTATGAAAATTATAATTCATGACTTCGGTTTTAGTTATTCCAGACTAGGGCAACTTTACTCTCATTGTCTGAGAGCAACAGGGACACCTGGATCCCAAGTCACTTTTGTAGAGGAGGAAGGTCTCTTGCTAGTGACTACAATTTCTCCTTCATGTTCCCCATCCAACAAAGCTTTTAGCAGCAAATATGATACAATGCTAACTTCTATATACTCTATGCTCCTTCTATTTACAAAGTACTTTTACATTTTATTATATTCCATTGTACAACTTTACATAGTACCGTTATAATGTCAATCCATAGTTCAGCAGTTCAATACATATTTAGATAACTGCCTTTCCGTGTCCTGTTATACATTTAGCTTAAAAAAAAAAAAAAAAGTAGAAAACGAGCACAGTGGTGCAATGTCCAGGCACTTTCAATGTTGCTCAGCAAAATAAGCAAGCACCCTGTTCGAAAGCATGGCAACTTTGGGGGAAAAAAAATTTGAATCTTTGCTCATCGTGGATTTTTTAAACATCCTTCGTACAGTTCCAAGTATTCCTGAGAAAGCTCTGTAAAATATGACTGATATGTTTATATTTCAGCAGTGGGTCTGAGTGAACAGTAGCTTCCATCACCAGATGTTCCGCTGATGGCACAGAAGA
>NW_009259323.1:125430-143091 GCF_000687185.1 Egretta garzetta
AGGGCACAGAAGACGTGTAGGGAGTCGTGCATCCATGGCGAATGCATTGTATCTTCATGGTAGATCTAGACAAAACAAAATAATCAAAATTCAGTAAAAATTTCAGTCCGTTATTATAATCGAGCTGTTTAAAAAGGTATGCAAAAGAGATATCCGACCTTGTCTTCAAAGCTGTTTCGCAAAGGCAGCGTAACAAAGAAATGAGAAAGAAGAGTAATTCAGCAATTTCTGTAGCATTCATACACACACTGTTCTGTGTACTATTGGATCATTTTTAGTTACAACTATCCACCATAGGAAAATGATTCTCTGTATAGCAATTTTTGAACAGAATTCTAATAGTGGTTTTGGTAAGCACAGGGAATTACCTGCACCTAAATACAGCAAATACACACTGCATCCGTGCCATGTGCCAAGATTTTGTACTTTATAACCTGAGGGCTGGTCTTACAGCACAGGATCGAACTGGACTGGTAGAGCTGACTCTGTATTTGTTTTTCACCTTGTGGTTCACCGGTCAACAAGTTAGCCTGAATTTACATTAGTGAAACTGAGATCACTGGCCATCATAAACAGTTTCTGGAAATCTAGTCTTCTGCCGCTCTCCGAGGCTTCCTGTAGCTGTTCAGCTGCAGTTTATCCATTTTTTGCATTTACATTTCCCTAACATAAAGGATCTGCAGATAGGTCACAAGCTGACCCGGCGAGTTACTCGTCTGCCCTGCCATCTCAAACTAAGTGCACTGCCTGTATTGTCTTGGGGCACTGAAAATATTTAGAAAAGCATGTTATTTGTAGTGAGAACTCTGAAGTAATGTAATATACTTTTTATGTTTAACTAAGTAATTTTGCAGAAGAGGAACACACGTTCCATTAAGTTTCATTTGTTAGATATTTAGGTCAGTTGATGGCAATACAAAGTTCAAGTCAGCACTTATCTACATAATGTTCTACAACCATAAAGAATGGTGCTCATAAACATGATCTTTCAAGCTGCCTTTTGATCCAAAACAAGAAGAAAGTGAAAACTAAATCCTTCCCAGTGAGCCCTTCACTTTGACATTGCAGTTGCTGTAATATTTTGCCCATTAACCAAAGACAACACGGCAGTGGATTTGTAAATCTATCAAGATAATAGGGTGTGTGCTTTAACAATGCTTCTTTGTTCTAAGAGAATCTGAACTGTTGTACTGCGACGGTGCAGAACTGAGTGATTTGGTTTTGATTTGACTATTGCAGAATTCAGAAACCACAAAAAGTTCCAGCAGCTGCATGCAAATTAAATGTCTTGGAAAGGTTTACTTGCAAACAGCTTAGAGTAAGCAGGTGGCAACTCCTATGAACGAACATCTCTGAGCAGAATTCAGCAGTGGAGTATACACGGTAGGGTAATGTACATGAAAAAACCGAGTGTGCCAAATGAGCAAAATTAGTAGTTTGCACACTAAGAATGGTGGTCATGAGCAGAATAGCAGGAAAATCTGACAAAAGCAAGGGGGATGCAGCAGTCACTCCTTCTCAAATGGATCCTCCCATATATTCTTACAACAAAATTCAGCCCCATCATGAGACTGTTTCCCTGAAATGATACTATACTCTTCCATAACAAGACTCTGTTTGATTCCCATAAGCATTATTTTATTGTAAATAAGCCTGACTTACAAATAGCAGCCTGGTGCAGTTGTATTATTTTGCCACTTGCACATTTTTGCATTAATTTGAACAGCTGCTCAACTTACTGTGGGATATTTTTAGTGACTTAAAATGTTGCATTTTTAAGTAATAGTCACACATGGACTGTATGTTGAGTAACTGGAAGATTATGAAACGTTCTTCTAAATTTCAAGTACTATGAATCACAATGCAGTCTGTACCGTGCATTTTATGTGCTTGATACTATAAATCTACAATGAGATTTCTTTTGTGTCGTTAGGAAGGCAAAATTAAAGAGCAGAGGTACAGAGATTACTTCAGAAAGCCAGTTTTCATCTAACTTCACCGCATGATACTAGGTAGAAGTGCAACTGTTCTTTGACTCCCTCACCTCTCTGATGCTACTATTCAAATGTATTTTCCTGGAAAGGTCCAAGAAAATATTAAAACATAGGTCAGATAAATTAGCACAAATGTTTTAACAGTGCATATAAATAGCATGTTGGCATTAGGCCAAAATTAAACAAAAACATCCTTTAATAAAAAATTGAAAAAAAAAAAAGGGAACTTAAGCTGGATGTAACTGAGGAAATGGAAAATTTGCCAAAGAATTTCGACCTGTGACTTATCATAGGATTCTTATGATGTAGAAAACATGAGGCAAAACATGGCACAGGATTTCTGATGACCACAGCAGCAAGGAAACTAATGGTGTGTGTCAGCGAAGACTGCATCCTGAAGCACACTGTATACCAACACCAGGCTGAGATGTTCAGTCAACAGAAACAGGTTTTAGGAATCCACCAAGTGTATCGTTTACTTTTCATGCTCAGTTCCTCGCCTTTTATATTTAGCTAAATAACACGAAGCATAATCAAGTTTTCAATTAGTTTTCAGTCAGTTTTCAGCATTGGCTAGTTTTCAAGCACAGAGAACCACCTCTGTGGGCTCCTGACACGCAGTACGTGCCTGTTCGTGGATGATGTCAGAAAGCTCTTTCACCATATCCCGAAAGTTTGATTTTAGCCCCTCATGGTACTCCACTTGATCCTCCTTAATGAGTCGCTCGTTGAGCTCCAGAGCAATTCCACAGGCTTGTATAAACTTCCTGCGGAGGAAAGAAAAGGACTTTGGGCATTACAATAGCCCAGTCTTCTACCAAAGCAAACAACCAAACAAGCAAATCTCATGTTTCCCCCCTTTTCTCCCACGTTTGGGACAAGTCACATTCTAGCAGCATCCCTGGCACAGCGGGTCTGGGAATGGGGAGGGACTGCCACACAGGTATTGGACTTTCTGCTGGAGCTCCTTCGAGCCTGGATCCGCAGTAGATGGGACATGTGCACCGCAGTGCAACACCGCGGTCTCACACCTTCACCCCAACCTGTAGGACCACACACAGCTTGCACATCCCAGATAAGCCCAACCAGCTGCACATTGCGTCAAAAACAGAGGGAGGCCATGGTCAGGCACGGAGGGAAACCCATCATACAGGGCTTGACAGATCTGGATGTATGCAATGTAGCGCATCTGCTTGAGAGGCCAAGTTGCTAACAGCAGACACACCCTCCAGAAAGAAATTTAGATCACAGGGAGCTAAAATATTGTTTTCTTGGTTACTGTTACTCATTTTCTTTTCTTCATTTCACAAGCATATTTCTGGTTTTATAGACTACAGTGAAAATACACGCACAACTGGGATTTTCTGGGATTTTTTGCATGAAATAGAGATTGTGTTTGTCCTTCTGGCTGCACTGCAATGCCAGAAAGTAAAGCCACCTCCCCTCTATTCTGCATCCATGCGTGGCAGGTTTGCAGGGACTGTTTGCTCATTTGTTCCATGGTTTGCTAGGTTACTCAATACACTGAAGGAAAACAGGATTGGCCCAAATGCTGCCTTCTCCATACAGTGACCGATGGGCGAAACGGGAGTCACCAGTAATGAATGCAGCAACTGGTTGCTCCTGAGAGGTCCACAAAACAGTCTGGCAAAGGCTCATCATCCTGAGGTGAAGCAGGAGCTGCCTGATTATATCTTGGGGGACACTTTTAAGTGGGAGGTAAAACCTATCCTAAGGAACAGGAGTTAGAAAAACGCCTCTGCAAGTCACATCGTTTCAAAAATTAGCAACAGCAACAAGAACGATGGTGCTCCGTAAACTGGGAAGGGATTTGCCTTAAAATATTCCAAGTTCATCATTATCTAGTAAAAAAATCCCTTTGGAAAGACTGGGAAACAATGCACAATATGAAAGATCCCTGGACACAAGACTGTCAGACCTATGGTTTTCAAACATACTTTCTTCACATGATAATCTCAAATACCCAAACTGTTGAAGCGGGTGTTCAAGCAAATCTCCCCATGGAGATCACAGCCCTGAGCTTGGGAACTCTTGACATATATAGTTACATTGGCTTTTTTCACGTGTCTGAGCACCCGCAACCTTGTGAGACCTGGACCTTTATATGGCACACGTAAGCATTCAGCACCTGCTGGTTTTGGAGACAAGACAAAAATATAAGCAAAGCAGGTATCATATTCCAGCCAGCTGGCTAGTTTTTGTTACATTAGAAATCCTACCTGAACATTTCTTTTAACTCAGTCACCTTCTTAGTAGGATATTTGCTGGACTGGCTGTCACTTAAGAAAGCTCTGGCATAGGCCAAGGGACCAGCATTTACCTAGAACCAAAGAAGTAGGAAATTATTTATGCCAGAACTTGTGTTGTTAAAGGCAGCTGTGAAGGGAATAACATTTTTAAAAAAAACCAACCCAACATTAGCATATTATTTGAATGCCACCAACTCTGCATTACTAACATCACCAGAGGCACCTGAAGTTTCAAAAGCTGAGTGTTAGTTTTTCTACCTACGTTATTTAAGACCAAAAGATAAATGGAGATCAAAAAAGCGATGCAATCTGTTTCCTCATACTTTCTTCTTACTTCCATTTGGAAAAGCAGTATGGTCTGATTTTTAAGGTCATGTATCCAGCTTGAGAAGTCAGGGTCACAAAAAGGCTATTTGTGCCTGATACTGAGAGTATACAATCTTCAAGAGTTAAGTATATTTCAGTATTCACCCACGGCCAACTAACGTGCAATTACACTTAGACTTGACACTGTAAACACCACTGGACAAAATGCTTATTACCACGAGCCCCCCGCTAATGTACCACTGGATGCGGCAGGGCAAGCTGTCAGGGTGGCTTGATGGCTGCAGTGCTGCAAACAAGGTAGTTAATGATTTTTTGGAAAGTAAACGTGTTGCGTCACAAAAAGATGACTCACTCTCGAGATGTGTATATAAATGTAACTTTGAACGGACAACGAGCCTTACCTGCACAGAAACACAGCCTTGCAGTTTGAGTTGCAGCTGGATCATGTCAACATCACCAGCCGAGCAGAGTTTCTGCAGCTCTGCTGTCTTGTCTTTTATTTCATCCATAGCGACATCAATTGGTTTTAAATTAACCTGATGTTCATAATTGACTGGAATTCTCTTCTTTACGTATGGAAAGGAGTTCAAAGCTACCAGAAACAGCAAAGGAAGTTTATAGATTGAAAAGTCATGCGGCAAATAGTACTCTTCACAGAACATACACAGGCTGATCCTTGCTCTCAGGGTTTTACTCAGTGTGTGTGAAATTCTGAACTATAAGGTAAATTCCCCCTCCCAACCAGAATATTGCATCACAATTCTGATTAAGTAGCTGAGAGAATTTCTGACTCTTTTAGGATATTTTTATGAGCTAAAATAGTCTAAAAATAGTTGCTGATACATACTGTCTCACGTTCAGATGCTTGTACTTACTAGTTAGAATAGTCCTTTTTTTACACTGTTCTTCCACACTGCCATGCTTTTTTCCAGATAAAGTGTAAGGAGTTTCAAATACAAATCTGTTGATGTTATGATTTCTTTCAAATTCAGTCTTTCTTTCAGAGATTTCTTTGTCTTCAAAATAGGGCTTCACATAAGTCACTTGAATATGGGCATACTTAGGATCAAGGTCTTTAACGTTGACCTGTGAAATAAGAGGGTTACCCACTAGAAGAGCAAAGGTTGATAACTTAACTAATAATTGGTTAATTTATCTACTGGGATCCGATTTAAACTGATTCCCTGCTGACGCAGCCCCATTGCATCCAGGTGAATGATACACAAACCACTCCCTTTGACCTCAGCTGCGATGTCTAGACCATCCGCTAGCAGACACGCAAGGCAGTGAGGTGTGGCACAATAAATACCTTATCTGGGGCCAAACAAGCTGCATCTGGAACAGGTAGCTGTATCACCTCATCCATCAGTGCAGCGCATGCCTGAGCTACCTAGTCCTTCTTATGTGACCATATTGCTTCCGGGCCACGAGCTAGTGTTCACACAGTACTGTGCTGCAGCATGCAAATCTGTGGGCTTGCACAAAGCAAGCTTTGGGATCACCAGTATTGTCTTTAGTAACGCAGACATATCCACAGTTGCACCCTAAGGGTGTGAACAGCCCTTGCAGGGAAGATAAATGGGTATTCAATAGGAAAAGGAAGCAGCTGTGGCTGCAAGGGCACAAAAGACTTTTAGACTTGGCGTGTCAAAGCAACAAGAAGTAACTCTGCCTCCAGTCATCTGCTCCCCTGTGCTGGTTCCTAACGCCTCCCAACAACAGATGTGGATTGCAATTTCCCATTCATAATTCCCAATTCATTTATTTCCACCCAGGAGCCACATCAGCAACAGAACTTGTCAAGCTGTGCAACATGTCCACACAGGAACATGAGGAAGCACCTGGAAGCAAGGTGTTTGTAAGAGTGTGGAAGACAGGGCTCGCTCTCCATTCCTACTGGAGGAAGGAAGGGATGCTCTGTCATCTCGCATCTTCAGCTCCACAGAGCAAAGTTCATTCTTCTGTGCTCCCTTTGCACAGTGCTTACAGCAGTGCAGTCCTAGGCCCTCAACAGTACTAGAATACAGTCAATATTTTTGCCACTCATCAGCGCACTCTCTAGTATGTGGCCCCCATGCTCACTGCTAATAGCATTCCGTTAGCTTGTTCATGCAGTTTAACTCTACCTTGTTAGAATCCTGGATAATTTTTACAGTCTCTGACCCAAATTTTTCACCATAAAGTTTAAGAAGTCTGAAGGAGATCTCCGAGAGGCCAGTCAGCTTGGGTTCCTTATAGATGTATTCCTTCCCATCTTCTTCTTCAAAGAATGTCTAGCATTAATCACAAACAAGTAGTAAGGAATAGCTGGGTTTCTTCACTTGGAAAACTTTATATTTATTTGCTACTTTGAAAGCAACTTTCTACTAACATTTCATAAAGTCAAGAAGGTTTAGAAGGCTATGGCTTGCATAAAGTCTGGCTGAACTTGGCCTGTTTAATAGGTTCCTTCAAAAATTGTGTAAAAAAGTCATAAAATTCCTCAACTAACACAAACATGTCATTGCTGAATGCAAAGGCTTGCGTATGACCAGTGAGAAATCTAAACAATGTGGAAGACGGGTTGGGCCAGTGGTTGACTTTCTGGAAATTTGGAAAGAGGCAAGCAGGAGAAAAACCACAAAAATAAGACATAGAGAAGGAGCAGAAAGGCACTTAAGTTGAGGAAGCCCTGACAGCAGAACCACATGAACAGTCTGAAGAGAAGGATTTTGTGTAGGCTGAAAGGGACTTCAAGTAATAAATAAAGAAACAGGTTTCCTCTGCTTTGATTCCTCTTGTATTCAGGGAAGTGGAACTTGGTATGTTTGCTGTAGAGACAAAATTGCATTAAAGGTCGTGCCTGCATCACCAGTCCTCCCTGTAATGAAAACAGCATGAAAGCTTCATGTTTTAGCAAGCTGTTCCAGTCAGAAGTTGTGACAGAGTGTTAAAACTGTTTTTCTTTGTAGCTGGCACATAAAGCTGGTGAAGCTCTAAAGTGCAAAACTGGATCAAGTATTGGTTGTCAGGATGATACGTTACGTAGCTTGATTTTAGGGGCTGATCCAGTTATTTCTACAGCTTCTAGAAAACTAAGCTAGCAGTTGTTTCCTTTTATCTATTGCTAACCTTATTTACTTTTTACCTAACCTTATTTACTTTTTACTTTTGAAGATAAGATGAGGACAAAAATAAAGGGCATGTTTGCTGCAGCAAAAGTCAATGCTCCGTTATGTTGTGCATGTAATGACAGTAGTGTTCAAAGGTACAAACCCAAGATGGTTTCAGGGTATTCATCATCTCCTCTGAAAGAAGGAATGAGGAAAGGCAGGGCTAATCTAATTTACACAGCATTTTCTGAAGAGGGGTCCTGCATCTCCCCAAAGGTTATGGGTCCAGAAGCAGATAGTTCAGAGACACAAGGAAGATGAGGAGTAACACACTTTATTAGATTAACTGCTATAGATGGAGAAAAAAAAAATAAAATAAAACCACAACTGCTTTCAGGCTCAGAAGGTTTCATCAGATACAGCAAGATCATTCTCCTTCTTGGGACTATGAGCCCCACATCTTGTCCATTTTTCCATCTACCTCAGCTGGCAAAAAATACTACCTATCTCTACAGGTACGTAACCAATACTGGTATTTTGCCTCCAGCTTCTCCCATAACCTTTTACTCTACTAATATCTATAAGGGAGCAGCAATTGTCTGTAGAAGAAAATGTCTGTTACTACTGCTGTTTATATACTATGGTTATATAGTCACTGGTTATATACTATACAAACTAAATTGTGTTTGTGTAACTTATAATAACTATAATTACAAAAAAACCCTGGTGTTTTCTGAACCCACTAAACCATTTCTTAACTGCTGAGTTGTTTTATGAAAAGCCCACCAGCAGAATCATAAACTTTATAATAAATCAAGCGCTCCTGGAGAGAGACACAAACCCTCACCCCAAGGGTGCAATGCTGAAACGCTCAGGCAGACGCGCTGGTGGCTGCACCAGAGAAGCTAGCAGGCTTTTCAGCTTCAGGTCCGACAGAGCAGAAGCTTCAGGGGCCAAGATGCCTGGTGAGGGGTAGCTGGTGAGCTGGTGTATATACTTACTTGTCCATAAAAGGCCACTTTGAAAAAGGTTCCAAGAAGCCTTTTCCTTGTGTGCATTACTTCCAATATCTTAGCATATGCTCCGTGAAGCGTTCTGTACAGCTCAGTGAGTTTCTGGAAATCAAATCTTAACATCATTAAAGCAGAATTTTGCAACCAGGAAATTCTACCCAACACTGGAAGCTGCTGAGATGTCTGAACCCAATCCTTTGGAGAATTCAAACTTGAATTTCTGAAGAGGATGAACTCATGCAGTTTTCTTTGAAAAACCTCAGTCGTAAGCACATGCTTAGCTTCAGGCCTAAAAGGGACACAGACTGCAATAACACCACTATCCTTAGAGAGAAGACTGAGCCTACTGTCTCAGCGTGTTCCCTGACTGAGCCTTTAAGGATAGAGCAGCTTGCAGTATTTTACCCAGAAGTGGTTTTTGATTAAAACCAGCTGTATGACGAAACAAATAGATCAAGGCTTCCCCTAGCTTCAGTCATATAGTTGGATGCTGTCCTGATGTGGAGGCGGTCATGGCAGAGGGAGGGAAAGACGAGCCCTATTCAGCAGTGGAGCAACAGCCTCACCGAAGCACAGGTCATGGCAGGTGTTGGGAAGGAACAAGGCAGAGAGCTGGTGACAGCCTCCTTCCTTCCTCTCCTCTTGCCACTGAATTACCTGCAGATCTAGTCCTTTCTTTGAGCAGTTCTCTGTTTTTAACTCTTAAAATACTCAAGTCTCAAGAAGAATCTGGCTTTGATGAGCATATAGGATGATGACAGCTTTATTTTGGGGGAAGGAAGGTGGGAATTATTCACTAAATATGAGTCTTCCATGTCTTTAGCTTTAATAATTACCCTCCAGACCATTGCTTTCACTGATTTGTTCAATGACCAGCACAGTGTGCACTTTACTGACACCAATTCATTAACTCGTAACTTCAGAAATAAACCCTCCTGTTTTTTTCTTTGTGATCTAGAAAATTACCTGATATGTGCAAACTAGTTCAAAATACCTACCTCAAATTCACGCCGCTTTTCATAAATAGGAATGATCAGTTTGGAAACTTCAGAAATTGTTTCGTAACGCTCTGCTTTCCACAGGCCATCTACACATTGCTCCAGCAGCTCCACCAGGACTTCCTACAAGAGCAACCAAATGGGTGTGGTTAATAACAGCCAAAGTTAGAAGAGAAAACCATCTTAACTTCAGATCCTTTAACAGGTCCCAGTACAAGTAGCCACAGTTATGTAAGTTTAAACCCTGTGTCTTGCAGGCCTTTCCAAAGGTATTCTAAGTTTTGGAAGGAAAAAAAAAAAAAAAAAGACAAGTTATTTTTTAACCGTTCATTCATTCTTAATAAATCATTAGCAAAATAGCCAGCAAGTATATCTTGGTTATTTTGCTACCTCCTCAGGAGAATTCCAAAACTCTGGGACAGTATGGAGATGACAGCACTGGAAGTCAGAGGTACATGTCTAAGAAACATGTCCAAGCAACGTATGTGCAACAGCAGTGGGATGTGACGCTAAGGATCCTCAAGCCTAGTCTTGATGAATGGGCAGTTGGGCTGGAGGGCCACCTTGCTCAGCCACATGGCCCACCCAACACAGTTGTACAGGGGTGGTGCAGAAATGATTGTGAGACTTTATGACTCACAGGAGGATCTACCCACTTCCCCAGTGACCTGCTATGGTTTCTGGATTTTTCTGCTAATGTGGTGTCCTGCAGCACAGCCCCAACTCAAGGAGAACCTAAGCCAACCTCTCACTCGACAGAGGTTGACTTGCATTAAGTCCCTCCTTGGAAATAACATTCTGCGCTGCCCTGTGCTGGCAGAATTAGAATTTGCATAACATGGCAGGCAAAGATTGTGGTGTAGCTTTTTCAGTCTCAGTGCCAGAAAAGCCTTTCAAAGGAACCAAGAACTTACCCCAGTTTTACCTATCTGAATTGCACACAGAAAATTTCTCTTGGGAAATTGCTGTGGAACAGTCTTCCTTACAGCTCACACGAAAAGTCTAAAACTAAATCCTAATCAGCTATCAAATAGCCTGTAGCCTATACTACAGGACTTCACCTCGCTGTAATGTACATCCATCATCCCACCATCTTCTTTCATTGCACCTTCTTCATCAATGTTGGGTGTGATTTTCTTGAAGGCAGCGCATCCACTGGGGAAGAGTTCTGTAACAGACAAAAGCAAACGGATTAGTGGAATAACATGTCAAATGCATCATGCTGTAATGGCCAGGGAAGCAGTCTAGCTGATACTGAAGTCCTACAAGTAGCAGAGGACCTGACTCCCATTTTTGCTACTGATTGCTATATGAGACTGAACCTCCCCAGCCATTAGCCATGGGAGTCACTCCCAGTATGCATCTAATACTAAGCACAACAGAATTCCCAGTGTGCTATCTGGAAGTCATCTTTGACCAATCTAACCAGCTGCAACCAACTGAAAGTCAGGAGAGAAGGACAAGGGTGTATCTTTTCACAGAAGGTGCAAGAAGGAAGCCATTGCTGGATGCTGGAGAGCTGGGTGGTAAGTGAACAGGATTGTACACTCCTAGCAGAAAGCACAGTAAGGTACCCCAAAACTTTAAGCAGTTCAGCCTTTAGTGAACCCTTTCCAGCCTACATATATGTAAACAGAGCCAGTGACAGAGATAACTCAATGTATTCACTTGATATTCCTTTGGATTTGTTCCTCTTCTTTTTTAGAAGTTCTTCTTTACCACTGGTTGTGGTAAGCAGCCTCCAGGGTACAAATAAAGAATTGCCAACTTTCAGTACTCTCTGCTCTGCAGCCATGTGAAATGTGTATACATACCAGAAAAACAAATCCTGATTTTTCCCACTTAGTCAACACAAAGTACAGAATTTGGAGGGACTCCAAGCCCCCTGAGCAAGGCACTTAAGACCTTTCCAGCCAAGGCAGTGCATGTAATCAGCTTTTATGTAGCCTTAACTTTCTGAAATGTTAACTGTCCATTTCAATAATTACTCCCTTACATGGAAACGAGAAATGGGGTCAATAGATCAACTGTGGAGCAGATTTTAGAAGAAAACCTGCAAAGTGTTCTTACTTGAGAACACACAAGTCTGTCCTTCCTGTTTTGCATTAAACCACAACACTCTTTTTTTCTGATTGTTCTTTACATATTTGTATAGTTAGGCTATAGTCTCATTTTTTGACTGCTTTATTCTATAGTTTTCTGTACAGCCTAGAGTGATACTTCTGATGAACATATTGACAGCCAGTTTTTAACATGGGCTTCCCCTGCTAGCACGTTTCCTAATGTAAAATACAGCTGAACGTTTAAACCGAGACATGATGTGTCAGTTCTTATTTCACTCAGCAGCGTGCTAACATGACTGTCTGACCTGGCCAGCCTAGTAAATGCCTGTGTATGAACAACTGAATTCCTGTCTTTAAAAAACACTCATCTTCTATCTTTATCTGCTGCATTTTTTTTTTTTCCTTTTTAGCTTGTTTCTAAAATAACCATTCCCCAAATGAAGACAGACTTCTCTTTACAAAGGTTTTGATCTCCCCAAACCCCATCACTGCATCGTCTTCCTTGTGCCTCCCAAACAGCACACACTTACTTTTCCTGTGCAGAAACTCTGCAACGAGGGCTGCTACGTGAACGTAACACATGGCTGCCTGCAAAGGACAAAGGGAAAATTAAAATGCCATTTGTACATGTGTCTGGTTATGCACTGTGTTTTTAATTACATGAATTACCTCTGAAAAGTCTCCATTTTTCACATGTATCTTTGCCATGCTGTCCAGCCACGTTTTCCGGAGCTCTGGGGTACTTGCATAAGATTTGGCTAAACTGTACTGTAGATCTATCAACATTTCTGGATCCTTCTCATGTTCTTTCATTTGAGCGGTAGCCATAAGCACTGTACGGATTCTCTTTGTCAAATCTTTGACTTCGGAAGGAAAAGCAGTTGCCTGACACAAAATAAATCTAATTAGAAGCAAATACAGAAATAAAAGGCAATCCAGACTTGTCTAAAGAAAGACTGTCACTATGCTTTCAGCCAACACTCCCCTTACTGCCAATCTAAACCACAGGAGATAAGACTAACTACCTTTTACTTATTGAACTCACACTGCATACTGTGTACAGTATTTCATATGCAATCGGAGGCGTTTCAATCTGGGTGTGCACAGGGCTGGTCCCTCCTGGTCATGCGCAGGATGCCAGCTTGGCTGCTCCCATGCTACAGCGAGGCAGGTACTCTGGCATCCCAAGGACTGCGTGAGCGTGAGACAGAAGTGCTCCGTGCATGCGAATGTCCCAGGATGGGACTGTAAACCATGCCTGATGTATTCTTCATGTCATTCAACATCCGGCTTGTTAGTCTCTGATGTGGTCACTCTTTAATTCCTAAAGCACCAATGGCATTTGTAAGAGCTTCCCACCACAGGAATGTAATAAATAAGAGAAAGAAACACAGGCTCCAGTCTGATCCCCTGCTCAGAGCAGGGCCATCATCAAGTTAGAGCAAGGCTTGTCCGGCCAAGTTTTATAATCTCCAAGGACAGACAATCCCACCTCCTTTCTGGATCCTGCCCCAGGGCTGCACCATGTTCTGAAATATTTTTTTCTTTAAGGAAAGTTGGAATTTCCCTTGCAGCAACTTGTGCCCATTGTCTTTTGTCCTACCACTCCAAACCTCTGAGAAGAGCCAGACTTTATCTCTATAACCTTCCTTTTGGTAGCAGAAAGCAGCAGTTAGGTCCCCCCTCAGCTTCCTCTCCTCCATGATGAGCCTGGCTCACATTCCCTCTCCTTGGGCTCCTGCTCCCTAGCTATCTCTGTGCCTGTGCATGGCATTCTCTCCAGTGTACTGATATCTCTCTTGTACTCTTGCACTTATATAAATACATAAACTGGATTATAATGATGGTCTTGTGATGTAAAATATGAGCAGCAAAGTATGGCTCAGTGAAACACTTATAAACACCTGTGTACAGAAGAGAATTGAGGTTTTTGCCAGGTATATCCTAACTATAACTTTGTTATAGCACAATTAAACACCTAACTGAGGTTCCCATTCCACCTTTAGGTCATAGGATAACCACAGAACTGCAAAAACGCTTCCTGTTTTCCTCTATCCTACCTTGGCAGGTACACTGTGTGCAATGGAGCAAGCTGCAGCGATGATATATTATTCAATGGGTTGGGCAGAAGCTATTAATTCTAGCGCAAAGATAGACAATTATTTTCCAAAGAAATACAACCATTAATCTACATGAAAGAGCTCTTCCTTAATATTACTGACAATTAATTAAAATTAATTTCTGCTAATTATTACCTTCAGGCAAAAGAAGTATCAGACCCTCCCTAGTCATTCCTTTCAAAGCTGGAAGTTCTTGGAAAGCTCTTTGGGCACTTGCAAACAGCACGCTTTGCAAAGCATAACCCGAATTGCAGAGCTCCCTCCTCTTGGCATGAGGCCTCGTGGATGGAGCATGCCTTGCCTGTGCAGCTGGCCCTATTGCCGTTGGTATAATACTTGTTTACTGAGCAAACACGGCCCACTACAAGCTTATAAATCATAGTTCCAATCATTAGCCTTACCCTTAAACATTATTTCCTTGAGTGCGCCCCCAGTCTTGCATTAATAGCTGATAGCACATGATGTGATTTAATGTCTCCAACTTACCTTCATAGGCCTGTCACTGTTTGCAAAGTTGTTAATGATGAGCAAGGAGTCCTGAAATCTTGTCCCACCGCTGAGTGCCACATCTGCTATTAATTGGCTCACTGCAATTATTATCTGTCGGGACAGGGTAGGGGCTTTATTTAAACGAGCCCTAATAGAGGAGGTTTACTGTCATAGTTACATAAAATGGTCATAGGGAAACATCAGGTCTTTCCCACAATGTAAGCAATGGTTGTTGTTGTGGCTTTGCTGTTACATCTCCCAAGGACAAATGCTCCCCAGAACACCAAACTGCTTTGCTGAACAGCGAGTTCACAGAATTAACAATATAACAGTATACAGATCCCTGTTTGTACATTAGTTACCTTCTTCTGTGATTCATTACAACCCAGACAGTATTCATCTGCCCCACTAGGTATCTAAATTTGCTTCAAAAAAACAATGCTGCAAAAGCAGTTCCAGGGAAAACCCTTATCCTGCCTCAAAGGCAGCTCTTCTTGCTGTCCTTTCCACCCCATACGGGCCAGCCTCTGGGGCAGAGATGTGTCTTGTGTCTGAGACTTGAAAAACTCAACAGCTTGGAGTACTTGATGGCAGTGTATTTTACCCAAAGGGCCCTGTGCCAATCACTGGAAAGAGGAATTAGGCAACGCCTGGAAATCAAGAAGTTTTTTGTCTATATAACAACAGCAAGATCCTCTGCAGATATGAGGTGACATAGTTATATTGATGTATCTGTTCATGAAATCTGAGGCGTCCTGCTCTCAGTCACTGACCTGAAGATGCGTTCTCAGGAATGTTCTCCTTTTGGTGAACTCAAAGTTATTTCTCATCAGGAGATACAGAAGAGCTGAGGCTTCATTCCTTGTGGAGGACACCTTGGAAGTGCAACACTTCAGGATCTCGTAGCAGAGGGCAGCGCACATGTTCACCCTTCCCTTGAAAAATGCTGAGGGAAACTTCACAAGAGGCATGCAAATATTAGAAAATATACCACTAAATTACACACACAGGGCTCAGATGGGCAGGGTCATGGGGCAACACACTGGGCTCCAGCCTAGACAGCCTCAATAAAGCTTCTGCCAGAGTTCTGAGCCTGGAAATATTTGTGGGAATGAATTCAGGGCCTATTTTTAACCATGTTTCCTAGAGCAATGAGAACTTTGCTGTCACACTTTTGAGGGATGTGCTTGTGTATGTCTGTCTATCCCCTCCCCCAACAACTTTTGGGTTCATTGGCAAATTCTCACCAAACTGGACAGACAGAAGTTTTATGTTCTTACAAGAGCCTTAAAAACACCAGCAGCAGGACAGAGAGGAGAGGTCACGTGGACATTCCCACTAAAGGCTGCCATCTGGGACATCAGAAAATCTGCTGGAGCCCATCCAGAAGTCTGACCTTGCTGGGAAACATGACCTGCGATGCTCACACAACTACTTCTACACGTCCCCCCCCAAAAAAAAGCTTAAAATCATGCTTGCCCTCAGGAATGCAAACAAGAGAGACTTGCTTCTCCCAGAGAGCCTAAAATACACAGTGACCTGCCCTGGCCTCCCAGATGGAGCCAGCCCCAGGGAGCAGCAGGATCAAGCCAAACAGCAGCGTGGGCCACCTCGTTTAGGCAACGGGGCTCAGAGATTTGCAGCAGGGTGAAGAAAAGCAGAAGGGGAAGACCAGCACGCCGCACTGCTGTGTACGTCTATCATCTTACCAAACACCTATTTCCAAGCACATCTGCGGTGACAAGCTCAGCTGTGCCTGAAAAGCAGACGGCTGCAGCAGTGCCCTGCCCCAGCAGGCAGCAGCCTCCATGCAGGGCTGGCCGGCGCAGGGACCGCCAGCCTGTGCCCAGCCCATCTGGCTGTGGTCAGGAGCGGTGGCTGGCGGGGAGGGGGCACCACACTCAGCTTCCTTCCACCTTGGCCGCAGCGGGCTGGGCGCGGGGAAGCAGAACAAGGAAGGGTTTTCTGCTGGCATGCGGCCACCTCCGCAGCCACCACAGGGACCTGGCTGGAGAGGAGTGATGCTAACACCTCCCAGAGGGAGAGGAGGCTCTTTGGGCATCGCACAGAAGCACTTTGCTCCCTCTGCTGCAGCTGTGGACCAGCCCCAGGGAATTTCCTGGCATAAAGAGGCAGAGACAACCATGCTTTTTATCTGTTCAGAGGAAAGATGTGCTCGGTTTATTCAAGACCCCAATGGTCCTCATGGGGCATGGTCCATGAGCTACTTCTATCTGCCCTACTACCTTTTCCCCATGGGAGATGACACTGTCAGAATATTCACTCACATCCTCCAAGTCAAAGCCTGGAGCTGTTACCGTGGTCCTCTATTCCTTGCATTAAGTACACATTATTCAGAAAAGCTTGCAGGTACTGCTGCAGCCACCACCATGGCGTGCTGGTGAAAGGGTCTCAAAACAGGAATCTAGGAGCCGTGGCTAGCAAGACTAGGCTGTTGGGATTACACTGAGCCACATAGGTTACAAGGCAGAATAAAGACACTGACCAAATCCTTCATGATCGCTGCCTCTGGCCAAAAATATTTTCAGGGAAAAAAAAAAAAATAAAAGAAGCAAATAAACATCATAGTAACACAGGGTTGAGAGGATCATGTGTGGACTTGGGAAAGGAGCTATTAGAAGTAATTGCTGCCTGTTGTAATGCAATCCTTCTCCCATAGCAAGATGGGGTCATGCTCAGAACTGGGTTCAGCCCAGAGGTGGCCACAGTGATGTGCCATCAGGTATGCACAGGCAGCACATGGGCACCCAAGAAGATATGGCTGGCACTTGCTCTCAGCAGGGACCACTGCTTGCCTGCAGAGGCTTTTCAGACATTTTCAACCCATTGCTAGGGAGAAAAACTTTGCCAGGGAAGCCGCTGTGGAAGAAGCCCAAGATCTCTCCCTGTGCGCTCCCCTCCACACTGCACCAGCTCTGGAGGAAAACCTGCACCCTGTTCATAGGGAACCTGCCTCCCCATGCAGCTCCTTCCAGAGACCAAGCCCAAGCAGATGCAACCATTCCTCGTACCAGGTTTGGGGCAGCAGACCCCCGGGTGTTCGCCTGCTGGAGATCTGCCCAGGTGCTGCCTGCGGCACTCCAGCTAGCACGAGAACATGAGCTGGGAAGAGCTGTGAAACAGCTTGTGTGCCGATGACTGCGTGAGCTGGAAGAGCACTTTTCTGATCCAGCCCCAATATGAAGGGCCAGAGCAGAAGTCAATGCAGCAAGCAGTTCCCAGAGAGGCCCTGTCACCAAAGGGACGTGGGGGCATGGCAGCCCCAGGGGCAGGG